>NC_060119.1:298859920-299167920 GCF_021461395.2 Schistocerca americana | reverse complement strand
GCAGTCTCATGCCATTGTTTCGCTAATGAGATGATTCCTCTCTCTTTTTTTTCATTGTTAGCGGCAGTAGCGCGCACAAAAGCAAGCCATGCCGCGAGCAGCGACAGACCGTAAACATGCATTATCAGAATGCGACAAACAATGCATGACACAGTACAGTAATGCATTATCAGCTTAGAGTGACGTAAACACCTACAAGAAAGAAAGATTAGATTAGATTAGATTAGATTTACTTTCATTCCAATTGATCCGTAGTGAGGAGGTCCTCCAGGATGTGGAACATGTCAGAAAAACAACAATACATGACAAATATTTAAACTAAAACAAATAAGCTAATGTACCATGATCGTCATTTTTTAATGAACACTAAGAGTCATTTTACAAATACTATTGCACTGAATTTAAAATAAAAAAGTTTATTTATTTATAAGGTAAGAAACATGTAATACAACTACTGTAACACTTATTTACAATGAACACATTACTGCACTGAAATGGTGCAGAAGTTAGATTATACTTACACACACACACACACACACACACACACACACACACACACACAAATTTTCAGTGAACACATTACTGCACTGAAATTGTGCAGAAGATATGTTGTACTTATATACAAATCAGTTGGTTTTCCTCAGAAATTCATCAATGGAGTAGAAGGAGTTGGCCACCAATAAATCCTTTAGGCTTCTCTTAAACTGAATTTCATTGGTTGTTAAGCTTTTTATGGCTGCTGGCAAGTTATTGAAAATGTGTGTTCCTGAATAATGCACACCTTTTTGTACAAGACTAAGTGACTTTAAATCCTTGTGAAGATTATTCTTATTTCTAGTATTGATTCCATGAATTGAGCTATTGGTTTGAAAAAGTGATATATTTTTAATGACAAATTTCATTAAGGAATAAATATATTGGGAAGCTGTAGTTAGTATCCCTAGTTCCCTAAACAGGCTTCTGCAGGATGTTCTGGAGTTCACACCACATATAATTCTTACTGCACGTTTTTGTGCCCGGAAAACTTTAGCTTGGCTTGATGAATTACCCCAGAAAATAATCCCATATGACATTATGGAATGAAAGTAAGCATAGTATGCCAGCTTTTTCATTTTTATATCCCCTATGTCTGACAAAATTCGCATTGCAAACAGAGATTTGTTAAGACGCTTCAGCAGTTCTGTGGTGTGCTCCTCCCAGTTGAATTTATTATCAAGCTGTAATCCCAAGAATTTAACACCGTTCACTTCTTCTATCTTCTTGTCATCATATGTTAGACATATACTCTTGGGACACCCCTTACAAGTTCTGAACTGCATGTAGTGTGTTTTTTCAAAGTTTAGTGACAAAGAATTGGCTAGGAACCAGTGATTAATGTCTACAAATATTTTATTGGCTGATCTTTCTAAGACTACACTTGATTTGCTATTTATTGCAATGTTTGTATCATCAGCAAACAAAACAAACTTGGCATCTGGTAATGTTACTGATGAAAGGTCATTGATATACACAAGAAAAAGTAAGGGCCCCAAAATGGAACCTTGTGGGACCCCACATGTAATTAGTTCCCAGTTGGATGATGCCTGATAGCTTGATACATGTCTCTTTCCTAATAACACCCTTTGTTTCCTGCCAGAGATATAAGATTTGAACCATTTTGCAGCATTTCCTGTTACACTATAATATTCTAGTTTACTTAAAAGGATATTGTGATTTACACAGTCAAATGCCTTTGACAGATCACAAAATATACCAGTTGCCTGCAATTTTTTGTCTAATGAATTAAGTACATTTTCACTGTAAGTGTAGATAGCCTTCTCAATATCAGAACCTTTTAGAAATCCAAACTGTGACTTTGACAGTATGTTATTTGAGATAAGATGGTTATAAAGACGACTGTACATTACTTTTTCGAAAATTTTTGAGAATGCTGGCAACAGTGAAATTGGACGGAAATTTGATGCTATTTCTTTATCTCCCTTCTTAAACAGTGGCTTAACTTCAGCATATTTCAGCCATTCGGGAAATATTCCACTGATAAACGACTGGTTACACAGATAGCTTAATATGTTACTTAGCTCAGAATCACATTCTTTAATTAACTTTGTTGATATTTCATCATACCCACTAGATGTTTTTGATTTTAAAGATTTTATGATGGACATTATTTCTGTTGGGGTAGTGAGGGTCAAATTCATATTATGGAAGTTACTTGAAATGTCTGGTCTAAGGTAATCCATAGCAGCATCTACCGAACCTGACAACCCCATCTTTTCAGTAACAGTTATAAAATGTTTGTTAAAAAGTTCTGCAACACTATACACATCTGTCACCAATGCATCATTTACTCTTAATGCTATTTGTTCCTCTTCATGTCTGGTTCTACCGGTCTCCTCCTTCACTATATCCCATATTGTCTTTATTTTGTTATCTGATATGACTATCTTTTCCTTGTAATATATTTGCTTTGACATCCGTATTACAGTCTTTAATATTTTGCAGTATTTCTTATAATGTGCTATAGCATCAACATTGGAAATGTTTCGGATTGACAGATACAGTTTTCTTTTTGTTTTACAAGATACCCCTATTCCTCGAGTAATCCATGGCTTCTTTGTAGACTTTGCTCTAACCTTGGTAAGTTTTGGGGGAAAGCAGTGTTCAAATAAGGTAAGCACTTTATTAGCAAAAATGTTATATTTTTCATTCATGCCATGAGCACTGTAAACATCAGTCCAGTGAATGTCTCTGAGGAGTGTCCTAAAATAATCAATTTTTGGCTTACTGATTACCCTCTTGAGCTCAGATTTAACAGATTTTGTATCTTGTTCAGTATTAACATTTAACAGAAGGAACTGCATGTCATGGTCTGAGAGGCCATTGACTATTGGTTTTGTAATATAATTTTGTTCATTTGACTTTTCTATAAAGATATTATCAATGGCTGTTTGTGAGCAAGTGGTTATCCTAGTGGGGAACTTTACTGTGGGAATTAAGTTGAATGATAGTGTTACTAACTCAAATAGGTTCTTATTGGGAGAGTCTTTAAGGAAATCTACATTGAAAACGGCACTTATCAGATCGAAGCAAAATAAGCAATAGATTCAAACCAGACGAAGCACATGAAAAAGGAAGGGTACCCGTATAAATACGGACGGAGCACATGACGCATAGCAATGGCTACCTGGTAAAACTTAACTGCTAAGCTTATGACTCGAACCAAACTACTACAGCTGTATCATCATTCATTCAACCTAAATTGTGTCTCATATTACAATGGACCAACTTTGATTCGATTTGGAGGTGCGGCCTAAAACTTTTCTCTCCCCTTGAATTTAGAGTCTCAAATTTTAGGTGCGGCTTAGATTCGGGAATTTTTTTTTCCTTTTGTGTCGAGTCACATTTTTCGGGTGCGGCTTAGATTCGAGTGCGGCTTAGATTCGAGTAAATACGGTAAGTGGTTGGTATATTGACTAGAAATCTTTTTGTTGATGAAGTTACTCCAATCTGATATGGATATCAAACACTTGGGCAGTATCTCTGAATAAGTATATTATAGGAAACTTTAAACTTTGCTGGTGCTCTGCCAGTGAATATGATGTTACCCTGTTCTTCACCAATGAAAGAAACTACATGATCATTTGATTTAATATATCCAATCATTATTAATTTCAAATATATATATTGGCTGATTGAATTAAGTTGCAATTCATTAATTATAATTTTACATTATGTTACACAAATCACATTGCTATAGATTATGTGGATGGGAGTATCTAAGATGTGGAAAGGAGTCAGTGATGTACATTTTATTTAACTACAATGAAGCGAAATGACTTAGAGTTATACAATATTATGACAATGCTAACATGAATCATGTAATAATGAAGTACATTCATTCCAAGTGTTACTGTAAAAGTACTCTTCAGGCCAACAGATAGAGTTGCCCAATACCAATTTCCTCAACTCACTCTTCAACTGCTTTACGTTACACATAAAACAATCTGCTCTGGCAGTTGCTCAATACATGTACACACTCAGGCAACTGCTTTCTAATGTTAAATCCTACAAGTCTTATAGAGATGGTTTTTGTGAAAGTATTAGTGTTTTCAATGTTATATATATATGAATATTAATAATCTTTGGAAGTTGTCTCTCACAGGGCATAATAGTTTTGTCCTTTGGTTGTTTGTAATGGCTGTCTCTAATGCAAAGGTTGTTTTTGTTATTTACTGATGACATTGTGGTATTGTGATACTTTTGTGGTTTTCCAAAAAAATGTTTCATTTCAAAACAGCATTTGGTGTTTTGTCAACATGGTAGCAGATATGTTTGGTTGATTAAATATTCACAAAATGCAACAGTTGTAGCTGATTTCCATGATAACTTGACGTTGTAGCAGTGTTAAAGATAAGACAATGGCCAAAGAAAGACAGCAAATTGAAAAACTCACTGGCGAAGAAAATTGGAGGACTTAAGCCAGAAGAAGATGGGCCAAATTACAAATCCAATCTTGCTAAATGAACCAATGCTAATGCAAAAGCAAGGAATGTCTAATACCACCACTTGACACCAAGTCTTTCCGTTGTCGGAGAATGCAAGACTGCTAAAGAGGTTTGTGTGCTACATAAAATTTATGATGTTCAGTCAGTTGAAAACATTGATGTGCCTCAAACAAATTTCATAATATTGTGTGGCAAGCATGTGGTGATATATAAGGCCATTTAGCCACATTTGACAAATATAAACTCAACTTTCATTGTTAGACTAGGTGATTGACAATGGTGACATCTGTGCACGATATTTGCAAACTTTACCCAAAGAGTTCAACCATCTATATTATGTCGCATGATTTACCTGCTGAATGGAAGACATGGAATAAGTTACAAAAATGTTGTTTGAATTAGGAACTGAGAAATAACAGACTGTGATGACAAAAGTGTTGCTATGGCAATTATGTCGATAATGAAGATTAACAAACAGCAATCAAGACACAAACAATCCTAGTCTGAAGCTGATACATTATAAAAGAAACGGAGACAGAAGATGCTTTTCATGTGGTAGTGTAAGAAAGGTTTGGTTTGTTTCAAGGGTAAGAAAAAAGGCCATTGGTCAAATGCATGTACTACCATAGACAAAAGAGAAGACTTGTGCTATGTTGTCAAAAAATGTAACATCAGCAGAACATTCAGAAAGTTGTAGTTGCACGGATAGGCCTACCTCAAAAACTGAGAAAAAAGTTTTCATGATGGGATGCAACTATTTTTCTGTAGATGCAAATTCACTGGACTGTGATGAATGGTACATTGAAAGCTGGCAGATATATAGGGTTGGAAAATGCTGTAATTCAATTACTCCTAACTAGGGCTGTGTCATTTCCTCTAAGAGGGCCAGTAAGGCTCTAGAAAATGTCAGATAGATGAAAATTTCATTATGTGTGTGGGTTGCTTTGATGGGTGTTTGTCGAAAAATCTGTGCTGAGGCGAAATTTGTGAATGAAGAGGTGTTACTGCTTGGGGCAAATGGTGTCTAGGCTTGATAACACAGACTTAAAAGTATGATGTATTTAATGCAGATATAGTTAGATCATTTCTCTAACTCATATCAGACAAGTCTTACACTATACAAACTGAATCTGATGTATTTAATGCAGTTATAGTTAGATCATTTCTCTAACTCATATCAGACAAGTCTTACATTACACAAACTGAATCTTTCCATGATGGGTAGCTCAACAAGGACAGTTGATATGAGAGAGAAACTGAAGTTGCTTGTCATTGTTTGATTCAATAGCATGCAAAATAGCAAGATGAGTACTGTAATAAAAATGGTTCTGATGAGATTAATGTATTAATGGATCTTGAGTCATATGAAATGACTGATACCATATTGAAAACATAAAAACCAAAAATCCACTAATACATAGCTATGTAAAAATGTTTAAATGATAGCTTTTATAAACACTTAATCTAATTACAATGATGATTATGGACTTCTCAGAGAAGATAAGTTATATTTTATTTATTAAACATATGTTCCACAGAGAATTTTGCATAAACAGACTGATAGGTGATAGTAATTTCCTTGCTTTATGTTGTCAGAGGTAAATTTTTGTTTTTTTGTTCGGTGAGTTGGTTGTACGACTTTGTTGTGTGTTTTATTGATCCGTATTGCAAAGCAAAATGACTGAAAATATACATGTTATTTACCAAAAAGTCCACTAGTGTTTACATTATTTCATTGAAGCAACCCAATCACGCTCTAGATGATCATAAAAAGTTCAACGAAAGAAAGGAAACTGATATCGAGTCATCAACTCACAACAAAGAAGAGCAACAAAAAATGAGTATTATTAATGAAACTAGTTATTTAACGTCAACCATTGCTATCTCTCACCGCAGTGTGTCACTATCTCAGTGTTGCAGGTGCTGTGAAAATGTGACCAGCTGCCCAAATTAGTTACTTCAAAAATCAATGAATCAGCTTTGGGCAACAAGAGGGTGATGATGACCAGAGTACCAAAAGCTCAGAGATGAGCCTGGATGACAAGAACACCATTTGTGTCATGGCTGAATGCATTTGATCACAAATGATCAAAGAAAACTGCAAGATTGTGCCTCTTGTATTCGTCTGCAATTCTTACCTGAAATATGTTTCACTGCAAAACACTGAAGTTTTTAAGACTCCTAGCAGGTGTTGCAGGCTACTAGTGAATGGATGTGCCCAGTTAGCCAAAGAACAGTGGAACTTTATAAATACAATACAACAAACAAGTCCAATGTAAAACAACTTCAGAATAACACAACTAGAAGATTGTTCTGATCTGATATAAGTATGACACAAGACACAGTAACAGTTCTTTTGAAGGTATGAGGCATTGTATCATGTCAAAATTAATTTTGAACAGTTTTATGTCATTATGTAAATAATGTGGTCATTTCAATCTATTATGAAAGCAGCAAAATGTTATGAAGCAGACAAAGGGTGTAAAAATGCTTTATTTCTTGTAACTCAAGTCAGTGTGTGTGTATATGTTCTAGAAAAACCAGTATTGTTACTGTTTGTACAACTGTTCACCCAGAAGTGGCAAAGACCATCTATGCGGTGGTCGCTGAAAGCAGCAATATGAGCCAGAGATAATCCTGGGTGAGCTGGCCACTATACAATGAAATGACAGCCAAAAAAATTATATATTGATGGTAGCACCCTACATTGTCTAGATTTCTGATTTCTGATGAGGTCCAGTTTTGGTACTTGTGATAGTTTGTTGCAAACACCAAAGTATTTGGGTGTTGCAAATGGTTTGGAGATTTTGGAATAAGCACACTCTAAAGTAGTTGGGTGTTAGCTGTTTGTGTACATTGTATATTGTGGAGTGTTTAGTAATTAAGCATTGTTTTCAAGTTTTTCTTGATTGGAGGATCAAGTACAGGAACAAACGGGCTGAAAGTGAATTGTGATTACCAGTGTACATATTCATTGTTAATGATGCAGATATAGAGGTTTCCTTGCCCTAGCTGAACCATTTGAAGACAGACAATCCAACTGCTGCAATTATTCTAGTAATGCATGACAAGTCACATTCAATTAGATTTGTAATTGGTAAATGAGATGCCAACACCTGACGCTGTTTGAGTTTTTGAAAATATGAGTTTAAGTTAAGCTTGAAAGTGGTGGCAGTGTGCAGTTTTCCATATTCTCCATAATGTTATAGTGCTGGAAAGCTTATTTACCAATTCAATCAGGTACCTGAGTGCTGATTGTTTTCAGAATTGCTCATGCAGTATTTCAAATAACCTGTTAACACATGAGAGGTCAGATTGAGATCTATTGCGTCTCTCCACGAATTATTAGCAATTTATTGCATCTATATTTTTTTTTTTTTCTCAACTTTCTCTCATACGGGTTTGGGTTGATACAGTGCAGCATATCACTTGTACTAACGACATTACTGAGTTAAGTGTCCTGGTTTGTCCTAATCGGCTATCACTGCGACAGCCAGGAAATGTTCCTACATGGATGCTGTCCTTGGCTGTTGGACTTCAGATGACTCAGCAATATGAACATCGTATGTGAGTCTGTAGGCTCTGAATGGTGGGCCATGGATGTGGCCAGTGTAAAGCCCAGAGCGTATCTTGTGCCCAGCAAATGAGACTCCAACTGAAGGGCTGCTTACATGGTTGGCATGAACCCCAGAAAACTGTGAACTCTGAAATCCCAACCTTGACTATCTGAGGAGAGGCCAGGTGGTATATCATAAAGCAGTTTCATGAAAAACTATTGCAAAAGCTTTGTGATTGCATGTGACCTGTAGAAGTGAGATAGTACCTATGATATCAGCACAGCATATGTCGAAATTAGCACCAACTGGTACCGCTGTGGCTGGTGGTGGTGTGGCCTCCCATGATTGCATTGCTGGCATACTGGAAAGGTGGAAACCTGCAGTATAGCACTGTCTGGTTGTTGGCCAGGATGTAAGTGGCAGATGAGGTACAGCATCTTTCTTTTCTATGCAGGAGATGGTAGAGCCATCTTCCTGTGTAGTTGATGGCTGTGACATAGCCAACAGCTGAGGATATCACATCCCATCTTCTCCAAGAGAGAATGTCACAGATATCATGGGGAAGAAGCACCTCCTGAAGAAAAAAGGCATCCCAGAGTGAGATGACAGATCAAGTAATCATGCCAGCAGTGGTGGAAGTTTGGATCTGGAAATGGTGGTTGTCTATTGAGAAAGCACAACTGGGCCACCCAAGGCAGCATGGCCTGGTGCGGTCATACTTGCAGCAAAACTTTCAACACCAGAGAACATAATTTTCAAGGAAGTCCAGCTGGAGTGGAAGGCCCTCGAGGTTGCAGAAGACAACCACAACCAGATATATCTGGGGTAGTGACAAGGCCAAGATAGCACAGGGTGATGTCCTGCAGAAGCATGATGTGTACTTTGAAGTCACCAGTCCAAGAAGAAAGTGAGAGCAGGGGTTAGTGTGACTCACACTCAGAAGAAGAGAGCTACTCAGAAGAAGAGAGTTTAAGAGAGGAAGGAGGGCACCAAGGATGTTGACTGAGCATTGCTGACGGGCAGAAAGGAAGGTTTAGCCAAGGGGGACCTATCTACAGTGGCCAAGCTGTGGTACACTGATCTGATGGCAAGAAATAACTAACTTGTAATTCACACAAAGCACTGTGCCATACAGAAAAATGCAGTAATAAAGAATTTGAAAGCAAAGGATATGCTATGACTATGGCAACAAATAACCAGTTAGTGATAACATCTACTATTCAATTTCCATAGAGCATAAGAAAGACTAACACACAGTGTCAAGTAAGCCCCTGGAAACAACAACAACGACTGTTTGATTTTGGGACAGGAATAAACTGAAGACACCACACAGAGAGCACACATACAAAGCATGTGGAGGAAGAGAGGCTACACTGATTGAGCACAAACTGAGTGGAGACAGAATACCAGAACCAAAAATTCTCATTGCCTATTGATGAGACTAGAATGCTGCTGAAAAGTTGTACCCTTGTCACCAACTTGCTTTGTACCCATCAAATGAAGCTCTGATTGAGGGACCACTTGTGCAGTCCGCATTAAGCCCAGAGAACCATGAACAGTGAAGTCCCAATGTCAACTGCATGGAGAGCAACGAAATGGTGTCCTATAAATCTGTCTAGTGAAAGAATACTGGGGAAACATGGCAGTGTCATGTGAATTGTGGAGGTGAGATAGTGCTGAAAATAGCTGTGCCACATATGGTGAACATGGCACCATCTGGTATCATCATGGCTGCTGGCAGTGTGATCTCCTGCAGTAGCATTTATGGTGTACTGGAAAGATGACATACTGTGGAACACCATTGTGTGGCTGGTGGCTGGGCCATAGGTGACAGTCAAGATACAATAGAAATTGTTTTCCCTACTTCAAATACAACCAATGAACTGCAGTCCATGGATTACAGGATTATAAAAGTGACCAAAGAGACTTATTGCAAATTCCCTTTTCAGTGGTACATGCAAAACAAAACATTAATTGCCAGAATCTATGAATCCACTGAATCTCAGATGTAGCAAATTTTATTTCAGCTGTGTGGAATTCTGTATAATCTCAAGTTATTGAAAATTGTATCCATAAGACTAAAACTTATGAGGTGAGTTTACAAGACTCTTGAAATTTCTGGGGAAATATTTTAAACATTTTCGTAGCATATATGAGAGACTTGACAGTTTTTTTGTCATCAACATGAAGAGGGGCAGGTGTAAATGTTAATGGTTCTGATGATGAAGGCAGGCTCACAGGCAGTCTATGAAGAATCTGGTGATGTCCACTATCAAGACTTTGTTTCAGTCAGTAATAACATACATTTCAGATGTTGGACATAGATGAGATACTAGAAAATGTTGCAGAAGCTACCAGCGTTAAAAATGAAGTAGAGATGGAATGTTAATCAGAGTCTATTCTACAGAACATCAGGTCTTGGGCACAATTAACATGATTCACAGCTACATCTTTGCAGGAAATGTTGAATCACCTGCTGATATTAGCCATACCCTTAATCACATAGAAAACTCTGTGCTTATACACCAGTACATCCTGGAGCAACACACAAGTTTTTTAAAAATGTGTAAAGTTGCTCATTGGTGCAAGCATGGTAGCTCAGTGTGGTTGGGCAGGGGCATGGGCAACCTACGTGACAAAAACCTGAGTGAAGAGCTCATCAATAGAATTTGAGAGATGTCATGTGACATCCACAGAGAACCACTGACAACATAATGATGAAGAAACAAATCGATAGAAAGCAGACAAATAGAATAAGCATGCCAGACTACAGATCTGAATGTCTTGGGGTCAACCTCCAGTCAGTCCTAGGATTTTTATCTGCCCCATATCAACTCTTTCACCTCTGTCAGTGTTAATGTGTAGTCTGGAATCCGTGTTAAACTGTAGATCTCCCTGTAACTGGCTGGAGTCAATTAAAGGGTCAGAGGAAGCTGACATCATCTCACATCCATCAGGACCATGCCTAGAAAACTACTCTGATGTTCAAACCACCCTTTGCCTTGATGATAGATCTGCTTCTTTTGTTCATATGCTCTCAAAAGCCAGTTTGTATTTTATTGCTGAATTAATTAAATTTTGATTAAAATAGTGCATATATATCTTTTTACATTATCTGTTATCTCATTAGGTAGCTGCACATTTGTATTACATCTCAGGAAGCAACCAATATGGCACTTCCTGCTTAGGATGTTTTCCGGTTTAATTTGCAGTTAACCTGTGGGCCCTTGAAGAGTGCCTTAAGAACAGTTCACAGTGCAGCTGTATTTCAGGTAATTAAACACAGTCATATGCAATATATTAACACACTAAGCACTTTGGCTGTGACATTGAATGTAAACAAAATTATGGAGACTGTGCTACAAGGTACATGTTAGAGAGGACAGTGGAGAGAAAAGTCTGGTGATTACCTTTGGCAGGGGCTTGCGCTCCTTCTGGATGTGTAAGCCCGTGAGTTCTATGATGGTGGGCAGGTACGGCCGTGGGTAGTTGACACTAAAGTGATTATTCACCAGCATCAGACTGTAATTTCGTTCTGTCTCAGCAACAGGAGGTGGCGCGTCACCAAAGTACTTCCTGAGAATTTGCTCCTGTGGTGCCAGCACACGATCCTCAAACAGATACCCATAGATGACATTTCCCAGTGTGTTGGCCAGGCGTTGGATGAAGTTCATATGGTCTGGGAAGTCAGCAGCTAATGAAGGTGAGAAGGAAGGGATGTCAGGATTGCCCATGGCAGCAAACCCACTGGGCAGCATTCCCAGAGACACAAAGCCCACCAGGGGTGGAGAGCCCACAACATGGTAGAGCCCAAAGTATGCCTGGAACATGGATGCCTCCAGCACGAATAGATCAAACTGCTGCCCAGACCTGCAACATATGAAACCTGCTTAGCTTCCTGCAAATAAAACTCATTTGACACATGTGGCAGACATTGAAATGAAAGGTTTCATTCTCACTCAATGAGAAGCCTCGAAGTATTCTCATCAAGATATGAATGGCACCATAAAGAAAGCTTGCACTTAATCATGGAAGGCATGGTGAAGTGTTCTGCACCCAAAAAATTACATATATTTCATACTGTTAGTTCCAAACTTACCATAGAAACAAATATTTGTGTTTCACATCATAAACCATCCAGAGGAAGAGTTAATTTTGAATTAAGAGGTGCAGTGGAATCAGGAAAGAATGAAGATTAGTTCCTTATGCTTCTTGAGCATCAAAATCATTGGAAGGAACTTACAGCTGTGAGCTTTGGTCGGGAACCCTCTAGTATTCACCTAATGTGTCTAAAGGGATCCATAGAAAACATAATCTAAATTCGGCTCCTTTTGAATATGTGTCCCATGTTTTAGGCACTGTGACTTCTCACTTGATTGGAATAGTAAAGAGGAAAGTTTCAGGCCAGATGGTTAGAGTATGTACTCATGAGCAATTGAAATAGGGATAACTTCTGTACTTTGGGTACCAGTATTAGTTCCCTCCTTTACTGTTCTAGTGAACGAATGTCATGGGAAGAATGTCTGTTGGTATGCCACTGTAGGAGCTCAATTTTGCCTTCATGAGATATATGTAGGAGAGGAATTGTCTTGGTTGATGTTTCTAGGATTTCACACTATCAAAATTTTAATAGTAAACTACAGAGCTTGGGTCACAATTAAAGCTACTGTTATGTCTGAACATTTGTGCCCATTAAAAACAACAGGCTGTGTCCTGTTTACTAGGAACTGCTCAGTACCATCCCAAAACTCATCTGCTATTCAATATGGCCATATACTGTTCATCAGGCAAACTGCATAACTGTACTGAACACTTTCCAGAACCCAAGAAACATGACATCAGTTTGGACACCAATATGTAATAACTTGTGGGTGTTGTGAATGCACAGAGTTGAGGTGCACAAGAACTTTGTTCACAGAACCCTTGTGAAACCTGCAGAGGTCATTTATAGTCTCCAGGTCTCCAGAAAGATAAGGATGTTCCAAAATTCTAGCACAGGCTGGCATCAGTGATATAAGCCTAGAGTGTGCATCTATTTGTGACCCTTCTTGAAAATAGGACAGACATATCAGAGTATACGCTTTTTGTTGCAGTATTATTGAAAGTAAACTATTGATATAAAATACATTTACAGATAATTACCCATCATATTGGAAACAATATGACAATCTTCACTAAGCATGACTGAAAGCTTTGGATGAAAGCAATCAGTGTAACTGATCAAAAGTATCTGGACACCCACAAAAACATACGTTTTTCATATTAGTTGCATTGTGCTGTGACCTACTGCCAGGCAATCCATGTCAGATACATGAATAGTCGTTAGACATAGTGAGAGAGCGGAATGGGGTGCTCCACAGAAGTCACGAACTTCAAACTTGGTCAGGTGATTGGGTGTCACTTGTGTCATATGTCTGTAAGCGAGATTTCCACACTCCTAAACATCACCAGGTCCACTGTTTCCAATGTGATAGTGAAGGTAAAACATGAAGGGACACATACAGCACAAAATTGTACAGGCTGGCCCCACTTGTTGACTGACAGAGACCGCTGACAGCTGAAGAGGGTCGTAATGTGTAATAGGAAGACATCTATCCAGATCATCTCACAGGAATTCCAAACTGCATAAGCATCCACTGCAAGTACTATGACAGTTAGGTGGGATGGGATAAAACTTGGATTTAATGGTCAATAGCTGCTCATAAGCCACACATCACATAGGTAAATGCCAAACAATGCCTTGCTTGGTGAAGGAGCGTAGACATTGGATGACTGAACAGTGGAAAAATGTTGTGAAGAGTGATGAATCATGGTACACAATGTGGCGTTCCAATGGCAGGGTGTGGGTATGGCAAATGCCCAGTAAATTCCATCTGCCAGCATGTGTAGTGCTAACACTAAATTTGGAGGTGGTGGTGTTATGGTGTCGTCATGTTTTTCAATCTGCAGCTTGTAGTCTCGCGGTCACATTCTCGCTTCCTAAGCACGCAGTCCCGGGTTTGATTCCCGGTGGGGTCAGGGATTTTCACCTACCTCGAGATGACGGGGTTTTTGTGTTGTCCTCATCATTTCATCATCATTCATGACAGTGGTGAGATGGACTGAGCAATGGTTGGGAATTTGTACGGATGCTAATAAC
Source organism: Schistocerca americana (assembly GCF_021461395.2). NCBI lineage: Eukaryota > Metazoa > Arthropoda > Insecta > Orthoptera > Acrididae > Schistocerca > Schistocerca americana. The sequence goes on along the minus strand of NC_060119.1, from coordinate 299,153,719 downwards.
CACGCAGTTGAGCACCTCTCAAACCAAACATCATCATCATCATCATCATCATCATCATCATTGTGTTTTTCATGGAGGGGGTCTGCACCCCTTGTTGTTTTTTGTGGTACTATCACAGAACAGGCCTACACTTATGTTTCAAGCACCTTCTTGCTTCCACTGTTAAAGAGCAATTCGGCGATGATGATTGCGTCTTTCAACATGATCAAGCACTTGTCCGTAATGCACAGCCTGTGGGGGAGTGGTTACACAACAATAACATTCCTGTAATGAACTAGCCTGCACAGAGTCCTGACCTGAATCCTATACAACACCTTTGGGATGTTTTGGAAAACCTACTTCGTGCCAGGCCTCACTGAATGACATTGATACCTCTCCTCAATGCAGCACTCCATGAAGAATGGGCTACCATTCCTCAAGAAATCTTCCAGCACTGGATTGAATGTATACCTACAAGAGTGGAAGCTGTTGTCAAGGCTAAGGGTGGGCCAATACCATATGGAATTCCAGCATTACCGATAGAGGGCATCCTGAACTTGTAAGTTATTTTCAGCCAGGTGTCAGGATACTTTTTATCACATAGTGTAGATGCAGTGTTTCTCAATCCATGAAAAGCATTTGACGCAGTATCACATCTACACTAATTATCAAAAGTATGATTGTATGGGGTCTCAAGCAAAATTTGTGAATGCATTGAGGATTATTTGGTAGGGAGGATGCAGAAAGTTATTTTGGATGGAAAATCGTTGACATATGTAGAAGTAACTGTGCATTGGGACCCTTGCTGTTCATATTACATATTAATAACCTCACAAACAATATTAATAATAACCCTGGACTTTTTTCAGATGATGCAGTTATCTGTAATGAAGTACTGTGTGAAAGAAGCTACATAAAATTTCAGCGGGATCTTGATAAATTTCAAAGTGATGCAGTGGTTGAGAACTCATATTAAACGTTCAGAAATGAGACTTTTGGACTTCACAAAACAAAAAATATAATATCCTATGATCATAGTATCGATGAGTCACAGACTGAATCAGTCAACTCGTACAAATACATGGGTGTAACACTTTGTAAGGAAATGAAATAGAATGACCACATAGTCTCAACTATATGTAAATCAGATGGCATTCTCAGTTCAGTTGAATAATACTAAAAAAATGCAATCAGTCTACAAAAGAGATTGCTCACAAGACATTTGCATGGCACATCATAGAATATTAGGAGACCCTTACTGAATAGGACTAACAGGCGATATTGAATATCTATGTGGGAGTGTGCCAGAAAGGTACTGAAGAAACTGAACTGGCAGACTCCTGAAGACAGATGTAAACAGTCCCAAGAAAGCCCACTTACAAACAGTTTTTGATGTTACTGAGCAACAGTCATACAATAATTTATAAATGAACACATGACCATTTGACTGTATTATTGTTTATTTCATTACTACCCAGGTTTCAGCCTTTTATGCCATTTTCAACTTATTGATTTTACATCATTATCACATATTGCAGAACATCAAGCTCAAAATTGCTCATAAGCCAATAATTTTCTTGATTTATGGTCAATTTTGAGCTTGATGTCCTACTTACAAAGTTTCATGAACCAGCTTTAAATGACAACTCTAGGAATATACCACAACCATCTACATACTGCTCCTGTAAGTGTCGTGAGGATAATATTTGATTAATGTACAGAAGCATTTAAACACTCAGTCTTCCTGCATTCAGTATGTGAATGGGTCAGGAAAAACCATGTAGCAACACACACACCATGTGTGTGTGTTTGTGTGTGTGTGTGTGTGTGTGTGTGTGTGTGTGTTACTGCACAGTGTCAAATTTTCGTGCATTTGTCAGTAGTTCTGTGCACACCGCCAGGGATGCTGGGTTTATTTGTGCAAAGTGTGGATCATTTATTCCTTGTTTTTGTTACCTTTTATATGTTAATCATTCTATGTCTTTTTTATCTCTCCTTCTCTAATGCGTGTTCACATCATGTTGGGATCACCACTTTAACCACAGTATAAATGAATTAGGTCCTGTGACTTTGCCATACCATTAGTAAAACAGCTACACTGCATGCAAAATTACCTGCTAGACACAAATCAGTGGAGACCACAGCCAGCCAAGATACGCGAGACGCCCCCACGGCAGGGCCATGTCCCACTCACCTGCATTATCACCTGATGCACAGAGGGACATGTGCTGGTATGACAAGCATTTCAAGGATCGTGCACAATGCTGCACCAAACCATGCACATTCTCAAATGCCAGTGGCAATTGAACGTAGGTGCTTTGTCCAATTGCCAGCCAACATCACAGCGCCAATTCATCAGTCATCAACACACAGGCTGTAAGTGCTTGAGTGATACTGGATCTAACTTATGTATTTACCCATGTACGATGCTACATCAGTGCCAACCATGTACATCGTTCTGCCTGGCGTTCATGAATAACATGCCTATTGCAACATACAGCTTGCACAGAATAGAACTAGATCTTGGCCTCTGCCGCACATTCCTTTGGAATTTCATAGTGGCAGATGTGGCAAAGCCAATAATAGCAGTGGATTTCTTGGCATACCATAACCTTTTGCCAGATATGACCAACACCAACCTTGTAGATCAGACCACCGGGCTGACGGCCGCGGGTTTCCGGTGCCAGACATCTACCCAATCTGCCCGTCTGATTACTTCCACTGATGATGACTATGCCATGCTATTTCCAGCGTTAACAAAGCCAACAGACATACTGATGGACATCAGGCACAACACTGTGCACTATCAAGACAACTGAGGGGCCGCTGATCTCCTGCTGACCACGACGACTGGTGGCAGACCGTTTGAAGACAGCCAATGGCAAGTTTGATAACATGATCAAAGAGGACATCATGCATCTGTCTGACAGCCCCTGGTCTTCACTGTTACACCTCATTTCCAAAATGGGTGGTGTGTGGTGGCCTTGTGGGGATTACAGAACATAGAATGCCTGCACAATACCTCACAGGTACCTGATACCTCTGCTACGCGACTTCAACTTCACATTGAGTGGCGCTTGTGTGCATAGTGTACTAGATTGCGCCAAGGTCTACACAGATTCCAGTGGCCAATGAAGATATACCAAAGACAGCCATTATTATGCTATTTGGCTTAACTGAAAGCAAATTTATGACTTTCGGTCTCCAGAATGCAGCACAAATGTCGGAAAGGTTCATTGATTTAGTGCTGTGAGGACTGCCATTCTCTTTCTCTTATCTCAATGACGTTTTGGTCTTCTCAGCATCGCCAGAAGAACATCACCAGCATCTTGTTGAGGTTTATCAATGACTAAGTGAGTACGGAATAGTGTGGAATGTGCTGAAGTGTATCTTTGGGCAGTCACAAGTTTACTTTCTAGGGCACCACATTACTCCTTCAGGCTTACTACCATTGCTGGACAAAACAGAGACTATCTGCCAGCTGCCCCAGTGGGCCACAAGCAAGGAATTAAGACACTACCTAGGCATGCTGAACTTTTATCAGCAGCACCTGCCGCATGCAGCTGAAGTTCAAGAGCTTCTGACAGCAATGCTGGCGGGCCTGAAGGCAAAATGTAATTCAACAATTTCCTGGATGGATGGCATGATTTGAGAAAACAAAACAAGTGATAGTGTATGTGGCATTGTTGGCACATCCCAAGCTGAGTGCACTGTTGGCTGTTGTTGTATATGCGAGCCAGACAGCGAGAGGCGGCGTGCTTCAACAACGGGTTGATGGGGCCTGGCAGCTGATAGCTTTCTTCTCTAAAATCTGACCACCTCGCAAAAGAAATGGAGCCCATATGACAATGAACTGCTGGCAATGTATGAGGCTGTCAAGTACTTTCATCTTCACATCAAGGTTCACGCCTTCCAGCAAATGCTCGCCAAAGCAACACAGTCAACTGCTATACACTGCCCAATTCACCACAGATGTTCAACACACTTCCAGGATCAACAACATTGTGGCGGGCATCTCTCTCATGTCAGCAGTGTCTCTACACTGGACTATGTGGCACTTGAAGAAGCATAGAGATCAGACCAAGAGCTGCAAGACCTATTACAAGATTCACAGACTTCACTGAAACTACAACCTGTAGACATTCCCGGCGCCAGCATGCAACTGTATTGCAATATGTCCACGGCCAAGCCACATCCTTATCTACACTCTGTCTGGTTCTAGATCACTTTGTATGGCTGGAAACAAAAAAGTATTGTAGAGAGTGGATGAAGTATTGTCCTCAGTGCCAACGCAGTAAGGTAGGCAGAAATGTACATGTGCCAATAGGTAATTTCCCTGATGTCACAGAGAAATTCACACATGTTCACGTTGACATCATCGGACCACTGCTGACCTCAAATGGCCAATGCTATTGCTCACCATCGTTGACAGATTCATCTTTGACTGGAAGCAGTACCAATACACTAGACTCTTGCTAATCCAGCTGTTCCTGGCATAGATGGGTGCCGGATTACTGGAAGTGTCAGATTATTGAGTGTCTGAAATTTATTTTATTCATTTATTTTTATTTTTATATATTCTGAAAATATAGGGGATATAGTGTACTGTGCTTTATTAAACTGAAGGATACAACTTCTAAGCATAGAGGACAGTCTTTATTAAAGCCAAAAATATATTAATTTTCAAAGAAAACTTAGTCCTTGAGTGTATACTGTACATAATTATACAGTCATATCACTCACTATGGAACAAGTCCCTAATTTTTAACTGTCACAATGATGTTACATGACAGTGGCATGCTTCATCACGCAACTGCTTTACAAGCATTACATCAGTACTGCATATATCTGGTTGTAGCATAATGTACTCCAAGAAGACCTCAGCAGCTTCAGCACCAGCAGTATGAGAAATCTTCATGCTCTCTCCTCCTGTGTCGTCTTCTTCATCACATTCTTGAATGCTTTTGATTATTTCTTCATCTGTTAAAGTTTGGTCTGTATCACAGTTTTCCTCATTTTCAGCCTTTTACAATTAGTAACATCTTCATCATCAATTTCTTCTCCTCCTTGAAGGTTGTGGAACATGTCTATGTACAAAGTAATTGGTAATTCTGAATTGACTCACTCGTTGCTGTCACTCACTACTGGATCCAACTCGGCATCAATGGATGGCAACAATTTTCTCCAGCTCTTCATTATGGGTATGCTCTCCACTTTATCCCATCCCTCAGCTGCTTGGAAAACAACATCACGTACATTAATTCCTTTCCACACCTTCAGCATAGTCTCAATAGAGTCATTTTCACCTTCATTCAGCAAGGAGATGAGAAGTGAATGTCGATAATGATGTTTAGTTATTCCAAAGTTCCCTGGTCCATGGGCTGAATTAGGGCTGTCACATTGGGTGAGAGAAAGAGTGCTTGTGTACCATCAGACATTAGAGAATCATCTGAAGGATGAGTGGGAGCATTTTCAGTTATAAGAATAGCTTTCAGTGGAAAACTTTTCTTCTTTAGCTCTTTTCTCACTGCTGGTACAAACGTTTCATGGAACCGCTGAGAGAATATTTGTCTGTCCATCCACACTTTCTTCTGAGCACAATACTGCACTGGTAGAGTATTTATGTCAGTGTGTTGAAAACGACAAGGATGTTGGGATTTTCCAATCACTATAAGCGGTAGTTTATGACTCCCATTTGCATTACAACATGTCATTAATGTTATGTGCTGTTCCTGTTGCTTGTAACTATGAGTTTCTTTCTCGTTGTTTGCAGCTAATGTTTTTGAAGGAAGCATCTTGTAAAAGAGTCCTGTTTCATCAGATTATACAGGCATCAGCAGTTAAATCTTCTTCCTCTATTATCTTCCACATCTTACTTACAAACTCATCAGCATCCTTATCATTTGCTGAGCGACTTTCCCTGGTGACTGTCAGCTGCTGAATGCCATGTTGTTTTTTACAGTTTGACATCCAACCTTTGCTCACTGCAAACAAGTTACTACCACTGCCAAGTTGTTTGTTAAATGTAGTTGCCTTTTGTTTATAATTGGGCTACTGACTGGAATTCCTTTACTGTGTTGTTGTATGAACCATCTATAAACAGCCATACCCAGTTCTTCATTCTCACTCTTTTGCATAATCTTCTGTTTCCCCAACTCACTATCCATTTGTGTTGAGTACTGTTGAATAACATCTTCTTTCTTTTTGATGTCATAAATGGTTGCTCATCCAACACTGAACTCAGCAGCAATGAGCTTTTGTGAAGAAACTCGATTTAACTTATCTAAAATTTTGAGTTTCTGCTTGAGGTCTAGCGTAGTGTGTTTCCTTTTAGAAGACATGATTCTGAACTGTAAAGAAAGCTACATTTCAAATACAGTATATAAAGCAGTGATGAACTAAGCATTATTGTGCACAATAATTCATTGTGCACATGTTTTTTGATGTGTGCCGGATTACTGAGAGGCCGGACTACTGAGGGCCGGATTAGCGAGAGTCTAGTGTAGATAATATCTCAGCAAAAACCTTGATGCATGCCTTTGTGTTGCATTGGATATCACAGTTAAAGTCTGAATTGTTTGCAAAACTGTCAGTACTTTGTGGCATGAACCATCTTCGGACAACCAGCTACCACCCAGCCAGCAATGTAATGGTGGAATGATGGCATCTCACCCTAAAAGTAGCCTTGATGTGCCATATGTTGGGCAATGCTGATTATCAACTGCCTGATGTAAGAGGATATCCAGGATCTGTGGAAAGGAGGGGACTCATGTTAGTTCTGTACAGGCCCAGTTTGAGAACATTACTCCATACAAGTGGCATATCATTTGTCCCCTCAGACATTGGCTGCATTTCCTGAGGCTTCACCAATCATCCTACTCAGACTCTGAAACATATACAGACTCAACCTGGTTGGTTCCTTGGCCGAGTTAGTATATGGGGATATGCTGAGACTGACCTTTGAGGGGGCCGATGTAGCAACCCACAGCCACCCACCATATGTGTGTGTGTGTGTGTGTGTGTGTGTGTGTGTGTGTGTGTGTGTGTGTGTGTGTGTGGTGTGTTAGTGCACGAATGTCAAATTTTCATGGGTGTATCAGTAGTTCCTTGCCCACCGACAGAGGCACTGGGTTTATTTGTGTGAAGTGCAGATCATTTATTCCTTGTTTTTGTTATCTTTTGTATGTTAACTACTCTATTTTTCTATCTCTCTTTCTCTAGTGTATGTTCAAAAAATGTCAGGGTCACCACTTTAGCTGCAGTGCCGACAGTACATCTAATGGGCATTTTGGCTCACAATGTAGCTGTTTTACTAATGGCATGGCAGAGTCACAGGACCTGATTCATTTGCACTGCAGCTAAAATCCTAATAACTGGTGCAATGGGACATACCCTCTACCATACATTTCACAGCAGTCTGCAAAGTATGGCTGTAGATGTAAAGCATGCATTTACAAGACACGACACTTGTCTATTGTATCAGTATCTTTTCATGACTACTGTTCTACCACGTTACATGGCTTTGTGGGGTACAACATTCCTTGTAGTCAGATTGGGCACTCTGTGCTGATATACTAACAAATCAGGCAACTTCATTTGTAGTATGGTCTTGGAAACATTCAAACACTGTAGCCCCTTTCTGTCATTCTTCCACATTGACCCATCTGACTGAGCTGATTCATTCATCTGCCTGGCAGATACACACGACTTCACTGCCAGACTCACAACAGCAGTAGACAGTCACATGACATTATGGTATGAGTTTACAACATCTGAACTGCTCCAAAGCTAACAGGATGCTCCTTTAAGTGAGTATAAGGGGGTACTGTAACTAATATTTTGTGATCTTTGGAGGTGTGTTGGGCAATGCTGATTATCAACAGGCCAATGTAAGAGGTATCCAGGATCTTGGAAAGGAGGGGACTCATGTTAGTTCCATACAGGCCCAGTTTGAGAACATTTCTATATACAAGTGACATATTTGCCCCCTCAGACATTGCTTGCATTTCCTTGTAAACTTGATAAGACCTTTAATAATATATCTAAATCCAGTGAGTATGGAAATGGGTTGTTCTTTCTTTTTAAAATAACTACTTCATAGACATTCCTCTACACTAGAAATAAATTTCTGAATCTTCTTCCTGTCCAAGTATTAGAAGAAGATACAATTCATTTATGTTTAAGGTAATTTTTAGTGAAAAGCGAAAGAACTGGAGCTTCAATAAAAATGTGCAGTCAGACTTAGTGGAAAAAATGGAAATATAAAATTTCTGTTATTTTATTAGTTCAATAACGGAAATTTTTAATTCTATAATTTACAAATTATTTCACTTTTCATTGGGAAAAGTGAGATATATATACAAAAAAGTCATAAAATTTTGTATTGATGTGTTAAACATAAGACACTGTTTAATTACATAATTCGTTTGTCACATGTGAAAAAAATTAACAGTATGTACGATAGTTAATGTTTAGAAAATTTGCTATGAAAGTAGCTAAAAATTGACAAGCATGATCAAGATTTTTATGTATATAACTAAAATTGAAAATATAAAATTGCGTGTGATATGAAAGGGTCATGTGTAATTCCTACAGTTATTCAGGATGTGTGCTGGCAATTTCCCTTCAGAGAAAAACATTGTATTAAAATTTTAGTAGCCTTTAGCTTAGCAAAACCATTCAAAATAGAATCTGAATCTACTGATCACAAAGTATCATTTCGAGTAGCTAAGTTGACAGTCCCCACAGTTGTTCTTCAGAAAATGTTGAGCTTGGGTGTGTCTCTATAAACTTAATGTTTTGAGAAACTCCTGTCACCATTAGCTACAGATGTAGGTAAAGCCAAGGAATTTGTAAGTTTGCAAAAGTATTGGGAAAAGTCAATAAAAAATAAAGAGCTTTTTGGAGAATATCCAGCAGGAAGAATGGACACTAAGATCGAAACTTCAACATTTATTCATCACTGATGTCACATTCACCACCATCATGTAACGCAGTCTCGAGAGGTATGTGGCTTTTAGCTTTTCACCAGTCTATGTCTGCAGGACATAAGTACCATATAGGGAGCTGAAGCACTTTTTATGACTGTCCCTATGGCCAAACCTGTCTTCTAAAGAGCAGGTAGCTTTATTGACAATAAAGCAGAAAATACACTCCTGGAAATTGAAATAAGAACACCGTGAATTCATTGTCCCAGGAAGGGGAAACTTTATTGACACATTCCTGGGGTCAGATACATCACATGATCACACTGACAGAACCACAGGCACATAGACACAGGCAACAGAGCATGCACAATGTCGGCACTAGTACAGTGTATATCCACCTTTTGCAGCAATGCAGGCTGCTATTCTCCCATGGAGACGATCATAGAGATGCTGGATGTAGTCCTGTAGAACGGCTTGCCATGCCATTTCCACCTGGCGCCTCAGTTGGACCAGCATTCGTGCTGCACGTGCAGACTGCGTGAGACGACGCTTCATCCAGTCCCAAACATGCTCAATGGGGGACAGATCCGGAGATCTTGCTGGCCAGGGTAGTTGACTTACACCTTCTAGAGCACGTTGGGTGGCACAGGACACATGCGGACGTGCATTGTCCTGTTGGAACAGCAAGTTCCCTTGCCGGTCTAGGAATGGTAGAACGATGGGTTCGATGACGGTTTGGATGTACCGTGCACTATTCAGTGTCCCCTCGACGATCACCAGTGGTGTACGGCCAGTGTAGGAGATCGCTCCCCACACCATGATGCCAGGTGTTGGCCCTGTGTGCCTCGGTCGTATGCAGTCCTGATTGTGGCGCTCACCTGCACGGCGCCAAACACGCATACGACCATCATTGGCACCAAGGCAGAAGCGACTCTCATTGCTGAAGACGACACGTCTCCATTCGTCCCTCCATTCACGCCTGTCGCGACACCACTGGAGGCGGGCTGCACGATGTTGGGGCGTGTGCGGAAGACGGCCTAACGGTGTGCGGGACCGTAGCCCAGCTTCATGGAGACTGTTGCGAATGGTCCTCGCCGATACCCCAGGAGCAACAGAGTCCCTAATTTGCTGGGAAGTGGCGGTGCGGTCCCCTACGGCACTGCGTAGGATCCTACGGTCTTGGCGTGCATCCGTGCGTCGCTGCGGTCCGGTCCCAGGTCGACGGGCACGTGCACCTTCCGCCGACCACTGGCGACAACATCGATGTACTGTGGAGACCTCACGCCCCACGTGTTGAGCAATTCGGCGGTACGTCCACCCGGCCTTTTGCATGCCCACTATACGCCCTCGCTCAAAGTCCGTCAACTGCACATACGGTTCACGTTCACGCTGTCGCGGCATGCTACCAGTGTTAAAGACTGCGATGGAGCTCCGTATGCCACGGCAAACTGGCTGACACTGACGGCGGCAGTGCACAAATGCTGCGCAGCTAGCGCCATTCGATGGCCAACACCGCGGTTCCTGGTGTGTCCGCTGTGCCGTGCGTGTGATCATTGCTTGTACAGCCCTCTCGCAGTGTCCGGAGCAAGCATGGTGGGTCTGACACACCGGTGTCAATGTGTTCTTTTTTCCATTTCCAGGAGTGTATTTCCATTGAAGGAGCTACACCTTCATTAATAGGTTCATCAGTAGATCAATAGATAACTTCCTTCTTCACTCCTTCACTCTTTGAGACAAATCTTCCCTCCATTTTGAAAGTTTGAATGAGATCCAAGTTTGTCAGCAATCAGTTTTTCATTTACTATCACACTATTAAAGTCCTTCTCTGATCTCATGTTATTCAAAAAGATGCTAATGCTCTCAACTAGATCCACAGCACTCTGCAGGTTTACAATAGCTCAGTGATCTCTGCTGACCTGGTTGATCCTGAACACAATTTCATACCAAACCACTATACAACAAAGAAGTTTGAATTATAGAGAGCATCATACTTTTATCCAAATGTAATATCTAAGATGCTGCAAAGCATCTATTCAGCTTTCCCACTGGGTACCGCTGAGAGGTTTTATTATTAGAATAGATACATGCTTCTTCAAAATACCTCATCAATAGATGGACAGAAGAAACTGAAAACTTTGTAACAGTATTGAATAAATTTTTATTTAGTCCAATTATTTATATAGTGAAGTAATTTTGATTTTATCAAATGAGAACGTATTTGCACTTATTATGTAAGCTATTATGTAAAAAAGCTCAACAGCTGGAGCTGTCAACTTTCTACCACGCTGAAGTGCCTCCTCCAAATGTGAAATACTGCATCCTCAGTTCTCCCAAAATCCAAAGTGGTCCAGAGGCTAGAGAGGTTGATGGGTGAGGACTGTCTTGATTCAGTCCTAGTCAGTACTACCAGCCAATTTGACGATGGTTTAGGAAGACTTCTGAAATGTATCTAGTTGTTTAGAGGCTCTAGATTACATTTTATGTCACCAAGCTAAAAATTATGTTTTCAAAACATATCTTGTTCAGTTTTTGCTATGCCAGTCAGTGTTATATGCCAGTCAGTATTAATAAATAAATACCTTGAACTTCACAAAATAAACCCTATTAATGTGATCAGATGTATTTTTCAAGCAATGTAAGTATTGTGGATTACATAAAATCTAATAAGCATCTTCTCAAAGTTAATGGTGTATTCCTCTACTTCAAGAGGTAGTAATGTGTGTGTTTTTTATATTCAACAAAATTTTCTCATCCATTTCAAACTTTTTCTGTTTCACACTTTTAATGTGGCTTTCAGACTATATTATGGGTCATAAATAAATTCTTTTTAAACAGTTTCAAGGTTTATTTCATAACTCAGTTGATACACTGCATTTATTTACATGCAGAGTGTTGAATCAAAAACGTGGGTGCATGAACATGTTAATAACTTCAGTGATGTACTTTGAGTATGTAACTAATTATAGTCACTGTTAAGATATCAAAGTAATGTATCTTAAAAATATTAATAATATAACTATGAATTGTTTGAGGTATAACAAGTTTTGTGCACTTCTTGTCAGATTTAATTCCTGGGGTGTAAGACATTTTTTGATTCATCAAATCAGTCACACAAAAATGCAATTTCATCATTTTGTCCCCTCATGAAAAAAAATTCTTTGGGGATTGATTTTACAGGGAGTAGAGTAACAATGCTCTGTCCAGCATGAGAAATGCTGCAGGAGAGGAGCTGTGCAGTGGAATCCAACTTCCAAATTCGTCTACATTACATAATGCTCATATAGCACATGTGCTTTATGCTTCATACTAAGTATCTATGACAATAGAATTGTCATGGAAGTAATGAACATTATAAATTTCATTATTTCAGAAGTGGAATATAGTGCCCATTTTGGGCTCAGAACATCTTCATTATTCATCTGAAAACAAAGCAACATAATAGAACAACATTAAGTTCGTAATGACCAGTATAGTGCAATACCCAGTGCTGTTATTGTATAATGCAGTATAGGCAATGGATGCACACAAAAGACTAGTCCTCCGAAGTGTCCTGACTTTTACTGTCTTCTGGTGAAGAGAGCGCAGTGATCAAAAATAGTTCCACCAACAATTTAAGGGATGTGTATATTTAGCATTTGTATTGTATGTGAACCGGGGGCCTAGAAACGATGGAGAGGCTCCATCCCCACTGCAGCTGCAGTGGTCTGCAGTCCACTTCACCCCTCCACCACCCCACACTGAACCACTCTTTCAGGGTTATTGTGCAGTTCAGCCCCCAGTGGATCACCCAGGGAATAATCCAAACACTGGTTTTGAATTGCCTCATCACACACAGACATTAATGATGATGTTTCTGGTGGCCTTATTACATAACAAGTTTGCCTTAGTAAGTGAAGTGTTTGGAAGTAAATACAAAGCTTTCTTTTTAATCACAATGTTATTTAGGGAAAGACTGGACATGACAGAACCATGAAACAGAATAGAACTAGGGGTTTCTTTTGGCTGCAGAGTGGTGCATTCTAAATCACTTCCAAAGACTGTTATCGATATGACAAGCATGGTAAAAAGCTGTTATAGGAAAGTTTGTCTTTGACTGTTGTGCTAGTAATGTTTTGCACTTGTTTTTTGCATAAATATGCAACATTAGGAACTCTCTATCTGCAACGTAAAAGAAAATAATTTATCTACTAGCTTTCTCTTTCTTAAAATTTCAAAATGCGTGCTAAACCCGTTATTTTAGTGCATTTAGATTATGTTTATTTTTCAGAGTGCTTTGTGAGTTTTGACCTGTACCTAATCTCACAGGTCTGGGCAGACTAGACCTGTGCAGAATGGACCAAAGTCCCGTTCTGCCCCAGATAACGTGCTACACTTTCCTAGTGTTTACTTTTTAGTTTTCATATTTATTCTAACATGTCTAAGATACATTACTATATTTTCAGGTTTTTCAGATTGTTGCCGGTGACAATTCTTCTTCTTTCATAGAAGTTTATAAGATATGACTGCAAAACTAATTGTCAAAGTTCATCTTCAGAAAATGTGGAAGTGGCAGTGACAACTGTTGTAAAAAGGGAATTGGGACTCAGGAAAGCCAGTATTCAGTTCAGAATTCCTAAAATAACTCTTTAGAGAGCATTTCAGGATAGGCTCTAAACTGAGGCTTTTCAAACTGACAAATGAAAGGGAAAATTTAGTTGCATTTTGTCAAATGAACGTGAGTTCAAGCTTTCCATTTATTTAAAAGACATGGAGAGTAAATTGTTTGCATTGACAATTAAGGTGGCAGTGAAAAAGAAACTGAAACACACATATAATAAAGAATTAAAAATGATGGGGCATGTAACATTCTGGCATTTGTAAATTCAAAAGCTTATTGTGTTTTTGTAGATTTTAGGAAATATGATTAGAATTTGAAGTTAAACTTGTATGGAAATGTAAATTTGTAATAGCCCTTGCACTATATTAGAGTTATGAACATGGTTCCATTCTACCCCAGGTCTGGGGCATGACAGACCAACTGTCAGCCTTTTTAAATACTGTTTCTTTATATTCATCTGTGTCTTAACATCAGGTTTCCTCGATTCATTGTTTAAATCATATATTAAATGTCAGGCAGACCTTTTTTGCCATTTTTAATTGAATTGTGGTCACTTTAATGCAGTGTTATCATCCTGCCCCAGGTTCCCCTAATATTTATGACTTCCTGATGAATTATCTATGACAGTTCTAGTTTCACAAATAAGGATAAACAGACAAGCCTATTCGCTGACAATTAGATGATTATACTATGAAAGGGTGGAAATCTTGGCATTTCACTCACTGTATTAGCTCCTGGACTTGGGGAGACTGTAACTGATGCTCTGTAAGGTTGGCCATCAGGTCCATGAAGGCTACCACAAACTCAGGAGGAGAAATTTCCTCCAAGTGTTTGTCTTCATCAAACAACATCCAATATTTGTAGGTGAAGGACAGGTCGATTTGCGTCAAGTTTTCTGGGGGATCCTGAAAGAAACATGTAAATTCTGTCTTTAGTGTCAGTAAGAAAAGAGCAATGAGATAATACTGTTCTGAGAAGTACTAGGCAAGCAAATAACTAAAAGTAACGTGAACATCTGTATTTTTCTGGACAGTAAGAAATGAGGTTTTGGCCTTGTCATTCATTCAGAGGAAGTCTGAAAGACATGTAGCTGAAACGTTAGTGAGCTGGTTGACCTGACTGAAAGAATGTGTGAACCACAGTACTTGGATGATGAGCTATATCATTTAAGAACTGCTTTCAGAAAAAGCAGCTACTCTGACAAAGAGATAAATAGTGCACTACACCCTCCACAGCATCTGGCAGGAAAAAGAAAAAAAAAAGAATAAAATAAAATTAAATTAAAAAAACGAATGAAGAGAATACTTTCCTCCCCTTCCTTAAAGCCGTCACAGATCACATGAGCAGTGTGCTAAGAAGACATGGTGTTTAAATCAACAAGAAAGGTGCAAGGATATCTGAAGACTGCAAGGGACCTACACCTGCTGCTTGCCTTAGCAAGAGTGTTTAAAATCTCTTGGTCATGTGGTGAAGTGTACACAGGAACTTCAAAGACATGTATTAACACATTACTTAAGGAACAAAAGAGCAACTGCCATCTAGGAAACAAACATAAATCAGCAGTAGTACATCATGCAATGGGGCCAGGGAACCATCAACTTCAGTTCTCTGATACTATGATTTTATCATGATCCATCCAGTCATTACTATCCTAGGACAAACAGGGAGGACATAGAAATTCAGTAGAACAAAAACACCTTTAACAGAAAATGAAGGAGAATTGAATTAGACGAGTAGTGGACCTTAACCAGCTGCAGCATTAATCCTTTATTTACCATTATTCCTTTTTTGGTACACAAATATTTTATTTTTTTCTACATAAAAAATGAAACTTTTGGCTTTGAGTGTTGTCTCTAGGAGTTGAACTTACTGCTATAATGCCTAAAAATTGAAAAGAAATCATTTTTCTCTACTTAGCCTATTTTAGGATCAGAATTCATTTGCCTATTTTCCATCTTTGCACTTGGTTACAGGGTATAATTGTTGGTTGTTTCTGTGTAACAATGAATTCTGATTTAATTGTCCGAGCATGTTTGTTATGAACATAAGGATGTCCATGCATCAAGTATATTTCATAGTCCTTGAAGTATGTGCAATCTCAATTTATGTATGCCAATAATGGGACAATGACAATGACTACTTTGTTGAGGTGCCATATTATTGTATACATGTCTTATAAACAAAAATTACTATTTACATTGTTGAGATCTGCCTCCTTTACATTCTATTAGATTTTCTCCAGGGATAGGTAATACAACAAAATAATCACTCTAAAATTTTGCGATTCCAACAGGATAAAAACGTGCCATGTGGACTAACAGTTGAAGAAGTTATAGTAGAACTGGAGAGCTATGAAGTGAGTGAAGATGGAGCCGATGACTCAGAAATGGTGAGTATTTCACCCAATACAGACTAAATAATGGATGAAGAGGACATCGAAGAAATGTCCTGAAAAGTGACTATATTTTACAAGATGTAGCAGATACTTTAGAACTTATAACCAGCACGGATGAGGATTCCATGACTAAATGTTTGACAAAGAGTACAAAGTTCTCACAGTGAAATGGAGGGACAATAAACCAGTATGTGTAGCCACAAATTACAGTAGTATTACTTCTTTGAGCCATGCTAAAAAATACTCAAGGGCAAAGAAAAAGGAAATGTATATTACAATGCCACATCTCATGAAGAATACAAGGCCTATATGGATGGCATTGATCTACTGGAGAAGCAGTTATCATATATGTGACTGTAGGCTTTTCCGTTGTAAATTGTTGATGGAGGCTTCTCGGGGCCTCCAGCCGGGTGGTAACACTGATATTTTGCGACATTTTGGGAAGTGTCATACTACCCATCTTCTGGTGAAGTGTGAAGACTCGCAGAGAGCAGGGTGTTTATATGTGTGGTCACCCCCTCTACTAGACCACGGCAGCATGCACGTGGTGGTGGGGGTAGAGATCGCCCCTGGTGGCCACGTTCGGTTCTCAGTGTAAGCATTCCGTCTGTGTCTGTGGCGGAGGATGTTGACGGGCGTGCTTCCAATGGATTGCCGCTATTGCAGGGTTCCATGCTGCACTGAGTTGGTATCCCTCATCCCTGTTGACCAGGTTGTCATGAATCCTTATTTCTAGGGATTCTTTAATAATACTTTCCCAGAAGCCAGATACTCAGCATAGCACATTCGTGTTTTCAAAGTTGAAGGTGTGTTCTTAATTTATGCTGTGTTCTGCTATGGCTGGTTTTTCTGTGTGACCTAGTCACATGCATCTAATAGGTTTTTCACAACATTTAGATATACAGTGTTGTGTTTGTTGTCGCGCCCGGGTTCCCGGGTTTGATTCCTGGCAGGGTCAGGGATTTTCTCTGCCTCATGATAACTGGGTGTTGTGTGATGTCCTTAGGTTAGTTAGGTTTAAGTAGTTCTAAGTTCTAGGGGACTGATGACCACAGAAGTTAAGTCCCGTAGTGCTCAGAGCCATTTGTTGTGTTTGTCCAATGTATTGTTTACCACATTCGCATGGGATGCTGTACATTCCTGGTGTGCTAAGATTCAGCGGGTCTTTGGCAGAACCTAGTAGTTTCCTTGTCATTGGTGGTGGGTGGAGAATGGTTTTGATCTTGTATTTGCCCAGAAGTCAGGCACTTTTGGCCAAGATCGGACCCACGTATGGAAGGAACACGAGTCGTTTGTCTTCTTCTTCTTCTTCTTTTTCTTCTTCCTTTTAAGTGTCCTGTTGATCTGTGTTTCACTGTAGCCATTTTGGTGGAAGACTTCCCTCAGGTGTTACAGCTTGGATGGTGGGCTGTCTTTGTTGCAGATGGCATGCGCCCTATATACCAGGCTGGTCAGTACTGTTTGTCTTTGTGCTGAATGGTGGCAGCTTGTGTGTGTCTTCTTCCTATGTACTGCATGGCCTTGTAAACCATCTGCCTTCTTCTTAATTGGTATGTCAAGGAAGGGGAGGCATCCATTTTCCTCCATTTCCATTATAATTTGACATTCAGATGGATGTTGTTGAGGTGCTCCAGAAACTCATCTAGTGCCTGTTTGCCATGTCTCCACATGACAAAAGAAACAAAAAACAACAAAAATGTATGATAGCTACAATTTTGGTGTACATCACAAGTGTTTTGGTTCATTTCATACTGAATACACACTCAATAATATTAAAAACAGTGTTTTTATTTTGTCCACAGAGTCTTCTGCATCGATAAAAATATTGTCCACTTTAATAGCTAATTTTGCCAATGTCCCAACAATGGAACAGTCTATAGCTTTTGTACTAATAGAGCGAAATTTTTCAGAACAGTTTTTCTTTTATTTCTCTGTCAGGGTGTCACATTACTGTTAAAAAAAGTTTGAAAAATAAAATAATAAAGTTTTGGCAGGTAATGAGTTAATAAAGCAAACACCCTACCACAAGCTTCACAACACACTCTAGCGAGAATCTGCAATCTTAGACAGCACTTGGTGTTATGAACCAACCTTTGTATGGATGCATATAAACAGTTCGGGTTGCTGAATCATTTTATCAATGATCACTGAGTCACAATCAGAGAAGTTGCTGAGATGTTGGCATGAAATTTTTTCAGGTGTTTTGGGGCACCAAAAGTGTGAAGTCAAGAACAATGCAGAACTACTTGAAACATATCGCAACAGGTGATGAAACCTGGGTTTACAGGTATGATGTTGAAACTAAGACTGAGGGAGGTAGTGCTGCAGTTAGCACACTGGACTCTCATTCAAAAGGATGACAGTTCAAATTCCCACCCATCCAGCCACAAAATGGTTTTCTGTGATTTCCCTAAACTGCAAAAAAGCTCAAAAGTGTGGTCAAAGTAAAGGCTATGTTCACTGTTGCAAAATGTACCATAAGTTATTGCCACAAGTTTGAATGATCAATAAGAGGTAGGGGAGAATGGGGTATTTCCAGTAAGGAGGTAGTCCTGGTAGGTTGACTTTCAGCTGTTATTTCCATCTGGAAGCGCTCTGGTTGGTGCTGTACTCTTCACAGCAGTATGGTGAATTAATGTTTATAGGGACACCATTACTGAATCATCTGTTGTGCAGTTGTGCTTGGAAAATGTTTTAATGTGCTTCTGCTCTAATTTTCGTCAGTTTTCCAGCAACTGTAAGTTCCACTTGTTTCAGCATTTCTTCACTACATCACATTCCATAACTACCAGTATTTAATAAGGTTTAGTTTACTGTATTATGCAAATATTTTAGACAATAATTTATAATCTCTAAAAACGATGTTTTCTTTCTTAGCAAAATGGGTAGGCATGGTAGGTGGCAATAGGGTAATGGCAGTAGCTACCGACATTCCACAACATGTAATTAAATGTTTATTCTCAATAGAAATAAGAGAATGCCTCATTTTAATTATCCACATTGGCCTTGTTACCGATGCCAAGAACATGGAATAGGACCATGAATTGAGGAAGTTGGTCCAAAGAAGCCCTTAAAAATGTGTTGAATTTTATTGTGAGAGGTAATTCCATTAGTGCAACAAGCAGATTGTTCAACATCCCATTAACACTCTACAAGAGCATAGGAAGGAAATTAATGCCACTTTCACTCAAGAACTGGAAGAACAACTTATCAATAGACACAGGGTTTCTCAAAATGATTGCTTGGCAGGAAATAACTCATTTGATGACTTTTTAAAAACAAATCCAACCATAATCAATAGAAGACCTCAATAAATTACTGTTAACAGAATCACTGAATTCTAGTATGATGCTGTGAAGAAATATTTTGGAAACTCCAAAAAAGTTTTTTCTGCAAGTGAATACATACCAGATCACATCTACAGTACAGATGAAACTGATATCACAACAGTGCAAGACCTCAGAACAATAGCTGCCACTAAAGGTAGCAAAGGGTAGGCTTAGTGACCAACTGGAATACAGGAAAATTAGTTACTGTAATATGTACTATGAATGCAGCAGGAAGTTTTATTCTTGCAATTTTTATTTATCCCAATAAAAGGATGAGCCTCTTACTAAAAAAAGATGGCCCACCTTATGCTCTTTACAAATGCTCACCAACAGGTTGCACTAATAAAGAGTTGTTCTTTACTTGGTTGAAGCATTTTGTCCATCACTCCAAAGCAGGCCTCAAAAACCCTGAATTGTTGATATGGACACTTACAACAGCCAAACAACTTCACAGTCCTATAAATTATGTAAAAGTAATGGGGTTACTATGGTCTCCATACCACCCCACTGCTTGCATAGGGTGCAGCCTCTGGATGTAACTTTCTACTCAACTATGAAAGGAGCTTTTAAAAAGGAGTGTGATCTATACATGAAAATGCATAAGCTTGTATGGATCACCCTGCAATATTTAACTGGTCTTTTTAATCAGACTTATGTTATAACTTCAAGTTGAACAAATATATTTCAAGGAAGACGCAATACCTGAGAGTCACAGATCAAGTAAACAGAGTAAGACGTGTGTACACTTTAACAGTCAAATCAAAACTGAGTCTGAGTCTAGTGGCCGCTGGCTGGCTGGCCGCTTAGGTGGCACGGCTGCTGCATAGCTAGCAGACAGTGCTGCATGTAGAGGACACGCGTAGTGTCCCCAATGATAACGATTCAAGATTACAGGAGACATGGGGGTCGAATCTGCTGGGGCCCCGTGCACCAATCTGCCCATTGTGGCAAGTCCGGTTGTTATAACAGGAGACATGGGTGATGATTCCATGTCCATAGGAGAAGGAGGCGAGTAGAGTTGCTCTGACAGATGATGGTCATCTGGTTCCTGCATGGGCATGTCTCCTGGTGGCATCAGTTCTTGTGCTGGCACTGATATGATGGTGGGTGGACTACGTTGTGAGTAATGAGAGATTCCAGTATCCCGAGCATCAGGTAGAGCCAAAGGTGGTGTAGCGGCATCCGAAACAGGCGTTGCCAGCACACAAGGCCGAAGCTGGTCTGAATGACGGACTGCAACACCCGCGTCCATCTGGATTTCATACAGGCGTTGGCCCCGGTGTCGTAAGATGCAGTCAGGACTCCATTTTGGCTGCCTGCCATATCCCCGTACCCATACAAGGTCATCGGCGGTGAACTGGCCAAGCGAAGGCACCCAAGGCCATGAGGTGAAAGGCCGCAGAAGATGAAGTAGCGTGCGGGGCTGTCGGCCATGTAAGAGCTCAGCCGAGCTGTGGTCGCCCATGGGGGTGAAACGGTAAGAAGCCAGAAATTGGAGAAGCGCATCATCAGCAGCAGAAGAAGTCAGGAGTTTCCTCATCTGAGCCTTAAATGTGCGGACCAGTCGTTCCGCCTCACCGTTTGACTGTGGATGGAATGGAGGGGCCGTGACATGCATGACGCCGTGATGGGCACAAAAATCTGCAAAATCGGAAGAGGCAAATTGCAGACCATTATCAGTAACAAGAGTAGAGGGAAGGCCTTCCAAAGAGAAAATGCGAGCTAGAGCATTGGTGGTTGCCACGGTGGTAGGCGACGTGCAACGGACAATGAAAGGAAAGTTAGAGTAGGCATCAATAACGAGAAGCCAATAAGTACCTAAAAAAGGTCTCACGAAGTCAGCATGAATATGCTCCCAGGGCTTCTCAGGCGAAGGCCACGGTGACAAAGATAACTTCGGGGTGGCGGCCTGTGATGCACAAGGGCTGCAGGCAGTAACCATGTGTGCGATTTCAGAGTCGATGCCGGGCCAGTACACATGACGGCGCGCCAGAGATTTTGTGCGAGAGACACCCCAGTGCCCTTGGTGCAGGAGGCGCAAGACCGAAGCATGCAAAGACGCAGGTATCACAACACGCGGTGAAGCATTTTCAGCGGAAAGGAGGATAACACCATCCCTAACCATGAGGTGGTAATGCAAAGCATAGTAGTTCCACAACGGATCAGGAGTCAACCCCGAATGGCAATCATTGGTATTGATAGAGGCCGAAAGGAGTGTTAAGGACCAGCTTTACTTCTGCCAGTATCTCGTCTCCTACCTTTCAAACTTTACAGAAGCTCTAATGCGAACCTTGCAGAACTAGCACTCCTGAAAGAAAGGATACTGCGGAGACATGGCTTAGCCACAGCCTGGGGGATGTTTCCAGAATGAGGTTTTCACTCTGCAGTGGAGTGTGTGCTGATATGAAACTCCCTGGCAGATTAAAAGTGTGTGCCCGACCGAGACTCGAACTCGGGACCTTTGCCTTTCGCGGGCAAGTGCTCTACCATCTGAGCTACCGAAGCATGACTCATGCCCGGTCCTCACAGCTTTACTTCTGCCAGTATCTCATCTCCTACCTTTCAAACTTTACAGAAGCTCTCCTGCAAACCTTGCAGAACTAGCGCTCCTGAAAGAAAGGATACTGCGGAGACATGGCTTAGCCACAGCCTGGGGGATGTTTCCAGAATGAGATTTTCACTCTGCAGTGAAGTGTGCACTGATATGAAACTTCCTGGCAGATTAAAACTGTGTGCCTGACCGAGACTCAAACTCGGGACCTTTGCCTTTCGCGGGCAAGTGCTCTACCATCTGAGCTACCGAAGCACGACTCACGCCTGATCCTCACAACTTTACTTCTGCCAGTATCTCGTCTCCTACCTTTCAAACTTTACAGAAGCTCTAATGCGAACCTTGCAGAACTAGCACTCCTGAAAGAAAGGATACTGCAGAGACATGGCTCAGCCACAGCCTGGGGGATGTTTCCAGAATGAGGTTTTCACTCTGCAGTGGGGTGTGTGCTGATATGAAACTCCCTGGCAGATTAAAACTGTGTGCCCGACCGAGACTCGAACTCGGGACCTTTGCCTTTCGCGGGCAAGTGCTCTACCATCTGAGCTACTGAAGCATGACTCATGCCCGGTCCTCACAGCTTTACTTCTGCCAGTATCTCATCTCCTACCTTACAAACTTTACAGAAGCTCTCCTGCAAACCTTGCAGAACTAGCGCTCCTGGAAGAAAGGATACTGCGGAGACATGGCTTAGCCACAGCCTGGGGGATGTTTCCAGAATGAGATTTTCACTCTGCAGTGAAGTGTGCGCTGATATGAAACTTCCTGGCAGATTAAAACTGTGTGCCTGACCGAGACTCAAACTCGGGACCTTTGCCTTTCGCGGGCAAGTGCTCTACCATCTGAGCTACCGAAGCACGACTCACGCCTGGTCCTCACAGCTTTACTTCTGCCAGTATCTCGTCTCCTACCTTTCAAACTTTACAGAAGCTGTAATGCGAACCTTGCAGAACTAGCACTCCTGAAAGAAAGGATACTGCAGAGACATGGCTCAGCCACAGCCTGGGGGATGTTTCCAGAATGAGATTTTCACTCTGCAGTGGGGTGTGTGCTGATATGAAACTCCCTGGCAGATTAAAACTGTGTGCCCGACCGAGACTCGAACTCGGGACCTTTGCCTTTCGCGGGCAAGTGCTCTGCCATCTGAGCTACCGAAGCATGACTCACGCCCAGTCCTCACAACTTTACTTCTGCCAGTATCTCGTCTCCAACTTCGAAGCTTTACAGAATCTCTCCTGCAAACCTTGCAGAACTAGCACTCCTGTGGCTAAGCCATGTCTCTGCAGTATCCTTTCTTTCAGGAGTGCTAGTTCTGCAAGGTTTGCAGGAGAGCTTCTGTAAAGTTTGGAAGGTAGGAGACGAGATACTGGCAGAAGTAAAGCTGTGAGGTCCGGGCGTGAGTCGTGCTATGGTAGTTCAGATGGTAGGGCACTTGCCTGCGAAAGGCAAAGGTCCCGAGTTCGAGTCTCGGTCAGGCACACAGTTTTAATCTGCCAGGAAGTTTCATATCAGCGCACACTCCACTGCAGAGTAAAAATCTCATTCTGGAGAGACTACATTGTTACTACTTTTACTGTAGAATATCTGACTTTCCTGATGAAGCCACAATCTCAACCCTGCTTGCACCACTATCAACATTAAGTACTCAAGACACCCGTGAATCAACGAAGTAGTTAGTATGTAGGGAAATTCTCAAACAGCATAGTTGTCTTTTAAAAAATATATCCGCCCAATTGTTCATTAGACCACTGTGTAGAGATTTGAGGTAAATCGGTCAAGAACTTTAGAGTAAAAATCTCATTCTGGAGAGACTACATTGTTACTACTTTTACTGTAGAATATCTGACTTTCCTGATGAAGCCACAATCTCAACCCTGCTTGCACCACTATCAACATTAAGTACTCAAAGATGTTCTTCATGTTTTGGAAATAGGTGAAAATTGGACAGGGCCAAATCAGGACCATACGGAGGATCATTAATGACAGTGAACCCCCAGGTGTTGGATTGTTGCATATGCTGCTATGCTTGTGTGTCATCTTGCATTATCATGCCAAAGGAGAGGCTGCTCCATGTGTGGATGAACTCTTTGAAGCTGAAACTCAATTAAAGCACACTGCTTCTCACATACTGACACACACTATCCAGTTACAACCTGTCAAAAGGCTGAATAAACCACCTTTTGCAGCATAGACAGCTGCAAGACATGCAGGATGACATTCAATATGGTACTGGAAGGTACTGACTGGTATGTGGAGTCATGATGACTCCAGTGCTGTGAACACTGGTCCAGGTTTCTTGGTTGAGGAGCAGTGGTGCATACAGCCTGACAAAGGTGATCCCACAGGTACTTGACTGAGTTTAAATTCAGGGAGTTTGGTGGCCAGGGGAGTATGGTAAACTCATCCTGGTAATCTTCAAACCAAACACGTACACTGCAAGCTGTGTAACATGTTGCAATGCCCTGCTGGTAGATGCCATCACGCTGGGGAAAAACAAATTGCATGTTGGGATGGACATTGTCCCCCAGGATAGATGCTATACTTGTGTTGATCCAGTGCACCTTCCAGAATGACGAGATTACTCAGGGAATGCCACAAAAACATTCCTCAGATCATAGCTGTTGCAGGGTTTTTGCTTTCAGGCATTTCACACCATAGAAACGAATGGCCATCTGTCTTATGATGCATAAAATGTGATTAATCTGAAAAGGCAACCTGCTGCCACTCAGTGGACATCCAGTTGTGGTATCAGCGTGCAAATTCCAGCCTTCATCACTGATGAACAGCAGTCTGCATGGGTGCATGAACCAGGCATCTGTTGTGGAGACCCAAACACAGCAATGTTTGCTGAATAGTCATTGAGGAGACACTGTTGATAGACCCTTGTTTCATATGGGTAGTCAGTTACTCAACAGTTGCATGTCTATTTGCCTGTAAATGTCTTGGCAGCAATTGTTTATCTCTGTCATCAATGAACCATGGTGCACCACTGTTCCCTTGGTGGCAGTTTTGGATGGTGTAATTTTGCCATGCATGGAATACCACTGCCATGAACCATGTAGCTTATGGAAACCAATATTGACAGTAAATCGATGGCCGAAAATTGAGTAAAGAGAAAATGTTACAATCACCAGTAACATTAACTCCAATCAATACCAAGGAATAAATCAAAAATTGTCTTAAACATAACATACACATCAGGACTGTCTCTCTGGTGCCCTTACCTTTCTGAATGCCAAACTTATCGTCATTAAACAGATCCTCAATTTTCTTTTCCTTTCTTCTCTATATCATTCCACTGTCCAGTCATATTAATGTGACCATCTGGCGAAAGCCTGAATAACTACCTTTTGCAGCAAGGACCACTCTAAGATGTGCAGGAAGAGAGTCAATAAAGTACTGGAATGTACTGACGTGGATGTGGAGCCATACTGTCTCCACTGCCTTAGATAGCTGTGCTAAATTTCTTGTTTGTGGATCAATGGCTCGAACTGCCAGCGTGATCCCACAGTTTCTTGACTGGATTAAATCCAGGGAGTTTGAAGGCTAGGGGTGTACAGTAAATTCATCCTGGTGCTCTTTGAGCTATGCATGTACACTGCAAGCTGAGTGAAACTTTGCTATGTCCTGATGATAGACATCATGCTGAGGAAAAAAAAAAAAAAAAAGACTCTTGTAGGGGTGGACATGGTCCCCAAGGCTGGATGCACACTTGTGTCAATCCATTATGCCTTCCAGGATTATGAGATCATCCATGGAATGCTCTCTGGCCCAGACTCTTTTGATGATTATTGCAGGGCAGTCAGTTGTTCAACAGTTGCAGGTCTATTTGCGTGCAAGTATCTCCACAGCCATCATACAACCCTATCATCTATAGCCTGTGGTGCACCGTAGTTGCCTCAGTGTCAGTGGTAGCGCCATTTTGTCATGCAAGGTATACCTTAACCATGGCAGTATGCGAACAGTTTACAAACTTAACCATTTCGGAAATGTTTTCGCCCTTGGCCCAAAAGGCAACGAAGGCCAGTGGTCACATTAAAGTGACTGGAACATGTATTTATAGCAATTTTTATGAACGAGTTGATGGTGTGATAGTTCTCACACTTATCTGCCCTGTCTCTTTTTGGGTTTGTGTGGATGATATTTTTTTCCAAAAATCTGTCAGTATGTCTCCAGACTCACACACCATCCGCAACAGTCATTTGGTTACCTTTTCCCCTCAATCATTTCAGAAATTCCAAAGAAATGTTGTCTATCCGTTCTGCCTTTTTGATCGCAAGTCTTTCAAAGCTCTATTAAACTTGTACTCTACTACCGGATTCCCAAGTCTATCATATCAGCTCCCATTTCTACCTCAATCACATCATCAGGCTAGTCCTCCCTCTTGTAGAGACCTTCAATGTACTCTTTCCACCTATCCGCTCTTTCCTCCATCCTTAACAATGGAATTCCCATTACATTCTTAATACTGACACTCTTGCTTCTGATTTTAGCAGAGGTTATTTTGACCTTTTCTGTACACTGAATCAATACTTTTGATGATCATTACTTTTTCGAGTCCTTCACATGTTTCTTCAGCAATTTGCCTTGGCCTTCCTGCATTTTCTGTTTATTTCATTCCTTAGTGACTAATATGTTTGTATTTCTGAATTTCCATGAACATTTTTATGCTTCCATCTATTGTCGATCAGTTGGCGTGTTTCTTATGTTATCCAAGGTTTCTTCACAGTTCCCAGCCTTAAACTCATATTTGTCTGTCCCACTTCTATAATTGCCGGTTTTAGAGATTTTCATTCCTATTCAACTGAACTGTTTACTGTAGTACTCATTACTGGGGTATGTATAGTCTCAATGAGCTTCAAACGCACCTCATCATTCCTCATACTTCAGTATCCCACTTCTTTGCATCCTGATTCTTCCATGTGAAACTGATAAACTGCAACCTAGTCTTCATCGTTATGAAATTGTAACCCAAGTCTATACCTGCTCCTGGATATGCTTTACAGTTCATTATCTGATCCTGGTATCTCTCTGTCTGACCATGATGTAATCCATCTGGCATCTTCCCCTGTCTTCAGGCTATTTCCAAATGTACTCCTGTTCTTCTGATTTTTTAACACTGTATTCGCTATTACAAGCTGAAATTTATTGCAGAACTCATGTAGTCTTTCTTCTCTCACATTATCACACAACACCTTTCCCTACTACTGCATTTCAATCCCCCATGACATTAGATTACCATCTCCTTTTATATACTGAATTTCCCATTCAATACCATCATATACTTTCCCTAACTCTTCATCTTCTGTTAGTGACATCAGCATGTATTCTTGATCTATTGTTGTTGGCATCAATTTGCTGTCTATTCTGATAGGAACAACCATATTACTGAACAGTTCACAGTAATTCACTCTCTGCTCTACTTTCCTATTCACAAGCAATTCTACTCCCATTAAACCATTTTCTGGTGCTGTTGAAATTACACGATATTCATCTGACCAAAATTTCTTATCTTCTTTCCATTTCACTTCACTGACTGCCACTAGATCTAGATTGTGAGTTTCCATTTCCCTTTTGAGATTTTTTGGCTTCCCTGACAGGTCCAAACTTCTGACATTCCATGCTCCATTTGCTTTCCATTCGTTATTTTCAGGCCTTAACACCTGATAAATGTAAAAGCTGCCATCTGATTATGCCAACCAGATTTGATTACTTTGTATAGTCAATGCCACCCGATAACATTAAGCCAGGTGCTGGGCCACTGTGATGATGATGAGTGTGGTGTGGCAACATTTCTTCTAAGAGTCTCCACACACAGTTATATCCATTGTGATATTGTGTGCAGTTCTGGAAATCGCCTGAAAGCACAACATCGTGTCACTCTTGTGTCCAGTGTTGCTGTTGGATGCACCAGTGATTTGCGACTCTCTCTACTGCTGCACCTATGAAGCTACAACAATAGTCGCTGTAATGAGAGTCCATAGTGCTCCAAACATGCTTGCACTTTCAAGTGTCTTTCTGTAAACAAGACCATGGCCTGGTTCAAGGTAAGGCTGCATGACCCTGCACAGTGCAGCGAACAATCTGTCTGTCCTCTTCAGTGCTGCTTGTGCTGCTTGTGTAAGGCCATTGAGTTCTAACATGACATTAAGTATGGGCCTCCTGAAGCCACTGATATTTACATGACAATTGTCGGATCCCGATCAATGCAACCAGCAATATCACAGAATGATAAACAGCAGTGTTGATAGGTCACACTCCTGATGCAGCCTACTTCCAATGATCAGGTTAGGCGTTTCTCCTTCTTGCATGAAGCACAACATGATCCTTTCACCACTAGATTCTAAATTTATTTCTGAGTAACTCACTGTGGAATCTTTCCTTATGTACTGAATGTAAATGGCGTTAAATTTACCTAAATTGTGTGATTGTGCTGAAATGCTAATCATTTACATATCCACGTATGTAGTACACTATGTGGCATTCTGATGTTTGTTGCATGCTACCTCCAAGGTGTTGCATTTTTAGTGACCATCAGTGTAAAAGTCAAATGTGCAGATAGTCAGTATGTTGCAATATTTCCCAGTGAGAAAGTGTATTAAAATTGATAACTGACATATTGCCAACCAGATTGAGAGATAGCAGCTATGGTTCATGAGATGTGCAAAGAAATAAGCAGCCATGACAACTAAAGTGGTTTGATCTGATGCTAAATGACTGAAGGCATAACGATGTGTTATGCAGCAAACTGACCTGCATGGGGTCTGTTGTGAGGAGGGTGACATGATGACCCCGAGCGACAAGTGCCATTGCAATGGCTTGGATTGGTGTCTGGTGGCTGATGGATGGTGTGGGCATAACAGCAAGCACACGCGCTCCTTCGACATTGCTCCAGGTGCCCATTAATATCCACACCCACAGACACGCCAGCCACCGCGGATCTACTGCCATTTCACACCTGAAAATAATGAACAACACTCGTAAGCACCATTCTAAATTAATAAAAGGCTAATTCATCTGTTGTGTTCATCCTATGTCATGTTCAGCATCACAGCATATTGACATCGTCAACAGGTCAGAGACAAACCTACTGCTGAATGTTCAGTAATTTGACAACAATATGGAAACACCATGAGAAATATATGCTTGAATATAAATCCAGATGCTGGCCACAGCTGCACGTTACACTTGTATTTGACCACGAACGGCACCTGTGCAATGTCGTCAGTGTGTTGCAAGTGTCAGCTGTGGTCAGAAGAGTGTTCTATGTATAGGGTGGTGCGCAATAAGTCACCCGATTGAATTTTGATCTTACAATTATACTAGTGGGGCAATAGCTTTCAAATTGTGCGCTGAACTTCGTGCAGTTCATGGAAATTACGCCAGATGTTGTTACGAGTTCATCACTTCCGTCATGAGTCCGCCATTTCAGTTTGCCGCGATGGCGGACAAACGACAGTTGACCGTTGTGCAAAAGATGAAGATTGTGTTACTGTTCAAGGCAAAAAACAGCATTACATTGACACAAAGAAGGTTTCATGATCATTTCGGCACACGGTGGGCTCCCAGCCCAGAGATGATATGCAGATTACATCAAAAATTTGATGGTACTGCATCTGTTTTGGAGTGTCAGCAGCCACATGCACATAACGTATGTTCGCCACAAAACATTGAAGCAGTTCGAGTGGCTTTGACTTGTAGTCTGAGTAAATCAACAAGAAAAGCCAGTGTCGAGTTGAGAATTTCACGGCGATCTGTACAAAGAATTATTCATTCCGACCTTCACTTGTATCCATACAAGATGACTGTGGTGAATAAGTTTACTATGAGAGATAAGGAGTGGAGACTGCGGTTTACAAGGTGGGTAATCGAGCAAGACCAAGAGGCAGTGCTACACAACACATGGTTTTCTGACGAAGCTTGTTTTTACGTGAATGGTATTGTGAACATACAGAACGTTTGATTCTGGGCACGTGAACCTCCGTGAATAATCCACATGAAAGACACCTATGAGGAGAATGTGTGTATGGGTTGCAATGTCAAGCCACGGAATCATCGGTCCATTCTTCTTTGACGCTACAGTAACCTGTGAACGCTATTTACACATGCTGCGAAACCAGTTCTTTCCTCAACTCATGGCCTCATGTCTTCCGTTGGAGACACAATGATTCATGCAGAATAAAGCAAGCCCCCATCCTGCCAACGTTGTGCTTCATTTCCTACACGAAAGAATTGGCCTTAGGGTATTGTCAAACAGATGTCCTGAACGTTATGCAGGAGGAGGAATGTGGCTGCCCCACAGCCTGGACATTAACCCATGTGACTCCTTCCTTTGGGGGTTCCTTAAAGAGAAGGTGTACCACAGGAAACCCGAAAGTGCAGTGCAGTTATGGCCATCATTGTGGAATTATGCCGCGGCATTCCAGAAGATTTGTGTCGGAGAGTCGTCACAAATGCACGTGTGCGACTTGAGGAAGTTGTAAACCAAAATGGCAGTCATATTGAACATGTGATTCATTAGGTTTTATTCTTTACTTCTACATCAATAAATTACAAATCTTGTCAACAACAAATGTGTTATTCATGAAACAAACCACGTGACTTATCATGGACCACACCCTGTAGTTGTGAGTGCATTATTTTGGAGCTAAGTTAATCCGAATGTGTGCAAATTGTTGGTGGGTGTTTGGTGTTTAAAGGGGTACAGTATCGAAGATTTACACTGAGGTGACAAAAATAATGGGATAGAAATGCACAGATGGTGACAGCATTGTGTACAGAAGAAATAAAAGGGCAGTGCTTTGCCAGTGCTGTCATTTGTACTCATGTGATTCATGTAAAAAGATTTCTGACGTCACTATGTCCGCACGACGGGAATTAACAGACTTTGAACATGGAATGGTAGTAGGAGCTAGATGCATGGGATATTTAATTTCAGAAATCATTAGGGAATTCAATAGTCTGTGATCCACAGCGTCAAGAGTGTGCCGAGAATACCAAATTTCAGGCATTACCACTCACCATGGACTACGCAGTGGCCGACAGCCTTCACTTACCGACAGTGAGTTGTCAGTACTAACAGACAAGTAACATTGCGAAAAATAACCGCAGAAATTAATGTGGGATGTATGACGAACGTATCTATGAGAACAGTGCGGCGAAATTTGGCGTTAATGGGCTATGGCAGTAAACGACAGACTTTTGCTGACAGCACAACATTGTCTGCAGTGCTTCTCCTGGGCTCATGACCATGTGGGTTGGACCCTAGACAACTGGAAAACTGGGGCTTGGTCAGATGAGTCCAGATTCCAGTTGGTAAAAGCTGATGGTAGGATTTGAGTGTGGCGCAGACCCTGCAAAGCTATGGACCCAAGTTGGCAACAAGGCATTGTGCAAGTTGGTGGTAACTCTACAGTGGTTTGGGCTGTGTTCACATGGAAATAAGCTGGATCCTAGTTATGTTTAGCTCCTTGGAGACCATTTGCAGTGATTCATATACTTCATGTTCCCGAAAAAACGATGGAATTTTTATGGATGACAATGCACCATGTCACAGGCCACAATCGTTCGCGATTGGTTGGAAGAACATTCTGGGGTTTTCGACCAAATGATTTGGTCACCCAGAGAGCCCAACATAAATCCAATTGCGTATTTACAGGAGTTAATCGACAGTTGAGTTGCACTCAAAATGATGACAATGCACCATGTCACAGGCCACAATCGTTCGCGATTGGTTGGAAGAACATTCTGGGGTTTTCGACCAAATGATTTAGTCACCCAGAGAGCCCAACATAAATCCAATTGCGTATTTACAGGAGTTAATCGACAGTTGAGTTGCACACAAAATGATGCACCAGCAACACCTTCGAAATTATGGAAGGCTACAGAGAGAGCATCACTCAATATTTCTGCAGAGGATTTCCAGCGATTTGTTGAGTATGTGGCATGTTGAGTTGCTGCATTACACCAGGCAAAAGGAAATCCTATACCTACTATACTAGGGCGTATCCCATGACTTTTGTTACATACCTACTATACTATGAGGTATCCCATGACTTTTGTTGCCTCAGTATATGCCACCATGAAGGACGGGCACTGAAGAGGATTGTGACAAAAAAGTAAGACATCAAATAGCAATGAATGTCACTACAGAACTGTACAACGCACTCGCGAACCCTGTCAGCCCCAAAACAACACTATGGAAGCTCTGTAACATCAGAACTGCAGGGCAAGCAGGAATTCCAAAACCACTCATCAGTGATGCAAATGCTCATAACATGGGATCGTGGTACCAAAGCTATAAAACCTGATCTATGGAGCAATGGAAGGATGTCATTTGGTCAGACAAGTCTTGTTTCACACTGTTCCAACTTCTAGTCGAATTTACATCCTAAGGGTGAAATATGGTGTGGGTTCAGTGATGATTCAGGCAGCCATATTGTCGTATTCCATGGGCTGTTCGACTACACTGGAAGGTTGCATTACTGTCAAGGATTATGTGGCCAATTTCGCTGATCAGGTCCGTCCCAAAGTATGATATGTGTTCACCAATGGTGATCTCCCCCAACCATCACAGTCATCAGATCTCAATAATATTGAGCCTTTGTGGTGCACTTTGGAGGAAAGGTTGCGTGATCACTGTACACTTCCAACATTTTTACTTTAACTTGTCATTTTTTTCAGGAAGAATGGTATAAGTTTCCCCTGAAAACCATACAGGATCTTCATTTATTCATTCCGAAATGACTGGAAGCCGTTTTGTATGCCAACAATTATCCTAAACTGTATTTGGCATAGTAATGTATGGTGTTTTTGGTGTTTCCATATTTGTGTCCAAAGCCTATGCGTAAAGCTCCTTCCCTAAGATAACGAAAACTTACACATGCATCACGTCGTCCCAGCACTGGCCAGTCAACTGGACCGTGGACACCCCTTGCTGGCTCACTGTTGCTGTAGCTGGTCTTTTAAGTTGTTGACCAACTGCTGTCATGGGTGGATTTGCTCTCATTATGCTTTTGTACATTCAAAAGCACACATCTTCAATCATTCGTTTGTGTGTACGAACAGTTTGTGCCTTGGCCAAAAAATATATTTTGTTTTTAACTAAGTTAATAAAAACTTTGTAAAGAGGCAAAATATTTTTAAACTGCAATTTCTTATAATCACTTGTCTGTAATACAGTAACACAGCATCATTGAGGTGATTCAATGTACACCGAAAGTATTGTAACAGAGTATGGACTTACTGAAGTTCAATAATTGCAGAATAGTCAATATTGTACAGATATTTAACTTTCGGGAGAATGATAGCAATTTTTACTTCAGTCATTCAGTATAAATATCATGATGAAGTGGAAATAGAAAATTTATAAGCGCCTTCAAAGTTTGAAAGCTACTCTTGACTTAACTGAAATACCACGTAAGTACAGTACCTATTTTTGCGCAGTTAATGAATTGTGGCTGTTATGTACAGTAGTACAAAGTTTGTTTACAAAGTTAAGCAAAGAAGCGTTATATTTACGGCACCAGTGACCTCTCAAAACTTTGATTAACACCAAAAATAAAAACAAAGCAGAATTGTTGGTGCATATGCCTTACTTTCCAATGCATTTTCTGGGTGTTGTAAGTAGTAAAACACACACACTCACACTAGATGTGCTTTTAGGAATGCACTTAGCACACTACAGTGGTAATAAAACGATCAACGGTTGCCAAGATGAGCTGCAATGTCAGCTCACATCTGATTTCTACGTACAAAAAAAAAAAAAAAAAAAAAAAAAATATAGCTCAATAGCAATTCAATAGTAGTTTCTCTTATTCGTTTACCTTCTACACATTTTTATTAGCGTGTTTGACGCCCTCAAATGATTTCTACCAGAAATCCATTTTATACTCAAGACTTGTGGGACCATGTTCCATTCGTTAACGTTTCTTTTATGTCGTATTCACCAAATAAATTTGGCGCTCATCATAAAGGTAGCAGAATGGATACCCCCTTCCACAGAATGTAGTTGCCGTATTTAGGTGGTGTGTTTGCGTGCTGTAATTGTCTAGTTGCAGGGCAGTTGAGACTGAAACACAAATAATATTGGCTGCATCATGAGCAACAGTTAACAGTCATTTATTAAAGAATGTACACAGTTGATATTCAACTGTAATGTGACGAAAAGACTTGGCATTGAAGCAGTGGCGGATCCCCCCAATTACGGGGCCGCCCGCGTTGCCACCAGCGTCATCTCCGCCAGTCAGCGCGCACGCAATTCGTTCGTTTCTTTCGTCAGTTGACTCGACTGAATCGAGTAGTTGTACTTCGCTATGTAGTATGCGCGTCCGCGTCATCGTATTTTATACGTTTCTGTCTGTCACATACTGATCGAGTTAATGGCGCTTAGATCTGTTGAACACTCACCCTGACATTGATTGTCCTATTGACGATGTAAGTAACCAACTTTCCAGGAAGAATAGGCGCATAGAATTCATCATTTAAGGAAGAGAACCACAATTGTAACTTTTTTGTATCATAAGATGGCATTGTCTTGTATATGTGTATAATCAGTTTAAATAAAACTTTCTTAAACTTTGCATGTGAGTTAATCATTTTTTATTACGGTAAAAGTAAAGGTAGCTCAAGGTATCTTTCCCGCTCCCCTCCTTGAGGTTTTCCTGTATCCGCCACTGCATTGAAGTAAGAGTTTTGAACACTAGTCTAACATAACTCAGTGAATGACGACTACCTAATCCAACAGAAGTCCAGTCAGGACTATTGTTGGTGTCAGTTTGGACGTGGGAGTTTGAAAAGTCCGTGCAAGGTCCGAGAGATGGCACCACCAGCGTGTACCGAGGTCATGATCAGTTAGTAGCATCTTTTGAAAGAACGCACACCAAGTTTCAGACACATTGGTCTATTTCTTTGTGTTTGGCATTCGTGTGAATCAAGGAAGTCGAGTGATTGTCAAAAAATGGACGAAAAAGACTTTTGTGTGGTGACTAAACATTACTTTATGAAAGGCAAAACGCCTCAGGAGACTAAAGAGAAGACTGACAAACATTACAGTGACTCTGCACCTTCGATTAGAACAGTTTATAAGTGCTTTCAAATTTTTCGGAGTGGCCATATGGGCACAAGTGATGCTGAACGTTGTGGACGCCCTGTGGAGGTTAAAATCCGTGATATGGTGATGGATGACAGAAGAGTTAAGGGACGTGAGATTGCTAGAGCTATGGGCATCTCGAGTGAGTGAGTACATAATATTTTGCATAAAGATTTGGACATGAGAAAGCTATCCACAAGATGGGTTCCGCGACCAAGAACGGAGTCGTGTGAAGTGTTGCAAGGATGGTTTGCAGCTGTTCAGGAAGAATCCACAGGACTTTCAAGATCGTTTCATCACTGTAGATGAAACATGGATACATAACTATACTCCTGAGACCAAACAACAATCTAAACAATTGGTTACCAAGGGAGAATCTGCACCAAAAAGGCGAAGAGTATTCCTTCGTCTGGAAAGGTTAAGACGACTGTCTTTTACGATTCGCAAGGGGTAATCCTCATCGACTATCTGGAAGAGGGTAAAACTATTACAGGTGCATATTATTCATCGTTATTGGACGGTTTTAAAAACGAGCTGCAAGAAAAACGCCGGCGATTGGACCGCAAAAAAGTCCTTTTCCATCACGACAACGCAGCAGCGCACACCTCAGCAGCTGTGGTCGCGAAGTTAATGGAAAAAGGATTCCAACTCATTACATATCCCCCCTATTCTCCATACTTGGCTCCCTCGGACTGCTATTTGTTCCACAATTTGAAGAAATGGCTGGCGAGACAAAGATTTTATTCAAACTAGGAGATGATTGCAGCAATTAATAGATATTTTGCAGACTTGGACAATTCCTATTATTCAGAAGGGATCAACAAATTAGAACAGCATTGGATGAAGTGTATAAGTCTAAAAGGAGACTATGCCGAAAAATAAAAAATGTTTATCCCAAACATGTAAGTAGTTTTTATTTTTGCATGGAGTTTTCAAACACCCCTTGTAAGTTAGGACTTGGCAAAAAAGATGAAAACTGCAACACTTGACACTGACTGTCTGATGGCTTGAAGATAGCAGCTGGGGATAACTGCAACAACTACGGAAACTGCTGGATAACTCTGCAATTGTTGTAATAACTGGTGGAGCAGGGGTACATGGCCACATAAGACTATTGATTTGCGAACCATTTGGTGGATGCAGGAATCAGCCTTTGGCATCATCACCATCTGCGGAGTCAGACCTAACTATCAGCTGAAGGACCGAACTATTTGTAAGTCGTGTGCCAGAAGCATAACGTGGTTCCTGTTATGTGCATCATGAACGTGGCGATCACAACAGTAGCGCCACACTGGAGACTGCCAGGCGTATGGCATCCCTGTGCATATTATTGTGTACTGCATCAAGCAGCAAACAGACAGTTTATATGAGCTCTTGGGCTAAAATCTGCACAACTATACTGCGCAACACAATTGAAGGGTTATTTTTTCGCAACCCCATAACTGTCGGGCATTTTGGCCCAGTGGCTTGAAATTTGGCTCAAAAGTGCCTACAGACTTCCTCTGTATTGGTGTTGCGGTGTCACCTTTGGGCTTGGTGATGTTCCAAACAGCTAGGTGTCGAAGATGCGAGAAAAAGGCCCGAGCTCATAAATTCATGTTAGGTGTAAAGTGGATTAATGGTGTCACATTGCACAAAATTTTACCACAGTTCTGCCCAATGCCATCGTGGACGAGTCACACGATGGGAAGTCATCATACCTTCTCTTGACACGTCTGCAATTGAGGACAGAACCCCGACGCTCAGGACAGGATGCATGTGCAAGTTTTCACCACATATGGAAACGCTGCTTAATACTCAGACAGGCATGGAAATAGTGCCTCAAGCAAGTGATGCGGATGTGACAATTTATACAGGCTTTTCTGGAACAGTGATTTGGACTGGTGTGTTTTTGCAACCCTTGATGACTTTTGCAATTCAAACAGTTTTCGCTTCACAACAGTGTTCACTTAATGAATCCCGTTGTTCATGACCCAAGTGCTGCAAGTCACTGCAGCGGAGCTGCTGCAAAGACACTAACAGATCTTAGAATTCCGGTATCAGGGAACAGTACAAAACCAAGTATTATTGAACTTAAAGTCAAAGTATTACAATAACGAAGTACAAACAGCAGTAGAGGCAGTCCTTTCATAAGCAGCAAGCCACAAGTCCTGCATAAGGAGGACTGTCAAGATATTCCATCACATAGTACACAGTGCCAACCAAAATCTGCGTAACGCATAAGTTGAGTAGGTATCATATACAAGGTACACAGTAGTGAGCTGTGGTGTGACAACAAACACGCTGTGCTTTCCTCTGGCGAGAGATTCCTTCCTATTGCCTTGGATATCTGTTTCATCGCTGCTCTCATGTTTGCCAGACACTAAATCATCTAGTTCTACACTACTACAACAATTTCCACTTCAACACAGTATAACACCATACGAAGAATACTATATAAACAAGTCCAGCCAAAAATTATACGATATCGCAGTGCTTGTGTTGTTAAGAAGTACGATGTTAAGTTTATTCAGACATGCAGCCATGTCTAAAGGTACATTGCATCATACTTCTTAACAACAGAAACACTGCAATATTGTATTTATTCACCAATATCAGCAGCGATTATCAGTAAAATCTCCCCCGCCCCCCGTACAGGAATTACATAATGTGTGCACGTTGTGGCATATGAACAACTACATATGGAAACTTGGGTGGGCTGTGAGTCATGCGCGGATAGCCATAGCAGTTAAGGCAACCACCCGCATAAAGCGGGATATCCGGGCTCGAGTCCTGGGCCAGCCCAAATTTTCACTGTCATCATTCCATTATACAGCTGATGGTTGCCTGTATTCGCAACTGTGAATATATTTCATGCAAAAATAATACTCCTTCAATAGGATTTTATATGACAGCATATTGTGTTGTTAATGGGAGGTCAAACGGGCTAAACTTAGTGAGGCTGGTTGGCAGCAGCTCCTCGTTCTTCTTGCTTGTCCACCTTCCATTTCAGCTCTTAGTGTGAAAAACCGTTTATATCCTCCATTATTTGTTTAATTTATTCCAGTCTGGATCTCCATGTGTAATTTCAACCTTCTACTGCTCCCTCAATTATTCTTTTCAATAGATCACCATGAAGGAGCATATGGCCTATTAGCTGAGCCCTTCTTCTTTTTAGATGTTTCACATGGTTATGAAAGCTAAGACGCCATCACAGGATGATCTAAAGTAATTGTGAGGTATAGTAACCTTTTCCTGGTGTAAAACAGCTGCTACATTACGCCACACTTCAATAAGAAAAACGTTTGTAACCATACACTATCCCACTAACATGCTCTTGTGATAATGACGGATATAAATTCATTTACCGTTTGACAGTATTAATGCAACAAACTATGTCATACTAACGAACACTGATTAGACTATATGTTGAAGAAAGGCGATCCTATGTTTATGGCATCTGCAGATTTAGGGGAAGCTATTGACAATGTTGACTGGACTATATACTTCGAAATTCTGAAGGTATCAGAGATAAATCACAAGCCGCGAAAGGCTATTTTCAATTTATACAGAAACAAGACTGCATTTGTAAGAGTCGAAGGTCATGAAAGGGAATGTCGTTGTAGTCTGTCCTTGATGTCATTCAGTCTGTACACTATCTGGTCAGAAGTACTTGGACAATCCTATGAAACTTACCAATAGATGTCACGGGAGGCTGACCCGGCAGTATTAAAGGAAGCGGAGAGTGTTATGATGTCAGTAGGGAAGCAGTAACAGCAGAGTGGGTCAGCCGTAAGAGCTCAGTAAAAATGCCATTGGATGTCAACTGAGTAACAAATCCATAAGAGACATTTCAATCCTTCTAAAGCTTCTCATGTTGACTGTTGATGTGACTAATATGGAAATGTCAACCACAGTTAAAACAAGACCTCTTAGATCTCATCTACTCATGGACAGGGACCGGCGCGCATTGTGGAAGATGTTTGTAAAAACACGCGTGAAATAAGGGGCAAGTGTCACTGGCGAGTTTCAAGGTGCTACCAACAGTCCAGCTAACAGAATGACTGTGGTATGGAGTTGTAAAAAATGGAGCTGTGGTCAGTGCTAAGTGACACATGGGATAGTGGATGAGAAGAACAAAGCTGTTTGTTTGTTTGGGCAATGAATCTTGCTATGCACTGTGACAGTCGAATGGAAGTGATTGGGGCCGGTCGATGTGGCCGAGCGGTTCTAGGCGCTTCAGTCTGGAACCGCGCGACCGCTACGGTCGCAGGTTCGAATCCTGCCTCGGGCATGGATGTGTGTGGTGTCCTTAGGTTAGTTAGGTTTAAGTAGTCCCATAGTGCTCAGAGCCATTTGAACCATTTTTTGAAGTGATTTGGTTTGCCTATACACGGAGAACATTACCCACCAGAATGGGTAGTGCCAACGACGTACGGAAGAGGAGATGTTACTGTATGTGGATGTTTTCCGTGTTTAGGGTGTGGTCCCCTTACTGAGCTTAAGAA
This sequence comes from Schistocerca americana, assembly GCF_021461395.2. NCBI lineage: Eukaryota > Metazoa > Arthropoda > Insecta > Orthoptera > Acrididae > Schistocerca > Schistocerca americana. The sequence continues at coordinate 299,114,364 of NC_060119.1, read as the reverse complement.
AACACTAAATGCAAAAGGATATAAGTATATTTCACAACATTGTACAATGTGTACAGTAGAGCAGTAGTTATGAAACGATGATTGTGTCAGCATGAAAATATACCCTGCTGTAGAGCAGCACCTGTGAGGCAACAATTTGGGGACAATAACATGGATTGATCTTTCCAGTGTACCGACTGACTCTTAGTGGAACAACTGTGGGGTGAGTTAGAACGTCAACTTCACTCCTGCGTACAACATCATGCCTTCACTGGTTTCGGCTCTTGAGGAAGAATGGGCTGGTTGTCTCAAGGAAAGTGTCCTCAGCAGACTTCAAGGTGTCACAAAGATAAGGGGTGGAGACACCCATATTAATGTCCTCTAAAAGCTGGCTGGATACTTATGATAGTACACAAAGTAATTTTGCACAAGGTAATTTAACACATATACATGCATACCCAAAGTTGAGCGAATCAAAGCTTTTAACAGAGGTTAGGAGTGGTCTTGAGTACATGCATACCTAAAGTTGAGCGAATCAAAGCTTTTAACAGAGGTTAGGAGTGGTCTTGAGTTTATGTTCGGCAGTATAAATGGTGTTTTTGATGTCCAAAAATGTAGGAGTAGGAACCAAGGAGAAAACTGGAAAGGGAATTAAAGTTCAGAGAGAAGAAATATAAACTCCGAAGTTATTAGACGACACTGTAATCCTGTCAGAGATACAATCAACTCAGAATAGCTGCTGAATGGAAGGGATGGTGTCTTGAAAAGAGCTGTGAACATCAACAAAGAGTAGAAAAAGGGTAATGAAAGCAGAAAAATTAAATTGGGAAAAGAGACACTAAAAGTAGTGGATGAATTTTTGCTATTTGGGGAACAAAGCAACTGATGATGGCCGAAGTAGAGAGGATATAAAGCATAGAGTGGCAATAGCAAGAAAATCATATCTGAGAAAGAGGAATTTATTATCATCTAAGATAAATTTAAGTATTAGAAAGTCTTTTCTGAATGTATGTGTACAAAGTGTACTATGGGATGTGACCAGTTCGAACAAGAGGAGAATGGAAGCATTTGAAATGGGGTGCCACAGAAGAATGCTGAAGATTAGACTGCCACATCGAGTAAATAATGATAGGTACTGGCCAAATTGGGGAAAAACGAAATTTTGTGGCACAATTACACATAAAGAAGGGATCAGTTGATGTAACACTACCAAAGGAATCTAGGTCTCCATAATGGAAGGGTATGGAGGGGAGAGGGTAAAAATTCTAGAGGGAGACTAGGCTTGAACATAGTAAGAAGGTTCAAATGGATGTAAACTGTGATTTTTATGTAGAGATGGAGAAGTCTGAAAGTTCCCTGTTCGTTCGACAATTTCATGACTGATGGATATAAGCTCTTTGAGAAAGAACTCTGCGAAAGGCGTTTTCACATCTTTGGGACGTGAGTTTGGTTTCCAATCAGTGGGAAGCCTTTGCAAGTTACAATCCACGAGCCTGTCCTTCTTTGAAATTGTGCAGTGGAACAACTTTGGGGTCGGTCAGAACGTCGACTTCCCTCCAGACTCCAGCGTCCAACATCACTATCTTCTCTTGTGTCGGCTCTTGAGTAAAAATGGGCTGCCATTCCTACATAGACGTTCAGGTGCCTCCTTGAAAGTGTCTTCGGCAGAATTCAAGGTATCATAAAGACTGAGGGTCTTTGTTTTGAAACACACTGTGTAACAGAATTAAAGGATCACTTTTTCGAAACAGTGTAATTGCCTCCCATTACGACGCGTGTTTGAAATTTCGTTCAAAGATTCCTACAATCTTCCTCTGTAATAGTGCGAAAGCATGGCGCCCTGCAACGTCACCATCGTGCTCGGCGACGCTTCAAACAGCTGGACGTCGACACATGCGATAAAAACGCCACAGCTCAATAGTTCATGAGAGCTGCAAGGTGGGTTAATGATGTCACAGGCCCTCTTACACACATTTCACTTCTCAGTTTGAAGGAGCGCGACACACACCATTCAAATCACGCGATTTTCTTATAGATGGCCGAGGAAAACAATTCAGACACACCGCCGCTCAGAATTGCCGCGAAAAGGCTTCAGGGGCTGGCATAAAGGGCGTCAGAGAAATCCCACTTTCCGCCGGGGTGTTGATTCCCACACATTTCGCGGTTGGCAACAACAGTTCACAGTGTGATGAGCAAGAGGAAGATGTTCTTGAGAACCTTTTATACCGTTGACACCCTTGGAAGTTTCAATCATTCTCTAATAACGCCGTGGGACTATACCTCACTGAATGTGATAGCATCCCTTCGGAGTGCAGTGCGATGGAAACTTTTTTGCTCTTGTGTACAGTCTGAAACCACTATGGACCGTTCAAAACCAATCGAAAAAATTTGAATGTGATCCGAACAATTAAAGAATTCTTATGTTTTTTCAACCCTTCTGGTTTCCTCCCTCCTGTGGCTTATGTTGTAACCAAACGGAGAGCAGCCCGCAAACAAACAAACGAACGAACGGAAAGGACGGACACGAAACAACGACAGACGATCGAGAGAGACCTTACGACGACAACACGCAAGAAGCAACGGAGTGACCGAGACAACCAAACGAATCCAAGACGTCCAGTAGTAACGAAAACAAAGAACAGTAAACACGCTGTCTGTTGTCGAGGCGATATGTCAAGACTCACACAACAATTAGACTCGCTGACTGATCTTTTTTTTTTTCTTTATTGTGATTTCATTCCCCTGCCCCATATGGGTAGAGGAGGGCTGTCAGCGGCACAATCCGCCGCGCTTCAGCTGAGTGACATGACAACTAAAACAAGAATAAAATGTTACATACATAAGGCGATAAAAAAGGGGAACGTAAAACACAGTAATGGGAGAAAATGGAGGTAAAAATACACTGACATGGAGACGTTCATAGGGGACAGTTAAAAAAGTCACCAGAAAGTTGGTGATTCTTAAAACACAGAGAAGACACTGAATGCACATGCACAGGTTTAGGCTGAGCGAGAGGCAGGCGCTTAAATACACGATCGGGTGCGCCGCTATTGGCCGCTGGGACCACGTGTTCCGCTGTGGCGCTCTCACACTAAATGCGGGCCAGGAGGCGCGCGCCGCCACAGCTTCCGGCGCGATGGTGCAGAGACCTCTAGGGGTCTTCGACGTCTATGATTTCTGGCGCCGATTCAAATTCCGCGGCGCGCCGTACCAGAGCTTAATCATGCGGAAGTGTAACATTAACATGTTTGCGAATAAAACAGCTAAGGTTGCCTCTGAGACTCCCCCCAGTTCCGCAATACTATATATGTCAACCAGGCAACTTTGTTCAGCACGTTAGAAATATACCTTCAGAAATTTCGACACGAAATTAGCTTGCTGACTGCTCTAACGGCTACACAACCCCTGCGACACTCTTTGGTGAGGTTTGCCTGTCTTTAGGTGCTATAGCAGCTCCCAGGCTGAACTGCTGTCAGAGGACGAAAATAAAGGGCTAAAAAAGCATAAATACCCTTTCATGTTTCAGATCGCGTTCAAATTTTGCTGAATGAATAGTCCGTAATGGTTCCAACCCATACACAAGAGCAAAAATAATGCTCGAGTGCAGTCCCAAGTCGTGCGATCACATGCAACAGGGATGCAGCCCATAATGCAGGGAAGGGTTGAAATGTACGAGGGTGTCAGCAGCGCTGACATATTGCTGCTGCTCTTCGCACTGCGAACTGTAGGCTTCAATCGCGAAATGTGTGGGAATCAATGCCCCAGGGAAAGGAGTGGTTTCATTGACGCCCTTTATGTCAGCATCAGATGTCGATTCAGAGCGGCGGTGTATCTGGAATGCGTTCGTCGTCCACCCATAAGAAAACCACGTGATTTCAACGCTGGATGTCGCGGTTCTCACCTCCAACGCAGAAACGTCAATGAAGGGATGAAATGTGGGTAAAGAGGGGCTGTGGTGACCTTTTCATCGCGCGAAACGTCCACGGAGGCATTGGGCAGAATTGAGGTGTAATTTGGTGCCAATGTGACGTCCATAACTCACCTTATAACTCACATTAACTACCGAGCCGTGGCCTTTTCTTCGCATGAGCCGACTCCCTGCTGTCGGAAGCGGCGTCGTCGAGCTGGCCCCACCCAGCCGTCATGCTTTTGCTTCATTACAAAGAAGTTTCTAGGCACCTTTGAGCCAAATTTCAAACTTACTCATCGCTATGGGTGACAATTATGGCTTCGGAAAGTGAGCATTTATTTTGTTGCCCAGCGTAGAATTCGCCATTCTTGTTCCTGATGCTGTATTTGGGGAAAATCGTTCTATTTTCTGACTTGAGAGGAATACTGGCTTTATCTGTTGGTGAACTGTGCTGGTGCGGAGATTCTACAATGCTGAAAGAATTTGGTGGGATCATTTCAGTGGCGGAGTTTCGAGTCCTCCCTCGGGCATGGGTGTGTGTGTTTGTCCTTAGGATACTTTAGGTTAAGTAGTGTGTAAGCTTAGGGACTGATGACCTTAGCAGTTAAGTCCCATAAGATTTCACACACATTTGAACATTTTTGAGATCATTTCAGTAATTGCCGAGTTGCAGCTTAGGCGACATAAATAGGCTGATTTGGACTTCTTGCTAAACCTCTGCACAGTTTAAGTACAATTACTACGTGTTCAGGCATGCGACAGTATTATTCTGCGTGTAGAAATGGAAATCCGTATATTACTTGGTTTTGATTTATTGTAAGCTTGACTATACGTAGTGGTGAACATTATCTTTTCAGTCTGTAAAGCTGTAGATCAGGCATACGCAACCTTCGGTATTCCTAAGCTCGCGGACGCCTCGTCACGTGATCAGCTCTCCTAGCGCATATAGTCAAAGCTATAGAGTCCGTGGCGTTAATTTCCATGGCGTAACGGACTGATATGAATATCACCCCTTTCCCGACGCCCAAAACGAACAGATTATGCCACAAAGTACTTGTTTTGTAGAGTACATTCAGCTGATGTTTGCCCACAATTTATTCCGCAGGCCGGATTGAAACCAATCGCTGGCTCCACCCATGCTGTAGATTCAGAGTTAACAATCGTCTTCTGGATTATGAAAGAGTTGTTGCTTTCTTTAAAGATGCGTACTCAGAACATATTAATCTGATTCTTCCTTGTGAGCTCGAATTTATCTCTGCTGCTTTGGGAATCCATATGGGCTCGCAAATCAATTCGTTTCTTTAGACCGTATATTAAAGAACCTCTATTTCCATCCAAACCTTGTCTTTTCTTTGTTGTTAATGCATGTTAACACTACTGAACTCAGGACAGCAAAACAGCTGTGAGTCGGCAGTGGGGCGGCAGATCAATAAGCGGACGTAGATTAAATTCGATTGACGTCATTATATTTTGTGATATAAAATTAACCATGACGTATGTGATTTTGCATCCCCAACATTTTAAGATGCTATTAAATGATTTACATTACAAATTAACAATATAAACGTACGATGACAGACATTACACCGCACTCTTGTTTGTCACACGACAGGATACTTCTATATGACACAAAACTACTTTCTAATTAGTTCTCGTGTCAGTATACGATTTAATATTGCATATATATACATAAATACACGCGCAAGTTAAAAAAAATGGTCAAATTCACGTGACAAAATATGGTATACAATTTACAGAACGATTGCAGAACGTCAGATAAAAGACAAACATATCAGAAACCCAATTGTCAGTAAAGGCTAATAAGCATTTCCCTGAATCGTTATATTACAAACTTAATCGAAATTACTGTAGTAGCTTACTAACAAGGTCCTGTATATCTTTATAATATGTGTACTCTCCAGATAAGAGATATGGCAACAAACGTTTTGGGTAAATAGCATTTTAGCATAAACAAAATAAAATATACACATTACATGTATATATTCTCAGCTGCTGTGTCTAACAGACAGTAAACGTAAAGATGTATCATACGATTCATTAAGCTACGTTTCAGGTTAGTATTGGTACCTATATAATGATGCAAATGAACACTTATTACTTGCCCTTAAACTCTTCTTTGGATTTCAGTGTGTGTAGGCGACTGATGACCTCAGCAGTTGAGTCGCATAGTGCTCAGAGCCATTTTTTCAGTGTGTGTGTACCGGTACTGAGAAACATCAACAAATACGTTGGTAAAATTGGAGGTAAGCATGGACCACCATTACTTTACAAATCCAATAATTTACGAGGAACTGCTAATACATAAGCTAAAAAAGAATAAGCCTATCTTCAGTACCAATATCCATGCTTGTTGTACACTACAAAACATTTTGAAAGCTATCAGCTATCACTTATCATCAGGTCTTGTTCTTATTTCACGAATATTTTGATCAGGAAAATGTATGATGCAAACCCTGTGTACTTTGGAATTATCAAACTTTCCCACAGAATTTTTTATACATCTTCCTCTATCCTTCATGAGAAGGAAAAGAGAAAACTAGCACATACTTTGACTTATGCCAATCAGATTTGCAGCAGTCTTCTACGTATTATACCAATGGAAATAACAGGAAAGTTTATAGAAATGCAAGTTAGTCAGCACAATCCATCGACTCAGTTTAACAACTAATTTTGTTCCCATAATTTCTGCGCTAAGACCTGTATTTTTAGTGGATGCAGTGCATGATACAGTGCCACGTTGCGTGGTCGCCATATTGCTGTGAATTGTTGATTCTTTAGTCTTTATTTGTTTGTGGATCATTCCTTACAATGATATTGGACACTTCCTGTTTACATAAATTTCGCATATACATAGCTAGTTAGAAAAGGATAGTAATTATTCATATATTTTACAGAATTTTCACAGAAAATGTCATTAAAGTACATTATAAAAATGTACTGTGCTGCACACTATTTAATTTTTTATTTCAAGAAATTTTTAAACACTGTAAGGGAAAATATTGATCAGATGTCTTTTTAATTTTCTTTTAAAAAGAGACATACTTTCTATCATCTTTGTACATTGTGGTAAACTGTTGTACAATATACGCCCAGGATTTACAGGTTCTTCGTCTGTTAATTTTAGCCCGCTTCCTTCTATTTTTTTATTCTTGTATTATGTTCGCGATATTCTCCATTTAGCTAAGCAGTGCAGTTAGCTTTTAAGTAGATAATTGTATCATATATACAGGATGGCCCATTGATAGTGACCAGGCCAAATATCTCACGAAATAAGCATCAAACGAAAGAACTACAAAGAATGAAACTCGTCTAGCTTGAAGGGGGAAACCAGATGGCGCTATGGTTGGCCCACTAGATGGCACTGCCATAGGTCAGACGGATATAAACCGCGTTTTTTTAAAAAATAGGAACCCCATTTTTTATTACATATTCGTGTAGTACGTAAAGAAACATGAATGTTTTAGTTGGATCACTTTTTTCTCTTTGAGATAGATGGCGCTTTAATAGTCACAAACGTAAAAGTACGTGGTATTTGCTTCGTGATACATTACCCGTGTTAAAATGGACCGTTTACCAATTGCGGAAAAGGTCGATATCATGTTGATGTATGGCTATTGTGATTGAAATGCCCAATGGGTGTGTGTTATGTATGCTGCTCGGTATGCTGGATGACATCATCCAAGTGCCCAGACCGTTCGCAGGATAGTTACGTTATTTAAGCAAACAGGAAGTGTTCAGCCACATGTGAAACGTCAACCACGACCTGCAACAAATGATGATGCCCAAGTAGGTGTTTTAGCTGCTGCCGCGGCTAATCTGCATATCAGTAGCAGACAAATTGCGCGAGAATCGGGAATATCAAAAACGTCGGTATTGAGAGGCTAAATCAACATCGATTGCACCCATACCATATTTCTATGCACCAGGAATTGCATGGCGACGACTTTCAACGTCATTTATAGTTAGTTCTGCCACTGGGCATAAGAAAAATTACGGGATGGTGACAGATTTTTTACAAGCGTTCTATTTAGCGACGAAGCGTCGTTCTCCAACAGCGGTAACGTAAACTGGCATAATATGCACTACTGGGCAACAGAAAATCCACGATGGCTGCGACAAGTGGAACATCAGCGACCTTGGCGGGTTAATGTAGGGTGCGGCATTATGGGAGGAAGGATAATTGGCCCCCATTTATCGATGGCAATCTAAATGGTGCAATGTATGCTGATTTCCTACGTAATGTCCTACCGATGTTACTACAAGATGTTTCACTGCATAACAGAATGGCGATGTACTTTCAACATGATGGATGTCTGGCACATAGCTCACATGCGGTTGAAGTGGTATTGAATAGCATATTTCATGACAGGTCGATTGGTCATCGAAGCACCATACCATGGCCTGCACGTTCACAGGATCTGACGTCCCCGGATTTCTTCCTGTGGGGAAAGTTGAAGGATATTTTCTATCGTGATGCACCGACAACACCTGACAACATGCGTCAGCGCATTGTCAACGCATGTGCGAACATTACGTAAGGCAAACTACTCACTGTTGAGAGGAATGTTGGTACACATATTGCCAAATGCATTGAGGTTGACGGACATCATTTTGAGCATTTATTGCGTTAATGTAGTATTTACAGCTAATCACGCTGTAACAGCATGCGTTCTCAGAAATGATAAGTTCACAAAGGTACGTGTATCACACTGGAACAACCGAAACAAAATGTTCAAACGTACCTATGTTCTGTATTTTAATTTAATAAACCTACCTATTACCAACTTGTCGTCTAAAATTGTGAGCCAAGTTTTTGTGACTTACTGCACCACCTATCACAAAGCGAAAAAAGTGGTCCAACTAAAACATTCATATTTCTTTACGTACTACACGAATATGTAATAAAAAATGGGGGTTCCTATTTTAAAAAACGCAGTTGATATCCGTCTGACCTATGACAGCGCCATCTAACGGGCCAACCATAGCGCCATCTGGTTTCCCCCTTCAAGCTAGACAAGTTTCGTTGTTTGTAGTTTTTTCGTTTGACGCTTATTTCGTGAGATATTTGATTCGGTCACGATCAGTGGACCACCCTGTATACACACACACACACACACACACACACACACACACACACACTTTTGTAATCATAATACCCATTGTGTGTGCACATTTGCAGCATTTCCCCAAGCCAGGATGCTCTATGAGAGGTGTGAATGGACATGTCCATAGTGCATTGTTTGTAGAGTGTCTGTTTACTGGCTCTGACATTTTTCTCATCAGAAATATGCTTGAACCTATTTTGCTGCACATGTTATTTATGTAATTCTCCCATGTCATATACCTATCCACTGCTACACCCAGAAATTTGTAGCTGTCTGTCTCCTTTAGTTCTAGGTCTCCAAGCCTAACTGTGATATTGTCCAAAGTGTGTTTTTGTTTGCATGTATCTTCGTAGATATTGTTTTGTTTCCATTTATAAAGAGATTGTTTTCCCTGAAATAATTGTTTCCACTTTTCATATTTTGCGAAGCCTTCTCTTGCAGGTCATCTGTTGCAGAACTGGTAACAACAAATGTGTCATCTGCATACATAGCTACACTATCAGATAATGATTGGTCATATCATTGACATACAAAATGGAAACTAGTGGACCAAAGATGGATCCTTCAGGAACTCAATATTTCACAATTTCAAAATTTGAAAAGACACTTGAGATATTATTTTTCACTTTTTGCTTTATTTCTACAAACTGCTTTGTATTTTCCAAAAATGATTTATTGATGTCTATTGCTTTCCCCCTTATATCAGAACAATGAAGATTTCCTAATAGGATGTCATGATGTACACAATTAAATGCTTTAGATAGGTCCAGGAACATACCAAGACTTTCTTCTGTTCATCAAGTGCGTTAGTTACAAGTGTTACGGATTCAGCTATTGCTGTTTTGGTAAATTTGCCCTTTCTGAATCCACGTTGTTAATCATTGAGAATATTGCAAAGTTTGTGTAAAATTCAATATTCTGTCTTTTATTGTGATTTCTATTATTTTAGAGAGTACAGATGTAATAGTTATACATCTGTAATTTTCTGGATCTTTTTTCCAGCTTCCTTTATGTATAGGGATTACTTTACTTTTTTCTGGCACATTGGAAATATTCATTTTTCTATAGATAAGTTTATCAGATAGGCTAATTGCTTTACTACCCATTTAATTATCCGTTTAATTAGTTTAGTGGAATACCATCTAGTCCCTCAGTGTTTTTTGTTCTTAGGCTGTGTATTATTTTTACAATTTCTGATTCATTAGTTGGGGGTCAGGAATAAGCATTTTGTCTCATATGGAATGTTTATTGTGTTTATTTTGGAAGTATTATTTTGAGTTATTAATTTGTCCACAACTTCAGTATAATGTTTGTTTAAAGTATTGCTGACATTTTGTGCATCCCTGAGTTCCTTCCCATATACGTCAAGTGTTACGTTATCATTGTTTTCCACACCTACACCTCTCCTGTTTTCAGTTACGAGAGACCATATGGTCTTAGTGATATTTGTTGAGGTTGTTATCTTGTTTTCATAATATGTTGATTTAGTCTCTTTTACCAGTTTGGTGTATATTTTCTTCTTTTCGCTATATGCATCCCTATTTTCTTGGGTTGGCCTTAACCGACACTTTTCAGACATGCTTTTCACCTCTTCCCTCTTCCTTTTTACCTCTAGTGTGACCCAATTTTTATTCTTCTTCTTATTTAGTTCTCTACGTACTAATGGACATGCGACATCCATGTAATTACCCAATGTTTTTCAGAATGATTCCCATCCTTTATCTAGGTTTTTCTGTTAAGTATACTTCACTAAAGTCTTCGGTTTACAATAGCCTATGTAGCTTATCTATTTGCTTAGTTTATCGAAGCGCTTTAAATATTTTTTTCTGGCTTTCCTATGTTGCTTGCTAATTCAACTACTAGCCCATAGTGGTCTGTAATGGTCGTGTTTATGACCTGTACTGTCTGCCTGCTCTATTGTACATTAGTGATCACGTAATCTATTAATATTTCTGTTGTTTTACAGTGTCTCGTGGGACTGTCTACTGCTAAATAAAGTTCATAAGTTTTATTCAGATCTTGAAAACACCTTGTATAACAGTTGTTTTTATTGTGTTAATAGTTAGATCACCTGCTATAACAGAATTCCCTGCCAGCCTCATCTAACAGTACTTCTAACTCTTTTAGAAAACCACTTATCTGACAGTTTGGTGATCTGTGGATACCTATTATCACAATTTTTTCCCCATACTATGTTGTTTGTATTCCTGCAGCTGCAAACAGCATTTCTGTACAGTTGTCTACTGACCATGGAATGACACCCTCTATTTTACTGCATATATAGACTGCCACCCTCTACCCTTATGTTCAGATCTGCAGAAATTAGCAACTTTTTTTATATTCCTGTATGTTGTTAACATTAATTTCATTTCCTTTCAGCCCATGTTCTGACATAATAAATACATATGGTAGCTCTGCAGCTACTAGCACTTCTATCTGTTCCAATTTATTGGATGCATACAGTGCATTCTGCTGCAAGATTCTTATATTAGAAATATTTGTTTGGATGTTTTGATTTTCTATGGCACCTTTCTTTTTACCTGCTGATACAAAAAATCCTGCTCCTTGAGATGCTTTTGCTTCTTTGTTCTTTCTCTTCTCCCGTATCTCGCCTGCGGGGTCTCTGTCACGGCTTCTTCTTCTGCTGGTGAAGACACTACTCCTTCTGCTGGTTATGACGCTGCTTCACGGACCATAAGTGTTCTGATGAGTCATGGGCCACGTATTGAATTGCAGTAACTAAACGTTAGGATCAAGTAGTTTCTCTTTGCATGCTATTTTCTCAGTGCCTCACTGGTAAAGTACCAGACTACGAATCCAAATCTACATTAGACTGTAGGTACCCCAATAACTGGCTGGATAAGTCAGTCAAAAGTAGGAGGAAGGCACCAACAGGACCATGCCTAGTAAAGCACTTTGGTGTTTAAAACAATTTTTGTGCTGATGGCTGCTTTACTTGTTCTACTAGGTTACAGGTGCAGAAAGGTGGGCTGATGAGCGCTTTTTCGACGATAGGTGCTTGCTATAGGTGTGGTCTCACTCACTGTAGAGCTATGATATGTAAACGATATTCATAATTTATGTATTGATTTTGATGGTTCATTTACCCTATCATTCTTAAAGCCAAAGATTACAAAACTAAGTAAATATCCTCACGAGCACCGCTGGATATCATAAGCCAAAAGTAAACACTAATTCAGTTCTTAATCACTTTCTAAACGATTCTTTACTCATTGTTCAATGTTGACATGGTAGCTATACAAAGCCAAGTTTCAGTTGCACCATATTATGTAAGTGTTTGTGTACGACTATTTTTATTAAATATTACAGGTCAGATCGCGTTCTCTGGGGCATAAGAATTCATCCTTACTGCATAGCTGAGAAGTTCAGGTCTTACCTGCCACTACTTATGAGAGCAGTTCACTTCTTCCTACATTACACGCACACACATACACACACACACACACACACACACACACACACACACACACACACACACACACACACACTAAACACGCACACCTTACACGCTTGTACAGCATATAACGACTGGGAGAGCTGTATTAAGCCAAGACGTCAACAAAAACACCATGAAAGTCAATACAAAAGAAAGAGGAAGGCAAGGATGTACAGACTCCAGTAGGACCATTTCTAGTAGATCCCTGCAGTGTACAAACCAGCCTTCAGGCAGAGAACACCTGCACCTCATGGTCTCACAACACCATAGCCCACTGCAGAGGAAATGTAAATGAATGGGAGAAACAACAGAAAAAGCAGCGAAAATTTCCCGACACAGTAACGGTCTTTTTCTGTAAGGCAAGTGAAAAAAACGTCAGCTGTAAGTTAGGAATATTAAAGTTTTAGACGTACTGGGACTCATTTCACACTGAATGCACTGGGAACAGATTAAGAAGCACAGTCCTGGTGGCACAGGTGGCTGCAGGTATCTATATTGATATTATCAGCTATAAGCACATTTAAAGAGATTAATTTATTCGTTAGGACGTGTTGCGTAGCATATATCCTACAGCCATCAATTGAGAAGTACGATAAAGTTATTTACGATTTGAATATCAGTCACGCCTTAATTGTCGTTTAGTTTCCGCCAGTAATCTAGTGCAGCAGATCAAGATACTATCGGCGTTCATAGCTGTAAACCTTTTGTATCAGCCTTCGCGTTCTTCTGATAGTCTGGCGAAGGTCGCACGAGTAGCACTTTTTACAGTGACCGAGTCGATAAACCAAACTGGATAGCTCTGTCCGTCGAATTTATCGTAAGTGGTTAACAGCGTGTTGCATCACCGTCATTACTGAGAATCGACGATACATTTCATGTAATTTTACGCATACTATACTAGTGTGTAAAAGTTCCGCGTAACCAGGAAAGTAGAGTGTGGGGAATGACACTGTGAGCAATCGCTGAAGATGATGGGCAAGATCCCCCTCCCCCAGATAACCCCTCCAAACTGGAATTATTCTGTCTGTATGTTGTCCTTCATCTTTCGTTGCGGACTAAGAGTAGTTACTCCGTAAAAATTTCGACGTAGTAGCACAAAGAAGTCAACTGGATCCTGTATTGCAGCCTGCAGGGGCGCCTAGGAATGGACAGGCGCAGGCCAATTTCAGCAGAACTGAATCTGCATCAGATTGTCATCTAATACTTACAAAACAGTTTTGAGATGAAGGAAATATTCCTCGTGATCTAGTACGTAACAGAGTAAACACTCTACCGATATCTGATGGTAAATGGAAAACGGAATCTAACGACGTTAGAAAAAACAATTGACTATAGCTTCAGGAGTAGCAGTTCCGAGAAGTCTCAGAACAATTGTTCTGGTGTCCTACAGTGTAGTTTTTGTATTACAACTTGGATTCAACGAAAAAACGCTATTTGTAGCCGCTGATGCATAAAGATACAATACACATTTGCAATAATTTGTTGAAATAAAACAGCTGTGTCTAAAACGTGCTATTGTGGTATCTTACGGTTGCACCGCGGATACAGATGAATTTCACTTAGCTCAATGGATAAGTGCTGTGCTACTAAGCCAAAGATTACTGACACGATTACCAGTCGTCACTAGAACTTTGTGTCAAGGTACACTGATTTACACTTCAGTTTGCACATTTAATATTTCCACTGAAGAAATCACACGTTATTTAATGTTTTCTTTGACACAATCATGTGTGATTTAATACTTTCATTGAAGCACTCATATGTGATAGCGTCAATGAGAATATGAAAGGTATACCCATTTTTATTTATCTCATTTATCTCTCCTCTCGCCTATCCCATGTTTTGGGGAGAGTTTTATCCATTTTATGTAGTAACCATCAGAGTTTAAAATATCAGTACTCTTAATGTAGTAATTAAACGATAAAGGAGTCATAGTAAAACAGTACTGCTCATGGCAAGCTTTTATTCATGAAACAGAAACAAAACGTGTTGCATAACGCAAACACACATTATGAGAAAAAGGCGGCTCTGTACCACTGAGTTCATTGGGTAAGTCTCAGCAATTCTAAAGTGCACCAGAAACAAATGTGAGACTGTGACATTGTTTATGAATATTAGGGAAACAAACAAAACAAAACATATTTAACTGATTATCACAACACTCTCACTTCATTTAATAACTTTTCAACACCTTCACTGTTTTTTGTCTGTAAGATATTCGGTGTTGAGCACAAGAAGTAGCTATCTTAGTTTATCTAAGTTAATTCTAGTAAGAAGATTGGTGAGAATATCTGCTTGTTGATCTGCAGAGATGACATGTTCCAAGGTTGAAGATGCACAAGCTGAATTTTTCTCATTTAAAATTATGCTTCACGTTTATATGTTTTATTCGCTTTTGACGCTCAGGGTTGTTGAGAAATGGGATGGCACTTTGACAGTCCATATACAAGGTGGTAATTATTTCTTTTAATCTCATAATAATTTCCAAACTGGCTGGACCCACATGATTTTCTTATAGCTTGACAGGAAGCTTCTGTTGCTGACAAGACCACCTTCTGTCTCCAAGCTATGGCGGCTTCACAAAATTTATCAACAATACTTTTGGTTGATTTTGGAATAAGAGCATCTCCTGCACTGTCTGAGTCACTATAAACAGACAAACGAATATCTCCACTTCTTGTAGAGTATAAGCCATAAGAGAAGACCTTTAGGTACTTTTAGATTCTCTTCACAACATTCTGATGTGTCTTTTCTGGTTTATTATGGTGTGGGCTAGCACTGTGCACTGCATAAGTGTCAGGTTTGGTGACCACTGATAGGTAGAGCGAGCTTCCAACAGCTTGACAGTGTGGACTAGAAAACACTTGATGACGTTCAGAATGTATTACCACGTCATTCAAATTCTCCCACTTGTACCATTCAACCCTCGCATATGCCCTTTGATTGACTGAAACTGGTCTATTTGCAGACCAAGATAATGACTAGCACTTCTCGTAGTTCTGTCATGTTCCTGCTCCAAGTCATTCAGAAAAAAATTCAGGACTTCTCGAGCCTCTGATACAACCAGACCATCACCGATGGGAATAGCTAGGATGGTCAAGAGTCCTTGTCATTTATAGAAACACAGGAACTTACACCTGTTTCTAGCAGGGCGAAATTGTTTAGCATACTGGTGAATCATTGATTCATAGCCTAGGTGCTTGTTTGAGTCTTCACCTTGCGCACCCCTTTGGTACCTTCCTCAAAGTCCTCTGGTTGTTGCATATAAAGGGGAAGAGAAAATGCTGCCCATGGATGTCGGCATGCAATTGCTCATCCAAATCCAAGATAAAAGTTTATCTAGCAAAATAAGATCGAGTGCTTTTTCGAAATATGTTTGAAAAAGGGGAGTGGGCAACACTGTCACATCATGTAGCCCAACGGAACATACAGAGAAACATGTAACACTCCACAGTACTAAACTAGCTACTGTAGCTAACTGAGTAACCTCTTGTGACATCAAACCCCATCCTTTTAGAGCTAGGTTCCGAATCCTCGGCAGATTCCTTATTTATTTTTTTGACGTCCGTTTCCTAGTTCTTGTCGTTTATAAGCAGGACATCAGTTTGTCACATGAGAATAGCCTATCATATGACTGTGGAATCCATTAAACTGTATGTATGTCTCTACCAACAGAGCAATGCACAAACATAACTGGTCCTGTTAAGTTCATGTAGGGCTGCTTCCCGACGGAGTACACAAACGATGAATACGTCGACAAGCTTTTGGTGCTGGGTGCATCTGATAATCAAGCTACTGCTCGTGTGTAGACTTCATGGCACTGTGTACATATGTAAGAAGTTCATTTTATGTCTTAATGTTAAAGGTAACAGAAAGAAATAAACACGTTACAGCATTACAGAGGCGTCAGTTAGATACAGCTGATGCTTTAAAGGGGAAAAAAAAGTTTGGTGCGAACGTGACTCGAACATTACCTTGTCTTACTGAGCTAACAGAACGGCTCTGGCACGGTGCAGAGTTCGCGCTAGCTGCTCCGGCCTCATTACACGCAATTACAGCGTTGCCAGAGCCTCGATTTTTTAAATCGCATTGCTATTAAACCTATTGGTAGGACTAAGTTTTGTTAGATACACTTTTGTCTTCAAATGGGATGAGGAATCACATGCTGACTACCACCCTGTATATCTCAGTGTAGATTTCATTGCTTAAAACGCTGCTGCTTCAACATCAATCTGCCTTATTCCAAGATTAATGTTACAGAGTCTAATCTTATCACTAGACTGAAGGTTTCTGTACTGTCCATACCATGTCTCTGTGGAAATGCTCTAGCAACAAAACGAGCCTTAAATCTGTCCATAGTTCCATTGGTTTCCCTCTTCACTTTGAATACCTACTTATTGTTAAGCTTGCTTGGTTTTGTGAAGGTTCAGTCGTAATCCAAATTTTATTGAGTGTGTGTATTTCTTCTTGAATGGACTGTTTCTAATTTTCTGTTACAGTCAACAGCATCTTGGTACGAGACAGTGTCATAACGTTGTGTCACATGATAATGCAGAATTTACATTTAGGTTGGCATATCTAATAGGCTTTTTCATTTTTGCCTTGTCTCGTTGGCTTCTTCCTATTTGATGCACAGATTCTGTGCCGTCTTCATTAACATTCTGTTTAGTGCAGTTGATTTTAGGATTTGGTTCTTCCTCAGGTGATTTAATTTCCTTTTCTCCTGTCAGATGAAGGCTTACTTGTAGGCTGTACCCTCAATAGTCTCATATTCTTCTGGAGCGAGCTGTTCATTTTCAAATAAGTTTTTATCTTCTTCCGTAACCTGAATTTGTCTGCCTTTCAAAATCTCTTTCATGTGGGGAAAGTTTTTATGGGCAAGTCTTTTGTGCTAGATTTTAAGATTACTCTTAGTAGCCATTATTGTCTGAACGCCATTTTTACGTAACGGAATTTTAAACTTTGTCCAATGCAACTTTTCTTCACGAGCTCCCCAGAAAAAAAATTTGTCCCCCTTGACGAGTCTGCTTATTGCCTAATCAGATTTAAATGTCATTCCTTTGTGAAGAACTGCTCCAAGAGAGAAAAAATTGGTGGATGTAAGGTTCGCCAGTTATGCAAAACACCGTTTTTCCGAGTTCCCAAACATGTTTCAGCACCACTGTGCCATCACCAGTGGGTTTCAATTTTATTTAATTTGTAATGTGAACGTTTTTACTAAATGATTACAAAATTATGTGGATATTTAGCTCAAACAACAATTCGTTTCGTTTTGTTAATACCTTAACACTTGGTGTGCATGATCTTTCGGGCCGAGCGGTTCTAGGCGCTTCAGTCTGGAACCGCGTGACCGCTACGGTCGCAGGTTCGAATCCTGCCTCGGGCATGGTTGTGTGTGATGTCCTTAGGTCAGTTAGGTTTAAGTAGTTCTAAGTTCTAGGGGATTGATGAACTCCGATGTTAAGTCCCACAGTGCTCAGAGCCATGTGAACCATCTTGATCTTTCAGGACCACTTGTGGATTATTTATCATAGTTAGCTTGTCATCAGCAACTGAACGATGTTGATGAGAAATTTTGTTGGGAGTTAACCTATCATTTTATGCTCTAAATGTAATTTAGTTTGTCACGATATTTCGCGCCTATATTCGTTTCTACTTACGTTTTCGTGTGGCAAACCCTTTTATTCTCAGCATCATGGTGAGACGTTGTAAAGCATACACAAATATAACACTTATTTTCGCAAATAAAGTCATAAAAGCACGTTGCACTTCACCAAAACACGGTGTAATTGTGGGGGTTGTGTGTTCCAGCCCAGTCAGTATTCATTTGTTCACTAGTGAGTTCGGCGCCAAATTTGAATTTTGTTTGCATTTTGTCTTCGTGTATGTATGTTCTAATATAATCAGTCTGTATTTTGACGATTTTGTGATATTCTTTTACAATGTAGTTTTGGCTTTAATGGAAGTCTATTATTCCACATGGGAAATGGTAGACATGATCTTCTATTATGTTCTGGCAAATGGAAGCAGCTGTGAGCCCGTGTTCTGTAGGTTGCAAAATGTCCAGAGCGCACAGTACCAGCTGCACAGTTAATTCAGCCGTCTTTTGCAGTGACTAAAGATTCTGGCTCAGCAGCTCCAGCAACGGCGGGTCATGGCTGGCCCGACAACATTCTTTGTGGAGGAGCGACTATTGTAAACAGTGGGAGATGTTAGTGTACATAGAACTGCAGCGTCTAACGGGCTTAGTCATCCGCTGGTCTGAGCGATCCTGATTTGACAGTCGCTGTACCCACATCATTTACAGCGTGTCCAAGCCCTTTCACCACAAGCAGGGCCGATTCTAGGAGTCGGTCAAAAGGGGGGGGGGGGGGAGCTGGGGTTTGGGGGAATGGAATATCGCTTAACAAAAGGAGAGTTTGGGTCCTCCACTGACCTGGTAAACTTAATTGTTGCTTGAAGTAGTTTTTGGTAATTGTTTTGGAGTTCAGGGTAAAAAACTGGCTACAGAATGTGTCTGCCCGGGAAAATAATACGATTTGACCCAGATGTCCAGTGGTTTCGAAGTTTTTGTCTGGGGCCAGCAATTTAAGTGTTGGTAGGCATACCCAGCATATTTACCTTTCTTGATTATTGTAAGTGGTACTCGTACATTAATATATATCCAATGTATATTCATAAATAATAAGATGCCCATTTTAAGTTACAGGATATTTATTGGTTTAGCTATTTGCCGCTCTTATCCTTTTGTTAAAATGTGTTTGAAATACATTGCAACCTATATTGCTACATAATTATTTAAAAAATGATTGAATCTGTTGAAGTAGTATAATCGCTGATTTCTGAAGTCATTTTATCCAGTGTAATATGATATTCCATTGGGAGAGGGGGGGCTACAGCCCCCCATAGCCCCCCCCCCCCCTTGCCACCGTCCCTGACCACAAGACCTGTCTGCCAGAATGCAGTTCTGCCAATGGTTGTTGCAAATATATGGTGAAGATCCGCTTTTCACCACAAAGATACTGTCCACAGACGAAGCTTGCATTGTGAGTTTTCAGGTGACCAACATCATATACAGGCTGCTGCAAATCCACACGGAATTCCAGAAGCAAGGCTTTAGCGCCGATTTTCAATTAATATATTGGCAGGGACTATTGGCAATAAATTAGTAGGACTTACATACCACCAAATAAGTTGACTGGTGCAAGATACCGTCAGTTTCTTTCAAACGTCTTGCCTGCCCTACTAAATGAGGTATCATTCCACCAACGGCTGTATGATAGAGCACCAGCCCATTTTCTGCGAAATATACGAAGTACCTTACACAGACGTTTAATAGACAATGGATCAGTCGGGGAGTTCCAGTACATCGGCCACCTCGTTCCCTCGATCTTGGGATGCTCGAAATCTTTTGTTTATCCAAGCCCATTAATGATGTACAAACATTACAGGAACGTTTCATCAGTGTCTGCCAGCGCGTCCGTGGTCATCCTGGAGTGTTTCATCGAGTGCGCGATTCCCTAAGCCATCGGACAGAAGCATGCCTTATTATGAAGGACACCATATTGAGGACATCCTTTAGCAATGACTGACAAGCGCAGTGCCACCGACCTTTCCACAGTGGTAACACCGGTTCCCATCAGATCACCAAAGTTAAGTGCCGTCGGGCTGGACTAGCACTTGAATAGGTGACCATCGGGTCTGCCGAGCACTATTGGCAAGCGGGGCGCACTCAGCCCTTGTGAGGCAAACAGAGGAGCTACTTGATTGAGAAGTAGCGGATCCGTGCTCGTAAACTGACATACGGCCGGGACAGTGGTGTGCTGACCACAACCCCCCCCCCCCCCCCCCCCCATATCCGCATCCACTGACACCTGTGAGCTGAGGGTGACACAGCGGCTGATAGGTACCATTAGGCCTTCCAAGGCTTGTATTTACAAGTGCAGCTCTTATTTAACAGGAAGTAGAATCTCTGCTGTTTCACAGTAATGGAGTAATTGTTCTCATTTGTTTCCTTATTTTATTACTGTGTTCTGTAGGTCGAGCACAATATCAAAGTTCTCGCAGTAGGAGAGATGCTTTTCACAGCAGTGAAGATGAACAATTGTTCATAGCTCTTAAGGTATGCGTTTTAGAGCCCACATTTACCGTAAGTTTTTGTCTTGTTTTGGTCCTTTAGCAATGGCTTACAAGTGCAGCGTCACCAAACTCCATATCCCTCCCAAAATAAGGATTCCTTTTTTTTAACACCCTATATATCTATATATGCCTTCCTCCTTATCCGTCCTGAAGTAACCATGAAGACATGCTTACGTTAGACAAATAACAGTGATCACAGAGGCAGTCGGGCAGTAACTCTTCCCATGCTCTGTACACAAATGAAAAGGGAAGAAACACCAAAACATGGTGCAATAGGAAGTACTGTCTGCCATGGACAACATAACATAGTTGTTTGCAGAGTATGGATGTAGATGCAGATCATGATTTGTGTAATAATGAGCCGTTAATAGATGAATACCGGTTCAGCGTTCGGAATGACTATCGTCGCACATTCGCCTAAAGGGAAAGAAATAACCTATACAATCACAGCAACACCTTCGTGGAGGTGCAACTCTGGTCTGGTGAGGGAACTAGTTAGTTCTAGCCTGCTGGACCTTCTCAATCTTTTTGCCTTAAGTACCAGAGGTACAATAGGAGAGTCTGCATATGCTACTTTTCAGACGTGTTGTTGCTCCACAATCCTTCTTCACAGATGACAACGCCTAATGTACTAATGACTAATTAAGTCATCAGAAGATCAAAACAAATTGCAAAAAGATTTAGAAAAGGTATCTGATGGTGCGAAAATTGGCAGTTGACCCTAAATAAGGAAAAGTGTGAGATCATCCACATGAGTGCTAAAAGGAACCCGTTAAACTTCGTTTACACTATAAGTCAGTCAATCTAAAAGCCATAAATTCAACTAAATTCCTAGGTATTACAATTACTAACACATAGAAAATGTTGTGAGGAAGGGCTAACCAAAGACTGCGTTTTATTGGCAGGGCACTTGGAAAATATAACAGATCTACTAAAGGAGACTGACTACACTATGCTTGTCCGTCCTCTTTTAGAATACTCCTGCACGATGTGGGATTTTTACCAGACAGGACTGACGGAGTACATCGAAAAAGTTAAAAGAAGGGCAGCACGTTTTGTATTATCGCGAAATATGGGAGAGAGTGTCACAGAAATGATACAGGATTTAGCCTGGACATCATTAAAAGAAAGACGTTTTTCGTTGCGACGGAACCTTCTCACCAAGTTCCAATCATCAAATTTCTCCTTCGAATGCGAAAATATTTTGTTGACACCGACCTACATACGGAAAAACGATCACCACGTTAAAATAAGGGAAATCAGAGCTCGTACGGAAAGATACAGGTGTTCGTTCTTTCCGAACGCTATGCGAGATTGGAATAATAGAGAATTGTGAAGGTGGTTCGATGAACCCTCTGCCAGGTACTTAAATGTGATTTGCAGAGTATCCATGTAGATGCAGATGTAAATAGCTAAGTATGAAGATCGAGAGCAGTAGGCAAGTATAAGCAACGCATAAACTCGGAGATACATTTTTATCAAATCTCAGTGTAAAATCACCGGTCGACAACCCAGTGTATTGTACAATTTATAATGTTGATAACTGTTCTGAAATTAATATTATTGTATTTTACTTTAAGCAAAGAATATTATAATGCCCACTCTCGTGTACGGAAATTCAAGTTAACCAACAGTGATATTGCGTCACTGACACAAGAAAGAAAGTTTCAGACAAAGAATAATATTTCAACAATTTGGAATAAGAAGTGAAAACATAATTTAATAATTCCTAATCAGGTGAATGAAACGTCACAGTAACGCATACTGTTTGCAGATGGCCTACACATCCTTTCGTATCAGCCACACTGAGTAATACGATATACATTCAGAAATAATAAAATCGAGAACAGACAACGACGATGTACTGCCATTTCACTCTAGACCAGAAAAATACGACAAACATACTTTTACATGTAGGTAATATTCACTATCATCTGTTACATCATTGGCGCTTGTGGCAGCGCCGTGTACGTCAGCCCAGTTCAAGTACTGCCGTCTGATGACTTCTTTCTCGCACCCTGACTGCTTTTCGCGCCTTCCTAAGTACCCCTGAGGTAAGTGATGTTCCTCGTTTGTCTACTCTGTCTCGCAGAAGTTAATTATATACTGCAAGTTCAATCTATATATCTTTAACCATGTAACAGCGGCAAAAATATATTCAGGTTTTCAAAGTAAGCAACTTTACAATTGAAATACTTTACACAAATATTTACAATTAACTACAGTCATTTTATTATTAACATACTGAAAAGCCAAACAAACTGGTACGCCTGCTTAATATCGTGTAGAGCCCCGGCGAGCACGCAGAAGTGCCGCAACACGACGTGGCATGGACTCGACTAACATCTGAAGTAATTCTGGAGGGAATTGACACCATGAGTCCTGCAGGGCTGTCCATTAATCCGAGGGGTTCGAGATCTCTTCTGAACAGCATGTTGCAAGGCATCCCAGACATGCTCATTAATGTTCATGTCTGGGGTATTTGGTGGGCAACAGAAGTGTTTGAACTCAGAAGAGTGTTCCTGGAGCCACTCTGTAGTAATTCTGGACATGTGGCGTGTCGCATTGTCCTGCTGGAATTACCCAAGTCCGTCGGAATGCACAATGGACATGAATGGATGCAGGTGATCAGACAAGACTCCTACGTGCGAGTCACCTGTCAGAGTCGTATCTAGACGTGCTAGGGGTCCCATATCTTTCCTACTGCATACGTCCCACACCATTCAGAGCCTCTATCAGCTTGAACGGTCCCCTGCTGACATGCAGGGTCCATAGATACATGACGCTGTCTCCATACCCGTACACGTCCATCCGCTCGATAGAATTTGAAACGAGATTCGCCCGATCAGGCAACATGTTTCCCGTCATCAACAGTACAATGTCGGTATCAATGGGCCCAGGCGAGCGTAAAGCTTTGTGTATTGCAGTCATAAAGGGTAAACAAGTTGGCCTTCGACTCCGAAAGCCCATATCGATGATGTTTCGCACGTTGACATTTGTTGTTGTTCCAGCATTGAAATCTGCAGCAATTTGCGGAACGGTTGCAGTGCTGCCACATAGAACGATTTTTTTCAGTCGTCTTTGGTCCCGTTGTTGCAGGATCTTTTTTCGGCCGCAGCGACGTCGGAGATTTGCTGTTTTACCGGATTCCTGATTTTCACGGTACACTTGTGAAATGGTAGTACGGGAAAATCGCCACTTCGTTGCCACTTCGGAGATGCTGTGTCCAACGCTCGGGCGCCGACTGTAACATCACGTTCAAACTCACTTAAATCATGATAACCTGCTGATGTAGCAGCAGTAACCGACCTAACAACTGTGCCAGACACTTGTCTTATATAGACGTTGCCGACCGCAGCGCCGTATTCTGCCTGTTTACATAGCTCTATATTTGAATACGCATACCTATACAAATTTCTTTGGCGCTTCAGTGAAGAAAAAGAAATTGAAATGATTATTTTATGCATAGAATGTTATGTGTATTTGTGTTACATCAGCAATCATCATCATAATAAGTAAAAATATAGAGCTGTGAAAAAATAGGTGTTATGGCCGACAGTTCGATTACTTATCGTTGTTTGTCGCATGGCCGTTCTGTAGACAAAGGCCGTTCCTCTCTAGGACGATTTCCGAATGTGACGAATATGCTTTGATCTTATCCACTGCTTCAGCTCTCGATGTTATATCTGTTGCAGTCAATCTGTAATAAGCGTGATGCTCATTATAGACATTAGCTCGTAAACGAAACTTCATATCTATTTGCTGTACATCTGAAACAGGAGCAATCATCTCGACCCGACAGCAACTTACCAACAAATCAACAACCTTAATTTATCGATTATATTAGCGTAGATATGTACTGCAATGGTTAAGGAAAGAGGAAAGAAAGATTTTTCAACCTACTATCGACGAGGTTATTAGAGACGGAGTGCAAGGTGTTGTTCAGGAAAGATAAGAAAGTAAATCGACTGTACCCTTTTAAAGGAACAATCCAGGATTCATCTTAAACGATTCACGAAAATAACAGGAACTTAAATCCCGATGGCCAGACG
The DNA here is from genome assembly GCF_021461395.2 of Schistocerca americana. Classification (NCBI taxonomy): domain Eukaryota; kingdom Metazoa; phylum Arthropoda; class Insecta; order Orthoptera; family Acrididae; genus Schistocerca; species Schistocerca americana. Next base: position 299,089,701 of record NC_060119.1, on the reverse strand, counting down.
TGGCTCTGAACTGCTGGCTCTCCGAATACGAACGCCACTGACCGCCTTGCTCGGTGCAATGTCATGTATTCCGGATGAAATTAGTTCACAGCCTTGTCCCCTAAATTTGCCGTATACGAGGGTTGTCCAGAAAGTAAGTTCCGATAGGCCGCGAAATGGAAACCATAATGAAAATCAGAAACATTTTATTTGCAAGAGTTAGCTACACTTTCCAGGTACTTCTCTACATAGTCGCCACTCCGACTTAGACACTTGTCGGAGCGTTATACCAAATTTCCAACACCATCGTCATAGAAGGCAGCCACCTGCGCTTTCCTATAATTGTCTATGCTGGTCTATAGCGCATAGCCTGCGCCCAAGTGTTGTCTTCGTATCCAGCGTTTCACGTGAACAGAGACGATACTCAGGACGAGCCAATTAGGGCTGTGTTGTGGGTGATCGAACACTTCCCATTGAAAAGGCTGCAGGGGCGTCTTCACTGCCCCTGCAGAGTGCGACTGAGAATTGCCATAGAGAAGGGAGTGTGTGGCAGTTGTGTTAGGCGGGCTGCATTCACGAAGGCGAAGCCTCTCAGTGGGCCCTCCTACTTAGCGGGAGGCATCGTTGTTCTAGGCACCTTTATTCGCTCTCAGTTTGCTCACAACTGAAAAGAGCATCTTGATGTGATCGATGATCATGCTAGAGACACTACCCAACACATCTGTGCAAAGCTTCAGTGGATTTTCACTGTGGTGTCCATTTTGCAATCAATCGAAACTTACTTTCTGGACAACCCGCGTATATTCCACGGTATACAGGGTGGTCCATTGATCGTGACCAGGCCAAATTTCTCACGAAATAAGCGTCAAACGAAAAAACTACAATGAACGAAACTTGTCTAGCTTGAAGGGGGAAACCAGATGGCGCTGCCATAGGTCAAACGGATATCAACTGCATTTTTTAAAATACGAACCCCCATTTTTATTACGTATCTGTGTAGTACGTAAAGAAATATGAATGTTTTAGTTGGACCACTTTTTTTGCTTTGTGATAGAGGGCGCTGTTAATAGTCACAAACATATGGCTCACAATTTTAGACCAACAGTTGGTAACAGGTAGGTTTTTTAAATTAAAATACAGAATGTAGGTACATGAGAAACATTTTATTTCGGTTGTTCCATTGTGATACATCTACCATTGGGAACTTATTATTTCTGAGAACGCATACCGTTACAGCCTGATTACCTGTAGCCCGCATCTCGTGGTCGTGCGGTAGCGTTCTCGCTTCCCACGCCCGGGTTCCCGGGTTCGATTCCCGGCGGGGTCAGGGATTTTCTCTGCCTCGTGATGGCTGGGTGTTGTGTGATGTCCTTAGGTTAGTTAGGTTTAAGTAGTTCTAAGTTCTAGGGGACTGATGACCATAGATGTTAAGTCCCATAGTGCTCAGAGCCATTTTGATTACCTGTATCTACCACATTAATGCAATAAATGCTCACAATGATGTCCGTCAACCACAATGCATTTGGCAGTACATGTAACGGCATTCCTCTCAACAGCGAGTAGTTCACCCCCCGTAATGTTCGCACATGCGTTGACAATGCGCGGATGCTTGTTGTCAGGTGTTGTCGGTGGATCACGATGGCAGATATCCTTCAACTTTCCCCACATAAAGAAATCCGGGGACGTCACATCCGGTGAACGTGCGGGCCATGGTATGGTGCTTCGATGACGAATCCACCTGTCATGAAATATGCTATTCAATACCGCTTCAACCGCACGCGAGCTTTGTGGCGGACATCCATCATGTTGGAAGTACATCGCCATTCTGCCATGCAGTGAAACATCTTGTAGCAACATCAGTAGAACATTACGTAGGAAATCATCATACATTGCACCATTTAGATTGCCATCAATAAAATGGGGGCCAATTATCCTTCCTCCCATAAAGCCGCACCATACATTAATTCGCCAAGGTCGCTGACGTTCCACTTGTCACAGCCATCGTGAATTTTCCGTTGCCCAGTAGTGAATATTATGCCGGTTTACGTTACCGCTGTTGGTGAATGACGCTTCGTCGCTAAATAGACCGCGTGCAAAAAATCTGTCATCGTCCCGTAATTTCTCTTGTGCCCAGTGGCAGAACTGTACACGACGTTCAAAATCGTCGCCATGCAATTCCTGGTGCATAGAAATACGGTACGGGTGCAATCGATGTTCATGTAGCATTCTCAACACCGACGTTTTTGAGATTCCCGATTCTCGCGCAATTTGTCTGCTACTGATATGCGGATTAGCCGGGACAGCAGCTAAAACACCTACTACGGCATCATCATGTGTTGCAGGTCGTGGTTGACGTTTCGCACGTGGCTGAAAACTTCATATTTCATTAAGTAACGTAACTATCCGGCGAACGGTCCGGACACTTGGATGATGTCGTCCAGCATACCGAGAAGCATACATAGCACACGCCCGTTGCACATTTTCATCACAACAACCATACATCAACAGGATATCGACCTTTTCCGCAATTGGTAAACGGTCCATTTTAACACGGGTAATGTATCACGAAGCAAATACCGTCCGCACTGGTGGAATGTTACGTGATACCACGTACTTATACGTTTGTGACTATTACAGTGCGATCTATCACAAAGCGAAAAAAGTGGTCCAACTAAAACATTCATATTTCTTTACGTACTACATGAATATGTAATAAAAGTGAGGGTTCCTATTTTTAAAAAAACGCAGTTGATATCCGTTTGACCTATGGCAGCGCCATCTAGCAGGCCAACCATAGCGCCATCTTGTTTCCCCCTTTAGACGAGTTTCGTTCTTTGTAGTTTTTCGTTTGATGCTTATTTCGTGAGAAATTTTGCCTGGTCACTATCAATGGACCACCCTGTATAGCGGATCCGATCATTCCATTATTCTAAAATTCTATCCCGCAGTTAAAATAATGTACGTTGGCACTATATTTTTAACCCATTTCGACGTCTCCTTTTGTCTCTGTGGTATTATTTAGGTAATTTAATGTGCATAATTGTACATACTAATGCGGAGCACTTAATTCTCGGAATACGTGTTCAGATTTTTCATTGGCAGTGGAGGGTAAGAACTATTCTGTGATGAGATGGGTTTTCTGAATTATGATACGGAGTTCAGTGAAAATATTTCACCAAAGGACAGTCACTATGCAACAGTTCAAGAAAGACCAAGTTCGAAATCTTGGTCCCATAAAACAGAGTAAGGCAGCAGAAGCACCTCCAGGTTAATAAGGACGAGACTAAACCATCGGAGTTTTCGAAGAGATATGTGGCGCCATGGTCATCATAAGACACCTTATTGTGAGTGCGAAAATGAAGCAGTTGCTAATGTGAACAACTTAGCCTCTATTAACGACTCACCAAGAATTACTGAAGAACCTGTTACGTAAACTGTACTTCTCCCTGTGTCCAGTAGCAATCTCTTGGAATCAGGAGTAGTTGCCACCTATGACACAGTGATAAACAAAACTAATTTATACACAGTACATAGTGCGTGTTCACAGCAAGAAAAATATCTATATCGCACCCCGGCAAGACAATTGACACAAGTAAAAAATAGGCAATTTTTAGCTTTTGTCAGCAAAAAAAACTCGTCTCTGTCTCCCAATTTGTCCATTTCAGAGCAGATGTGTCAGTTTTGTTGTAAGTAGCTTCATGACGTGCCACGACAAGAACAGTGTCCTTTCAGCGTTGCTACTGGCATGAAGAGCGACACATTCTTGAGTTGTGAAACTATTCGTACATGGATTGAATGTAATTGCTAATATCATTGATTATTACAATGTCAGTGTTTCGCAGGATTTGTATCTTACATTACAATGTCTTTCACACATGCATGAATAGAAGGGACAGACGCTGTTTTGACGATTACAGCTGTTTTAAATACTACGAAATTTCGTGCGTTGGGCGCACAAGACAAAAAAGGCATTTCTGCTATAAAGCAAGTTCACATTCAATCTCTTTTCTCGCCGAAAAGTATTCTTACAGTATAAATAAGCCCATTTATGATTCTATGTATTCGTTAACTGTGTACCTTAAATTATAGCTAATTGACACTTCTTTTAAGTTACATGAATTTTCTAATTTGCAATTATGCATTTTGTATTTTTCTAATACAGTAATGTCTACTTCGGTTTCCTTTTTTGTTTTTACTTACGTACTAATGTTGTCTCATGGAAATTCGAATGTCATATTATATTACTCTAACTAAATAACTAGATATTATTTAGGGTGGAAAAGTGGTAAAAGTATTACATGAAGGTTATAAAAAATACAAAATAGCATTTAAAAAATCAAGAAAGTGATGCAACACAAATAATTAATTAATAATTACCTGATAAACACCTGTCATTCAGCAAGAACAGAATTACATGTCCATGTTACTGTTGTTTGGGCTATAATGGAATTTATTGGCAAAATTACTTGCTTGAAATTTCGCTATTTCAGTACAAATTTTGTAGGAGTCTTTTAGTCGATTTATCTCAAGTAGCGCATTTTTAGTTGTGTTCTTGGGGGTCTGATATACATTCATAGACAAAATATAACATCAATGAAAGACAAATTATGATTGCAATGTTTAAGATATGTTAGTAACAATTATTCTATCACTATTGTAAAACATGCATCTACACATTCATTATACGACATGTTGAGCTTTGTTAATTAATGCTGATATTCTTAGTGTGTATTTTACGTAAATGTGTACAAGAAACCTGGTTGCATGGCAAAAAATTCCGAAAAGCAATAAAGAATCAATAATCTTAATATATAAAATTTCAGCCTGCGTGTGTTTATGCTTGCAAAACTCGAAAAGTAATTGGTTGACTGCTTTAAAATTTTGGCACAGCGTTTCATGTGAATACACATATTTTTATCTACTTATTTTTAAATATGTATAATATGTAAATAAATATTTAATATATATAGGAGTAAAGCTGTTACCAAAGTCTCGTATAGTTCTTGTCCGATTTATCTCAAATTGTAAATGACACTCTATTAAAGATTCAGATGAAAATAATCTATATTTTTTAAACAACAATGTACAGAGAAAGAAAATACTCTGCTGTAAAAACGTGTGGTTTTGTTTCATTTTCGCAGGCAGTTTAATTATGATGGCAGGACACTTACGCCAATAGACAAAATGTTTCTTCCATAGATATTTTTTCTCATTATATATATTTTTAACGTAACTTGTATACAGACAATATGCTGCCTTATTTTCTTCCTCACAGACGTGTTAACAGAAAACGGGGTGTTGCATTTCTGGCCTATCAACTTATCGTTAGAATACTATTATAGAATCTGAATTTGCGATAACAGTACACAAGACTCAAGGTGAGAGAAGGGGGAGGCAGAGGAGATGGACAGAGGGATGGGAGAAAAAACATTGAGAGCACAAAGAAGGAGATGGCCAGAGAGGAGTGGCAGGAGATGAGAAAGAAACAGAGAATGGGGAGGGTATGATGGAGAGAGAGGGGGGCAGGAAGTGATGGACAGCGAGAGGGGAAGGAGTAGGAGATGCACAAAGAGAGGGGGAGGAGAAGATGAGCAAAGACGGGGGTGGGTTGGAGGGAAGGACATTAGGACGCATATCCAATTTCGATAGTATCAGAAACGCGTGCTTTCTCCTTTTTTCCTTTTTCCATTTAATCAGACTGAGCCACAGCAATGTGTGGCTAGGTACAGCTAGTTACAACAATATTTTTAGAGCTGTTGTAACTAAACAAGAGTATATTATATTATTTAACCTTAAACAGTGATAACTGACGTAGTAATCACACTGGAAGGGAAACGCCGCGTAAATTAATACCGTTGCTAAAAAGTAAAATTTACACATGTTATCTAGCCCATTGAAAAAGTAATTCGATGCAGAACCGTGCTCGTTGGTAAACAAAAGTATTTGTACAAGGTGCTGAGAAGAGCGAATTTTCAACTTAGTGCGGCAGTGATCTCCCTAAACAACTTCAGGCGAAGGCAACTGCTACTTTCTTCCTCCTACCCCTCTCCAATCAAGTCAATGCTTTGTCACTTCATGATCCCATCATGAGCGAGACTTTAAAAAATAGCGATACTGTTAAATTTCCCATGAGGAATGCAAGCACACCGTACAAATAGTTAGTCACCCGCAGAAGACTTGGCGGTAATGCCATGTAACACTGCCTCTAGCCTCGATAACGCCTGAAATCGGCTAGAAAGAGAACCCTCGCATTTGTTCAGGTTTTTCATAGCCAGCAGAAACCTGTCATTGACGAATTGGTCGCTTGGAGCTGTAGAGTTTCCAAAAAATGGGGATGATGACCACTCGTTTCATCCGCTGTTCCAAACAGACTCAAAATTTTCCATGGGACTAATAGATCAGTATTACACTGTCATATTTCTTTGTCAAAGTTGATATGTCAAATGTTTATGTCAAAGAAATTTGATGGTGTTAAAGGGAACTTTGTCAAATCCTGCCTGTCGTCAATTAAATATGATCAAATCTAAGGCCTCGCTGAAGATTTGATCATATAAGTCGCTTGTCTTCTGTTCACTGCAACGTGAAATGTTACAACTAGGAGCGCTAGCATCGCTGCAGCGTTCTGTCACCAGTAGTGTGTTTGTAAACTGGCTGCGAAGATTAGTATGTGCTGTCAACTACAAAATTAATAGAAATGTATGAAGCTGATGAGACGCTTTACAACGTGAGGCACCCTGAGTACAAAAATAGATTAAGAAGACTGGAGAGCTTTTCATTAGTCGTAAGATACGGCCCAGGTGCCCTGCTGACGACATAAAAAAGAAAATTAATGGCCTCTGCTCAAGCCACTGTCACGAGAAAGCAGAAGTACGTATCATCATACTTATTTCATTTCATATGTATATACTGGGCTCTCCAGTCTCAAACTATTTTTATACTCAGGATGCTTCACATTGTAAAGCACCTCATCAGCTTCATACATTTCTATTAATTTTGTAGTTATGGGACGCAAAATGTAATTTATTTACTTTCAGATATTGGTCCTTTTATGCTTTATAAATTGCTTCAAATGTTTCAGGTATTATTTTAGTTAATATGCACTGTGTTATTCGAGTGCTGTACTGTAAGCTAGAGTAACTCTCTCCTGTAGCAAGAAGTCAGTGTGTTATTGTGAGCCTGTCTTCTGCAGATATAGCAGTTCTTAAGTGAGTTTGTGTTTTGTGATATGACGAGACACTTCAATGCGCAAATACTGAAATGTATGCTCATCCATCTCATCCATTCTAAAGTAATTTATGGACGACTTGACGTCCTCCACTAGAAGCTCGCGTAACAAATTTTGCTGAATGCTTTTATCATCTCGTATAACCCATGGCTTCACCCAGGTAAGTTTCTTCTTTTTCCCCCGCTTCTCTTCCAAATGCGCACACAGTGCAGTTGTGGTACATGCAACTGCTGCACATAATAAGTTGTTGTCTGCCATCTTGAACTTTGGCGAAAAATATGATGACAGTGTAATACCCCATTTTGGCGCCACGTCAAATATCTATGTCAAGCAAATTTGACGAATATGTGATCATATCTTTGATAAAACCTTTGTCAAAGAAATATGATAGTGTAATACCAGCCTAAGAACAAGTGATTTAGTGGCTGGAAAGAGTGCGGTTCTGAGTCTTCGTCAAACCAGGAACGTACGCGTGTAGCCCTGTGCACACAGAAGTCAAGAACGTCTGCAGCATACATCGTGTCGTATTCTCGCGACATAGGGGAGAAAGTGTCACGGACATGACATGCGAATTGGGTTGGCAGTCATTAAAACAAAGTACTTTTTCGTTGCGGGAGGATCTTCTAATGAAAATTCAATCACTGTCTTTCTCCTCCGATTGCGGAAATATTTTGTTAGCGACCACCTAAATACGGAGAAATGATCAACATAAAATAAATCAGAGCTTGCACAGAAAGATATAAATATTCGTTTTTTCCCTCACGCCGTTCGAGAGTGGAACACTAGAGAAATAGTTTGAAGGTGAATCGATGATCCCTCTGCCAGGCTATTAATTTCGGAGGAGTTTAATCACGTAGATGTAGATGTGGAATACATTGACAGTCCAAAGAGGCGTTCGGCTCACATCGTATAGGTCGATGATGTTTCGGGTTGCTTTTCGTACAATTACTTGAGTGCACTCATTCGGTTCACCGTGGGCATGATCCACAAAGTTTATTTCAGTAACCTCGGTGATCAAGTGATGCCCTTCCTTCTACATCTTCTAGACCTGTTGCATTATCTAAGTGTTCTGCCCATAAATCACAGTGTTTGGTTGGCTTCACAGTTTTTGGTTCGCTTTCCCCCACAACATTCTCGATGCGATCTTTTCCATTCGTAACTGTAATCCCTAAATATTTAGTTGTATTCACTGCCTTTAGATTTGTGTGATTTATCATGTATCAATAACCGAAATTTAGTGGATTCCTTTCAGTACTGATGCAGACGACTTCACATTGTTGATTATTTAGAGTCAACTGCCACTTCTCACACCATACAGATATCGTATCTAAATCATTTTGCGATTAGTTTTGATCATCTGATGGCTTAACAAGACGGAAAATGACAGCATCATCTGCAAACAGTCTAAGAGGACTGGTCAGATTGTATCCAGACTCGATTATATAGATCAGAAACAGCAGAAGACGTATGTCACTTGCTTGGCGAACGCCAGATATTACTTCTGTTTTCCTCTATCACTTTCCGTCAATTGCTACGAACTATTACGTTTCTGACAGGAAGTCACGAATCCAGTCGCACAACTGAGACGATACTCCATAGACACGCAAGTTGATTGGAAGTCGCATGTGAGGAACAGTGTCAAAAGTCTTTCGGAAATCTAAGAATGTAGAATCAATTTGACAGCCGCTGTTGATATCACCCATTATTTGGTGAGAATAAAGAACTAGTTGCATATCACAAGAACGATGTTTCCTGAATCTGTGTTGGCTATTTGACAATAAATTGTTTTCTTCAATGTAATTCATAATGTTCGACAATAGCATCTGTTCCAAAACCATACTGCATATCAACGCTAGTAATATGGGTCTGTAATTATTTTTTTGAATATTGGTGTGAATTGTGCAACTTTCCAGTCTTTAGGTAAGGATCTTTTGATGAGCGAGCGGTTGTACTCGTATATGACTACTAAGAATGGAGCTATTGAATCAACATACTCTGAAAGGCAACTGACTGGTATGCAATCTGGACAGCTCGCCTGCTTCACTAAACTGAGGATATCTGCTCCTCACAATGGCAGTTAATCTTGATTCGAATTCGAGAATATTTACTGCTGCTCAGATTGTCTCCTACATCGTTTTTATAGGTAAGGAACAGCAGAGGGCTTGCAACACTGCCTTGCAGAACGCCAGAAATCACTTCTGTTTTGCTTGAGGACTGTGACCTCAGTGGCAGGAAATCACGAACCCAGTCACATAACTGAGACGATATTCTGTAAGCACGCAATTTGACTACAAGCCGCTTGTGTGGTACAATACCAAAAGCCTTCTGGAAATCTAGAAATATGGAATCAATTTGAAATCCCTTGTCAATAGCACTCAGTACTTCGTGTGAGTAAAGATACAGTTGCGTTTAACAAGGACGACGTTTTTTAAATTTTTGTTGACTACGTGTCCATATACCGTTCTTTTCGAGGTAATTCATAATGTTCGAACCCAATATATGTTCCAAAATCCTGCTGCATATCGACGTTAATGATTTGGGCCTGTAATTTAGTAGATTACTCCTATTAGCTTTCTTAAATATTAGTGTGGGCTGCGCAACTTTCCAGTCTTTGGGTACGGATCTTTCCTCGAGAGAGCAGTTGTATATGATTGTTCGGTATGGAGCTATTGCATCAGCATACTCCGAAAGGAACCTCACTGGTACACAGTCTGTACCGGAAGACTTGCTTTTATTAAGTTATTTAAGTTGCTTCACTGCTCCAAGGATATCTGCTTCTAAGTTCCTCACATTGCCAGTTGTTCTTTATTCGAATTTTAGAATATTTACTTCATCTTCTTTGGTGAAGGAATTTTGGAAAACCGTGTTTAGTAACTCTGATTTAGTGGCACTGTCATCAGTAACATTAGCATTGCTACAAGTATCATGCAGTGAAGGTACTGATTGCGTCTTACCCCTGGAGTACTTTATGTGCGATCAGAATCTTTTTGCAATTTCTGCTGGATTTGAGACAGGGCTTCGTTGCGGTAACTATTAAAGGCATCTCGCATTGAAGTTTATAAACAGAAAAAGACAAGTGTCTCAGTTTAAGTTGTGAATGTTTTCAGAGGTAGAAGATAGATAGTTGTATTTCACTTTTTTGTTATCAGTTTACAGTTACATTATGTGTGACATATACACTCCTGGAAATTGAAATAAGAACACCGTGAATTCATTGTCCCAGGAAGGGGAAACTTTATTGACACATTCCTGGGGTCAGATACATCACATGATCACACTGACAGAACCACAGGCACATAGACACAGGCAACAGAGCATGCACAATGTCGGCACTAGTACAGTGTATATCCACCTTTCGCAGCAATGCAGGCTGCTATTCTCCCATGGAGACGATCGTAGAGATGCTGGATGTAGTCCTGTGGAACGGCTTGCCATGCCATTTCCACCTGGCGCCTCAGTTGGACCAGCGTTCGTGCTGGACGTGCAGACCGCGTGAGACGACGCTTCATCCAGTCGATGACGGTTTGGATGTACCGTGCACTATTCAGTGTCCCCTCGACGATCACCAGTGGTGTACGGCCAGTGTAGGAGATCGCTCCCCACACCATGATGCCGGGTGTTGGCCCTGTGTGCCTCGGTCGTATGCAGTCCTGATTGTGGCGCTCACCTGCACGGCGCCAAACACGCATACGACCATCATTGGCACCAAGGCAGAAGAGACTCATCGCTGAAGTCGACACGTCTCCATTCGTCCCTCCATTCACGCCTGTCGCGACACCACTGGAGGCGGGCTGCACGATGTTGGGGCGTGAGCGGAAGACGGCCTAACGGTGTGCGGGACCGTAGCCCAGCTTCATGGAGACGGTTGCGAATGGTCCTCGCCGATACCCCAGGAGCAACAGTGTCCCTAATTTGCTGGGAAGTGGCGGTGCGGTCCCCTACGGCACTGTGTAGGATCCTACGGTCTTGGCGTGCATCCGTGCGTCGCTGCGGTCCGGTCCCAGGTCGACGGGCACGTGCACCTTCCGCCGACCACTGGCGACAACATCGATGTACTGTGGAGACCTCACGTCCCACGTGTTGAGCAATTCGGCGGTACGTCCACCCGGCCTCCCGCATGCCCACTATACGCCCCCGCTCAAAGTCCGTCAACTGCACATACGGTTCACGTCCACGCTGTCGCGGCATGCTACCAGTGTTAAAGACTGCGATGGAGCTCCGTATGCCACGGCAAACTGGCTGACACTGACGGCGGCGGTGCACAAATGCTGCGCAGCTAGCGCCATTCGACGGCCAACACCGCGGTTCCTGATGTGTCCGCTGTGCCGTGCGTGTGATCATTGCTTGTACAGCCCTCTCGCAGTGTCCGGAGCAAGTATGGTGGGTCTGACACACCGGTGTCAATGTGTTCTTTTTTCCATTTCCAGGAGTGTATGTCAAATTAATTAATTTATCAACAAAATCAGATCTAAACGAGCTGCTGTTACACTCAACACGACGGTTGTCTGTGTGAGAGGTATGATTGTGGCAGCTTGACTGCAGCTGACGAACTTTAAAACACTGGTAATCGGCAGGAGTAAATTGAAAGACGGTCAAATCGTTCAAATGGCTCTGAGCACTATGGGACTTAACATCTCAGCTCATCAGTCCCCTAAACTTAGAACTACTTAACCCTAACTAACCTAAGGACATCACACACATCCATACCCGAGGCAGGATTCGAACCTGCGACTGTTGCAGCAGCGCGGTTCCGGACTGAAGCGCCTAGAACCGCTCGGTCACATGGCCGGCTAAAGACGGTCATTTTGGGTATAATACAATACTGAGTTAAATTCGAACAATATATTGCAGTTTGTTCGAACATGGGCTGTTGTAAGACTTCAGGTCTCGTTCATTTCTTTCACAAAGAACAACTTTCGTCCCCCCTCCAAAAGAGCAGTTGGAGGCGTGAGTGGCGCAAAATTGTGCTTTCATATGAAAACAAATTTTTCCTTGGCAACGGTTTGGTGTTCAGCGTCAGAGCGGATCAACAACTACCAGAGTGTATCAGGGAGCGACATCCAGAACCAACTCTGTCCACATTGATGTGCCACGTCTAGGTTATCTTCACAATCTATTCGTATACCATTCCTACAACGTCAGGGATATCTGGTCTTCCAGCAGGATCAAGTTAGTGCACACACCTCACGCATCTACATTTATACTTCGCAAGCCACATGACGGTGTGTGGCAGAGGATGCTTTGCTTATCAGTGTCATTTTTCTCTGTTCTGTTGCAGTAGCTAGTGGTGCGCGGGAAAGAACAGTTGCTGGTAAGCCTCCGTGTTCGGTCGAATCTCTAATTTTATCTTCATGATATTTTCGCGAGATATACGTAGAAAGAGGAAATATATTAGTTGACGCTTCTGGGAACGCACGCTCTCGGAACTTTAACAATAACCCACACCGTGGTGCAGAACACCTCTCTTGCAGCGCCAGCCACTGTAGTTGACCGAGTGTCTCCGTGACACTTTCGTGCTTAATAAGGGAACCTGTAACAAAAAAGCACCATCCTTCTTTGGATCTTTTCTGTTTCCTCTATAAATCATTTCTGGTACGGATCCCAGACTATCGAGCAATATTCAAGAATTGGCCAAACGAGGGTTTTGTAAGCTATCACCTTTATTGATGGGCTACATTTCCTGAGAACTCCTCCAATGAATTTCAGTCCGGCAGCTGCCCTTCCTGCAGTTAGGTTTATGTGGTCGTTCCACTTTAATTCGTTCTGTAAGCTTACTCCTAAATATTTTATGGAACTAACTGCTTCCAGTGACCGTGCTGCAGTCTTGTAATCATACAGCAACAGATCTTTCTGTCTAAATACGCACATCAAAAGAAATCTTGCGTCACCCCAATTCCCAGAACTCCGGAAGATGATGTTGGCTGTGGATATTGTATCACAGACACAATGCCTTTGACTGTTCAGAGATGTTACAAATCCCGCCCAAAGATGTATACAACCATGCATGAGCAGCGACTATTAGATGGAGGGGGATCGACAGCCGATCAGTTCCAGTTATTCCACCATTAAGGAGGTACACGGCTCGTGTTGTCTGTAGTTCAACCATGCCTAGACGGTCAATACCGCGATTCGATCGCGTCCACATTGTTACTTTGTGCCAGGAAGGGCTCTCAACAAGGGAAGTGTCCAGGCGTCTCGGAGTGATGTTGTTCGGACATGAAGGAGGTATAGAGAGACAGGAACTGTCGATCACATGCCTCGCTCAGGCCGCCCAAGGGCTACTACTGCAGTGGACGACCGCTACCTACGGATTACGGCTCGCAGGAACCCTGACAGCAATGCCACCATGTTGAATAATGCTTTTCGTGCAGCCACAGGACGTCGTGTTACGACTCAAACTGTGCGCAATAGGCTGCATGATGCGCTACTTCACTCCAGACGTCCATGGCGAGGTCCATCTTTACAACCACGACACCATGCAGCGCGGTACAGATGGGTCCAACAACATGCCAAATGGACCACTCAATATTGGCATCACGTTCTCTTCACCGATGAGTGTCGCATATGCCTTCAACCAGACAATCGTCAGAGACGTGTTTGGAGGCAACCCAGTCAGGCTGAACGCATTAGACACACTGTCCAGCGAGTGCAGCAAGGTGTAGGTTCCCTGCTGTTTTAGGGTGACGTTATGTGGGGCCGACGTACGCCGATGGTGGTAATGGAAGGCGCCTAACGTCTGTACGATACGTGAATGCCATCCTCCGACCGATAGTGCAACCATATCGGCAGCATATTGGCGAGCCATTCGTCTTCATGGACGACAGTTCGAGTCCCCATCGTGCATATATTTCGAATCACTTCCTTCAGTATAACGACATCACTTGACTAGAATGGCCAGCATGTTCTCCAGACATGAACCCTATCGAACATGCCTGGGGTAGATTGAAAAGTGCTGTTTATGGACGACGTGACCCACCAACTACTCTGAGGAGTGGGACAATCTGGACCAACAGCGCCTTGATGAACTTGTGGATAGTATGCCACGATGAATACAGTCCTGCATCAATGCAAGAGGACATGCTACTGGGTATTAGAGGTACCGGTGTATTCAGCAATCTGGACCACCACATCTGAAGGTCTCGCTGTATCGTGGTAACAACATGCAATGTGTGGTTTTCATGAGCTATAAAAAGAGCGGAATGATCTATACGTTGATCTCTATTCCAATTTTCTGTACAGGTTCCGTAACTCTCGAAACCGACGTGATACAAAACATTTTTTCATATTTGTATATGCAATGCGCTTCCGTTGTTTTCGTTATGTGAAGCGTTGCCATATCTAGCTGGGATTTCGCCAGGACACCATACGATAGGGGTGTAGAAATGAAGTAAAAAATTACTCACTGCAATTACTTTTTACTTAGAACACAATAACATGGAACTTGTTGCAGCAGAAGTAGTTGGTACACCAAATTTTTCGTGAGATTTCACCTGTTTCAGCAAGTCTTTCATCAATCTACTGGGCCGACATCAGTGAAAGTACTCTTTCCACAGTGGTGGTGTGTGCAGAAGTAGAACACAAATACTCGCATAATTTTAGCAGTTGGCATTTTCGTTCAGGATTTTCGGTTTCCTTAAAAAAGTGGACCACCTTTCCGCCACGGAGTGTTCACACTTCCATTCTTCCGAGTCAAGATTAGATTCTAAAAAACTCTTCACATACATATATTCTTCTAACAACTGTCGCTTGAAATCTCCACACAATTTTTAGTCAGGCATAAAATAGTGTTTTCAGTCATCATCCCAGCTGGGATTCCAGATAGCGTCATCTTATCAAATACTTGATATTTATTAAAAGAAATAGCCCACGTCTCTAAGCAATGAAATGCTATGGTATCGAAAGCCATTGTCTCTTCCTCAAATTTCCAAATCAAATTAATTATCGGTTAGGGTTCTCATTCTTTAATTTCTTCAAATTCATCTTGGTTTGCATGCCAATAAAATTGACAGTCTTCCTTTCATTCAGACATCTTTGAGTGTCGATTAATATATTTCTTATTTCAATTATCGAGACCTTATTCCTCTCCACGCTTTTTATATTTTTTTCAAACAGAGTCAAGTTTGACTCCAGAAACATGAAGTAATTTTCACTGATCGGACTACAGAAAAAATGTGAAATTATGTTTGGTGGCCTGTCTTCGGCGTCAAAAACATTTTTAATGGAATCCATAGCTTAGGAATTCTGTCAGCTGCGGACTTTAATGATAGACACCTTGTTTTTGACTGACAAAGAAGAGTCTGATGATTGACATCATCATATAAGCAGAACTCTTTCAACTTCTCTGTCCTTACCGTTTATATTGAAAAGTAATTAAACATTTTCATGACGATTATTTCAATGTTGCTGGTTAAGACTCCAGCAGCGCTTGATATAGTGTTGTGAGGAATATGGGCAGGGAATCTTATTCCTCCTACGTTTTTCTTAGTTTTTTTTTAATTTGGTGAAACACATTCCATTGGCCGCGTCGATGAAGCCCTCCAAAGCTGGTACTGGTATTGTCTCCACAAAAAGCAATTAATTAATCTAATGGAATTTGCGGTTGTCTTAAAGTGTCTAGTCAAAACTTTGCCATTGTCTCCAATTTTTCGTTATTGAGCGAATCAAATTTCAAGAGCTGCTGTTGGATTCCATCAGTTTCAGTAAAGTACTGAACAACTAAAGGAAACATCTTTTTAGCCTTGTGGTTCGATGCATCGGTGCGTATGCCGTAAAATGAAACTTCTTGCAATTGTTTTATGCATTTCGACACGGAGTGTGGTGCGAGGATATTTTTAACAATCGCTATAGCTTTGGTCGCGGCTGTAGACTGCTTTGCGGCGGCTTTGCGGTCAGAATACATCGCGGCATTCAGTCAACAGAACTGAAGGATTGACGATGCTTGAAAACTTTATAAGCTGTTGTTAGTCCTGCAGCAGCAACGAGCAATTCTTCCTGAGTATCTTCTTTAATCATGAATGTAGAAATAGGCTTTGATGTCTCATACCAGACCACACGAGTGTAACCCCAAATGTTTGCGTGGTAGAGTAATTGTGGTTTACGCGTACGTGGAGACAGTTTTTGCGCAGCAATCGCTCACTGAGGCGGAATAAGGGGAACTAGCCTGCATTTGCCGAGGGAGATGGAAAACCGCTTTAAAAACCATTCACAGGCTGGCCGGCACATCGTACCTCGACACTAAACCGCCGGGCGGATTCGTGCCAGAGACCGGCACGCCTTCCCGTTCCGGAACCCCGCGCGGCTAGCCGGCTGCCATTCTCATTTACTTTTCATTATAAAACCCATTAATACGATTTGTTTGAATGTTGTCTAGCAATCCGAGAAAGCGGGTTTCCTAGACATCCCATATTCGACGACTAGGTAGGGTGTAACAGAAACTATATTTGTTTTAGCCTATGCCTCGAAGAAGAACACTAAAGGGTCGGACGGAAAGTCAAAGAGCTAGACATGGTCACTTTTTGTGTAGACGAAGTAATAAGAATAACCTGGAGACTGCTAATGACAATTCAATTGCTCTTTTGAAAGATATGTTTAAATATGCACTGAATGTAAATCCAAATAAATTTGAGAGGTATAACTGCGGCCTGAAGAATACGCAGTGCAGATTTCGTAATGCAAAATATTTCACATCTGAGGATACTTTATGTGATACTGCCACCGTTAACACAAAAATTATTTTTCGACGCACTGTACCACGGCCTCACAATGAAATAAAAATTAAAAAATTATTTCAATAAATACAACTGGTCGAATTTCGACTAGAGGCGATACTAGTACCAGTGTATTGCCGGCCGCGGTGGCCGAGCTGTTCTAGGCGCTCAGTCCGGAACCGCGCGACTATTACGGTCGCAGGTTCGAATCCTGCCTCGGGCATGGACGTGTGTCATGTCCTTAGGTTAGTTAGGTTTAAGTAGTTCGAAGTTCTAGAGAACTGATGACCACAGATGTTAAGTCCCATAGTGCTCAGAGCCATTTGAACCAGTGTATTGAACCTTCGAGCGTGTGCGCCGTTTTTCGTATCACGAGCGATCACGCGACGTACTTTGCATTCGTGTAAATAGTAACTGTCGTTATGTTGCCGAGATAAACATGTACGACCAAAATCACAGTTTAGTCTCAAATTAATGGAACAAAGATAAACTTAGCTTACATTATATGAGCTACAGCACTGCTTAATAAATTTTCGTTATCTCATTCTGTTGCCACGAACAGGTGCTACCCCGCAATAAGGACTCACTCGAAGCATTAAACAGTGCAGTTGCATCAGATTCTAGTCAACCGCTTATTCGATTGCTAGTGCTGCTAGCTCGTAATCTGAGTAATTTTCTTGCACGGAGAGTAAATTTCTTCTCACCCAGATCACTGTTTATTTTATATTACAGCTGCTCACTAGGACATATGACAACACAATTCATCACTGTGTTACCTGAATCAGTAATGGAGGAATATATGGGCTTCCAATTGTGAAACAACAATGGAAAGGTGTATAACAACTATATTTGTTTTCGTATGTCCATCCTTCTGATTGAAGGTTTGAAGCACTTCGGCCCTTCACTAAAATGGAACACTTACAGCCGCCCTTTCGATGTTATTTGTTGTATGGCTACCAGTTTCTGTGATTCAATACACCATTTTCAGGCCGTAACTGACGCCGAGGGGTTGACTCCAATCATATAAATGATTCCATCAGTGGCCAACATCTATGAACAGGATCTCGTAGACTGTAACAACGATGTTGTGTCTCCAACCAGCTAGCTGGTAGTTAATGATTGAAAACACAACATCGTTGTTACAGTCTACAGAAACCATTTCATAGATATTGGCCACTGATGTAAACGAGTATCCGATTGGAGTTGACTTCTTCATTTTCAGTAAAGGCCTGACGATGGGGTACTGAATCACCGAAACTGGTAGCCAAATAATGAATAACATAGAAAGGACGGCTGTATGTGTGCCATTTTATTACATAATTTTATTTGTGGTTGGCGCACTTAATACATAAGCGTGTCTGCTCGAGGTTAAATAAACCACGGAAATAAAGGATTGCGTTGTGTCTCCTGTCTAGAGACCAGGTGTCCTGCTTTAGCCGGATATTCCCGACTTTTTACGGTCATGACTGGCCAAACAAACACAAGTCCGACTTGTCCGACTTTTGATAGGCTTCTTAGCGATGAAGTTGAGAATGCACAACTAAGGCCCGATCGAAACTAAGTACGTAAGCACGAAAAATAAGTATAAGGAGGAGTAAGGAAATATATCATAAAGATATATAGATACACCAACCAATGCTATTTTCAAGTCTGGCTAAATAACAAACCCGAAACAAAGACTATGAAACTTCAGATATGTCTGTGAAATAATCGACCAATGTTCACAAATCGTGTATGACGTAACTGAAAGCTAGAAGCAAAACTTTAGCTCATGCGGAATTTTAAGACTGTTTTCAGAAACATCAAAATCAGGCAGAAAAATTCTGAGCAATAGTATGTATACAAAGCCCACCCGATTGGCGGTGCGGTCTAACGCACGGCTTTCCGGGCGGGAAGGAGCGCCTAGTCCCCGCAACGAATCCGCCCTGCGGATTTGTGTCGAGGTCCGGGGAACCGGTCAGTCTGTGGATGGTTTTTAGGCGGTTTTCCATCTGCCTCGGCGAATGCGGGCTGGTTTCCTTATCCCGCCTCAGTTACACTATGTCGGCGATTGCTGCGCGCCGGCCGTGGTGGCCGTGAAGTTCTAGGCGCTGCAGTCCGGAACCGCGGGACTGCTACGGTCGCAGGTTCGAATCCTGCCTCGGGCATGGATGTGTGTGATGTCCTTAGGTTAGTTCGGTTTAATTAGTTCTAAGTTCTAGGGGACTGATGACCTAGGATGTTGAGTCCCATAGTGCTCAGAGCCATGTGAACCATGTGATTGCTGCGCAAACAAGTTCTCCACGTAAGCGTACACCATCATTACTCTACCACGCAAACATAGGGGTTACACTCGTCTGGTGTGAGACGTTCCCTGGGGGGTCCACCGGGGGCCGAACCGCACAATAACCCTGGGTTCGGTGTGGGGCGGTGGAGGGGTGAAGTGGACTGCGCTAGTCGTCGTGGGGTTGTGGACCACTGTGGCTGCGGCGGAGACGGAGCCTCTCCGTCGTTTCTAGGTCCCCGGTTAACATACAATACATACAATACAATGTACATAACTGCCATACGCTGCTTTAAATCCCGAACAAGTGAGTTTAGCACCTAATTAAAGCACTTTCAGTGGATGACTTTAGCTGATGTTCCAACCTGCAAACAATCAGCAGAAACTATAGATTTTTGTCTAGAAAAAAGCCTATGTTGATTGGCAGTAAATTCTTTGATCAGTGGAAATATTCACGAATTGAATGCAACAAAAAAGACGGCTCTGCCTTAAAAAATCTTTTGGTTCATGAAAGTGGACAGCTTATTTTAAAACACAGCATTTTGGGGAATTTCATTTGGAGTTAAATTGGAAAAATATTACTTTGCATTCAATTTCAAGCCACAATGTCAACAGAAATGACCACGTTCTTGGATATCTTTTCGTTTTCCGTCCCAGAAAAGTAGATAATTGTTTATGTTGCACAACGAAGAATATACAGCTTATTTTGTCATAAGATTATCTCAGGAAAAAGAATTATCAATTAACAAGACTAAGTACTTACTTGCTATCATAACTGCCTATTTTTAAGGCTATTTACTGATTATTATCTTAGTTTAAACACGTTTGAGATAAACTAGTTATTAATAAACGATTGCAAATGCCCAGTTGACTAAATTTCTGTTTAAAATGGGAAGCCCCGCGTTTAGGGTAACATATCGGGTGAAGTATAACCCCGAGTTCGGCATTCATATTTTTACACGTGGCAGTTTTAGATATGTCGAAGTTGGCGTGGTGTGTGGTATAGGTAGGTGTTAAAGAATCGACAGCATTGTTAAAAAAGATTTCTTAAAAATCTATATAAATAACGAATGACAAGAGAAACATTGTTAGTTCTGTTATTTTTATACAGTATACATGCGGTTTGTAATATAAATCAGTGCATTTTGATATTGAGATGTGCCATATTTAAAGAGAAATTATGAATTATTTTTGTTACATTCGTCCATAATGTCGGACGAGGCTAGATAACAGCATTACACAGAACTAAATGAAGGCGATGTACGTTTAATGTTGGAATAGTAATCAATTACATAATTACCGTATTTGTTTTAATATTATAATGCTATTGTGTTAAATAAATTTAAAATTTGAATAACCGTTATGCATAGGAAGATTCATTCAAGCAGGGCAAAACGAAAAATCCTTTCGTAGGGCCACCAATGTCGAGTCTCATAATAATCAACAGAAAGAAGCTATCGGTTCGTATAACCAGCAAATGCGTTGATACGCCAAAACAATATGACCACTTGGCGTCTTGGTCTATGATAAGAATGCAGCGATTCTGCGAGATATGGATTCGAGAAAATGTTTGCGCAGCAATCGCCGACATAGAGTAGCTGAACCGGAATAAGGAGAACCAGCCCGCATTCGTCGAGGCAGATGAAAACCGCCTAAAAACCATCCACAGACTGGCCAGCTCACCGGTCCTCGACACAGGTCCACCGGGTGGATTCGTGCCGGGGACCAGGCGCTCCTTCCCATTCCGAAAAGCTGTGCGTTAGACTGCACGGCTAACTGGGCGGGCTGTACCATCATAGTGTGGAAGTTGTCTCAGTCATTACCAGCTGTAATCTGAAGTCATACCTAACGGACTGCCACACCATGATACCAGGAGTAGCGCAGCTGTGCCTGTCCAAAACATTGGAAGAATGGAACCTCCCACCAGGTCGTCATCACTCTGGCTGGCTATGGTCATCCTGCGTACTGCAGAACCGCGATTCATCCCTGAACATAATACGATGCCACTCGCCAGCAGCCCATGCATCACGGTCATAGCTTCACTCCAAATGCAGCTGATTGTGTTATGATCCTACCATCAGCCTACGCAGGGATGGTAATTCCCTAGTACAGTTACTGTTAGTCTGCCAACAATGATGCATATGACGTAGAATGTTTCCAGAGTGTCCGTTATTTATTCTCTGGTGGCAAACACAGATGTGAATGTGTTACACTGTGTTTGGTGCACAATATGGCATTCCTTCCTTGTGGTGACGAGACGTGATCAAATGGCACCATAATGACAAATAGGCTTGCCGTCACTTTTCCATGATGTCGAAAACTGGGCCACTGCCACATCTGAATGACTTCCAAATCCTTATAGTCCTCGATTCGAACATCCGCCCAAGTGGAGACCCATAATTCGGCCCCTTTCAAATCTGATAACGCTGTCTCACACGAGTATGTGGCATCTCTGTGCCCTTCACAGTGATCATCCAACATGTGACGCTGTTACCAGTTCTGGTGACAACACTAAACAAGGAGAACACTAACATGCTACGGTGCTCATTGTACCTGCAACAGAGAACTGCAACTCTAACCCTTTACGTACTTGCTGATGGCATGTGCACGTACGAAGTTGCACTGACATCCGACGATGTATTCTGGATATTTCTGAGTATTTCATTCTTTTTTGTCAAGCAGTGTATTTATCTGAAACTTAAAACCCCAGAAACCTAAAGCTCTTGACCGAGAAGCGAATCTGATAAAAGAAGATACTGCAGAATGAACTTTGACCAATAGAAATGTTTCGTCTGAACCAACAGTTGAGATATAAAGTTAATCGTAGTTTTCATTCTCACCTGAAAATATGTGTAGGTCACTACAATTCGTTTCTATCGGAATAATTTACTCTGCAATTAATGTATTTTTATACGAACGAGAAGTGAGAGGCTATACAATATGATTAATCGCCATGCACTGCAATATTCTTGGCATGCTGCCTACAAGCCGGGCCCATTCTTCAACAGTGTCGATTCTGTGTTGTGTGGATGATCTCTGCGACGAAACACTGCATGTTTAGCTTGTCAATGGGGCTGATGAGAGCAGATACCGCAGGTGTTACCCCATTCGGGTGGTTCCTGCCTCATGAGATAAGATATTCAGAAGATCGTCGCGGTTTGCATGTGCATTCCCGTCTTAAAAGAAGAACCTACACCCGAAAAGTTGACAGCAGATTTTAGGGTGCTGTCTCGGTACTGTACAGCCCACACACTAAAGTCGACAACGATGAGAGGCCCCGGTGTCTTTACTGCCTGATCCACTTCCTAGTTGAAATGTGTTACACTGTGCCTAGTGCCCAACTGTGAAACCGTGAGACTATTTCTGAGAGATGCATTAGTATCCTGCAGGCTACACCTACTTGCGTGACGATCATAAGGCGTCAGAAACTTCAGCAGTCGTCGATGAAGAGAACTAGACTCTATTAATACAGGTTCTGTTCCAGGTATTCTCTTGCTTCTTGGCACACAGTGATGCCTGGTATTTGTATAAGGGATGATCAGAGAATTTCCCTTTGAGAGCGTTGTTGATGCGTACATACAACGTAATACGACAACGATGCGGGTATATAAGCATCGACATCTAGGCATGCGACTAGTGTTCCATTCGTCTCTTTCCGACGTACAAACGGGAAACGTGAACTTAGGCAACGTTATTACCAAATGCCTCCAAACAGGACCAACATCTGTTATACTTTTCTTGGCTGCCGAAGGACAAACACCGGTATACAGACATCGGAGAATGAAGAATGTGTATGAAGCAACATGCCTATCGAAAACCGCTGTGGTGGAACAGTGCGCCAAATTCCACCGCTGGTCCCAGTTCGACACAAAACGCCGGTCGATCTGGGAGCCAGCCTCATCCATTGCTCATTGATTTCAAGGAAGCTGGGGATAGGTAGAGCGCAACGCTGGAGAAATTATTACGTGTAATGGAGTGAAACGTCCGGGGAATCTGCTACAAGAGCTGCTGCTGCTTCGTGATAATGCACGGCCCCATATCGCAAATGTCGTAACGCAGAACTTACGCCAACTTAAGTGAGACAGTTGAGATTCCGCCCTATAGTCCTGATCTCTCCCCATTCGATTTTCATGCCTTTGTTCCCTTAAAAAGAGGCGTTGAGGGTCAACGATTCCTGTCGAACGACGACGTGCAAGAGGCAGTCACGGACTTCTTCACACAGCAGGACACGGTTCTTACCAAACGGGCACCTTTAGCCTACTGTGTCAGTGGGATGATTGCCTCAGTGATCACGGCGATTCTGCCTGATTGGCATACCGATTCTGGACTGTACGGTCTTCGAACGGAAACTTTTTGATCATCGCTTATGTTATTATTCTTGTGCCGGGCGAGAAAACACTCGCCGGTACAACGTTGGATTCTTTGATTTGCTCCGGGAGGAGACTGAATGGATAATAACATAAAATGTTAGTGCACTTTGTTATAACGTAGATGAGAAGAATTAACTTAACTTTGTGCAATCCATTTCCACAGGAATGCCATGAGTGTTTACCACTGTCTCTGAACATTAACGTATCACTTGATACAGGCAAAATATAAGTCTCTCCAACGGAGTACATTTAACAATAACTTCCACTTATAGTTCTGCCTAAGACGCTGAGAATACAGCTAGCCTACTAGAAGGCGATGTTGCCGTGTTACTCGATGATCGCAGACTGATCTGAGCGGTACTGTGCTTGGCCGTAAGTGGAAGATCCATTGCGGCGGCGTAGCGAAACGTTTCTGGGCGGGGCTACGCCGATGTCGCTCATTCGTCGATGAGGTTTGTAGCGACTATTGTTTCTTGTGGTTGCGTTGCGACGTACCGCGCTTCGGCACTTTGCTGTTTGCACGACACCACAATTTCGAAGAGGGCCTAGAAGCCAAATCGAAAGTGTGTCGTGTACTGTCAGGATCGACACGGCCCTCTCCGTTGCCTCTAAAAAGCCAGGGTGCAGTTCTGCCGTATTCTCCTAAGAGCGATCATTTGTAGGTAACGGGCACCATTAGTACTGCCGACCGCGGACGATAACAACCAGGCAGTTACTCAATGATTTATGTATCATGATGGCGGTTGAAAATTCGAAATGACGTTGTTGTGGTGAGTCCTGCTTCTCTGTGTGGTGCTATCCATGCTGCTGTTATCCGCATGAGCATCCCACCTTGGAAAACTTGATTTGCTCAATCCATGCGGATTTTTTTTAACTGTATCTAATCTAATATAATTACGATGGAGTTGCTCATTAGTGTGCGTGTGTTATTGTTTCTTACGTTACGAAAGAACAACTACTGCTACTAGGTTAGTAAGTAAACAAATTTTGCATGGCTTTGGGACAATATCCTGCCACAATCAAATCGAATTAAGTTATTCACAAATCTTATCTGGTTGTAGAAAAAAGATAACAAGCCACGAATAATCCAGTTCTTAACCTTTTCAATACATATTTGTATAATAAAACTAGTTTCTTTGAGTGTTATACAGTAGAGTCCCGTTAATCCAAACTAATTGGGACCAGACCTTGCTCGGATAACCGATTTCTTCGGATTAGCCGGAATTACGGTGACGAGTTTCTAGAATGAAGTATACCAAGCAGATAAGTAGGTATACCATGGTAACAAATTGGAACAAGTGTGGGAACAATGACTCACTCTCACTCCCTGCCATGGTTGTTGCGCATTGTTGAGACCTTTGTAGTGTCTGAGGACAATGCACTGCCAGTTGGCTCGCAACGCGCTTGGTTATGTTAGTTATCGATTGATCGCTGGTACGCGTAACAGATGTATTGTATTCGTTCAGGTGTAGTGGTGTACATATTTTCGTCATGAGTAAACGGAAACATACAACGTTAACTCTCAAAGAAAAACTGAATGCTTTGAAGCGGATAGACAATGGTGAGAATGTATATAAACTGGTAACGGATCTAGGTGTTGGTAAAGCAACCATTTGTGATTGGAAGAAGAACCGAGTGAAGCTTGAACAGTCCTGTGCAACGTCTTTGGGAAAAACACTCGAAATTCGGCAGATTTTGAAATAGTCCCAGTACGATAAAGTGGATGAGGCTCCTTTCCTTTGGTTTACGCAGGAACGAGAAAAGGGAACTCCTTTGAGTGGAGCACTGGTTCAGGAGAAGGGTGGTTATCTGAACAAGTTAATGAACGGTGATGAGTCTTTTAGTGCGAGTACGGGTTGGTTGGTCAGACTCAAAAAACAACATGGAATCCGTCAGCTAACAATTACTGGAGAGAAGCTTTCTTCTGATCGTGATGCAGCGAAGGAATACTTGGGTGAGTCCGAAAAAATGATAAGAGAGGGAAAGTATTCTCCTCAACAAAGTTATAGCGCTGACGAGACGGGGCTTAATTTTAGGGCATTGCCAACAAAAAGCCTGGCACCAAAAGCAGAAGACCATACTCCTGGTTCTAAAATGTGCAAAGATCGTGCAGCAACGCTGCTGGTAATCACGAGCTGCCTTTAAAGCTGATCGTCAAATCTGCTAGGCCCAGAGTTTTTAAAAACTTCAACATGAAGTCCCTGCCCGTATATTATCGCAACCAGAAAGAAACATGGATGGATGGTAAGCTGCTCAAAGAATGGTTTCAAGGCCAGTTTGTTCCCTCTGTTCGACGGTTTTCTAAGGAAAATCATTTGTCTTCCCATGCAATCTACATCTACATTAATACTCCGCAAGCCACTCAACGGTGTGTGGCGGAGGGCACTTTACGTGCCACTGTCATTACCTCCTTTTTCTGTTCCAGTCGCGTATGGTTCGCGGGAAGAACGACTGTCTGAAAGCCTCCGTGCGTGCTCGAATCTCTCTAATTTTACATTCGTGATCTCGGGAGGTATAAGAAGGGGGAAGCAATATATTCGATACCTCATCCAGAAACGCACCCTCTCGAAACCAAGCGAGCAAGCTACACCGCGATGCAGAGCGCCTCTCTTGCAGAGTCTGCCACTTGAGTTTGCTAAACATCTCCGTAACGCTATCACGGTTACCAAATAACCCTGTGACGAAACGCGCCGCTCATCTTTGGATCTTCTCTATCTCCTCCGTCAACCCGATCTGGTACGGATCCCACACTGATGAGCAATACTCAAGTATAGGTCGATCGAGTGTTTTGTAAGCCACCTCCTTTGTTGATGGACTATATTTTCTAAGGACTCTCCCAATGAATCTCAACCTGGTACCCACCTTACCAACAATTAATTTTATATGATCATACCACTTCAAATCGTTCCGCACGCATACTCCCAGATATTTTACAGAAGTAACTGCTACCACTGTTTGTTCCGCTATCATATAATCATACAATAAAGGATCCTTCTTTCTATGTATTCGCAATACATTACATTTATCTATGTTAAGGGTCAGTTGCCACTCCCTACACCAAGTGCCTATCCGCTGCAGATCTTCCTGCATTTCGCTACAATTTTCTAATGCTGCAACTTCTCTGTATACTACAGCATCATCCGCGAAAAGCCGCATGGAACTTCCGACACTATCTACTAGGTCATTTATATAAATTGTGAAAAGCAATGGTTCCATAACACTCCCCTGTGGCACGCCAGAGGTTACTTTAACGTCTGTAGACGTCTCTCCAGTGATAACAACATGCTGTGTTCTGTTTGCTAAAAACTCTTCAATCCAGCCACACAGCTGGTCTGATATTCCGTAGGCTCTTACTTTGTTTATCAGGCGACAGTGCGGAACTGTATCGAACGCCTTCCGGAAGTCAAGGAAAATAGCATCTACCTGGGAGCCTGTATTTAGTATTTTCTGGGTCTCATGAACAAATAAAGTGAGTTGGGTCTCACACGATCGCTGTTTCCGGAATCCATGTTGATTCCTACAGAGTAGATTCTGAGTTTCCAGAAATGACATGATACTCGAGCAAAAAACATGTTCTAAAATTCTACAACAGATCGACGTCAGAGATACAGGTCTATAGTTTTGCACATCTGCTCGACGACCCTGCTCGAAGACTGGGACTGCTTGTGCTCTTTTCCAATCATTTGGAACCTTTCGTTCCTCTAGAGACTTGTGGTACACGGCTGTTAGAAGGGGGGCAAGTTCTTTCGCATACTCTGTGTAGAACGAATCCTTTTGATTGATAACGCGCCATCTCGCCCCAGCCCTGAAGAATTATGTGACGAAGAAATTGTGGCGAAGTTTTTGCCGCGGAATGTTACACCACTTCTATAGCCGATGGACCAGAGCGTACTGCAAACGTTAAAGCTGATTTATAGGAAACCATTTTTAAGTAGCATTCTTTTAGTGGACAAAATAAAAAAGACCGATGTGAAGGATGTTATTTATTGGGTCGCTGAGGCTTGGTAGAATATTTCAGTAAACGCTCTGAGAAAATCGTGGAGAAAACTGTGGACACCTCTTGAATTTCGACAAACTAGTAGAAAATAAAGAGGAAAATCTACTGCAAATCACACAGACGATCCCTGGATGTGAAGAAGCTAGTGAAGGAGACGTAGATGAGTGGATGGCAGCGGATGGGGCATGTTTGGAGAACCTTACTGACGGCGAATTAGTTGCTGCTGTGACTCAAGACCAGGAAGAAGAGAACTGCTGCGACGGAAGTGACAATGAGCCCGAAAGCGACAAAGGAGAGCTGGTGGCACACAGTGACGCAGCAGAAGCCCTCGACCTCGCGCTACGTTATTGGGAGCAGCAGCCCACTGCTACACCTGCTGATTTGACATTTATGAGACAATGGCGCAACTATGCGTCATATAATAGACTGTCTTCATTACGCCAAAAAACAATGACTGAGTTTTTGTCATAAAAAAAGTGGGGATAAAATGTCTGCTGTATTTTAGTAAGTTTGACAGGTTTCCTTTCATTATTAAGCATTGTTTAAAGCTAATGTTTTCTTGCTAATTTTTCTAATACATGTCTACTATACAGTGTAAATTAAAATAGTGCGTATGTACAGCAGTTTACCGCACAGTTTTCCATACTATTAATTTTTCATGTTAGGCTTAACCGAACGTTCGGATTACCGGGGTTCGGGTTAGTGGGACTCAGCTGTATTTGTTAATTGTGTGTATATTGCTTAATATCCATGATGGGTCACTGCTGTATATTAACGCTGTTTGAGTTACTGCTGTGTGTTCGTACGCTACTTTATATTACATGCACATGAGAGTGTAGAGAAACTTTTTCTTATCCGATTATACACGATCCGACCAAAAGTATTGTGACACCTGTTAATTGACATTAAAATGGGATGTGGCGCCCCATAATCATTACGACGATTTCAAAGCGAGGCTTATGAGGAGCCGCTCTACCATTGTACTCCCTACGCCCAGTCATGATGAAAGCTGGGCTGCTGGTAGGAGTTTGGAATTCAGGAGTGATTTATTCCACCGATTTCACGCGATTTTTTACAACCGTCCTCTGCAATGCTCTGCCTGTTCGGCAGTACATTATGCCGCCCTGGTCGTGGTTTATCTGTGGTTGTTCTGTCGCGTTTCCGCTTCACAATCACATTTCTAACAGTCGACTTGGGAAACCTTACTCAGACGACATCCAATGCATAGTTCACGTTCGAAGTTATTGAGCCCTCCTGACTGACCCAGCCAGTTTTCACTGCTTGCCTACTGACAAGAGAACACTCCCAGCCTCCGTTTCTACTAGCGAATTCGCCTGTCGTGGAATGTTGTGGTCAGTTCCGCACTAAATAACGGGCGTCCAGACACTTTTGATCAGGTAGTTTATGAAAAAATCCATCGACGGGATGGGAGCTGTAGCTTCAATGTTTTCATTTTTTCACTAGTCTAGAAATGAAACTATTTTATCATAGTTGCTGTTTCATCGTTAGGTTGTCGTCGGCATATTTTTCTGTATTTAATCCAGTTGTATAAAGCGTTTAATTGTAGCAATAGAGGCTACTATCGACAGGAACAAGACAAAAGAAATATTTTCTGCAGTTAGAAAAAAGTGAAAATGAAAAAAAAGTGCTGTGATTCTGATAATGAAAATAGGGTAACACACAGAGTGGTAGCTTTACTAGGTTGTGAGACCCAAATCCATACCGGAATCTTGCATTTGGTTGGGAATTTTGGCCTGGTTCACTGGTAGACTGGATGCGATTTTCAGATTGTTCCTCTCACATGTTTGGCAATAGGTTACAAGTGGTAAGGTCACATAATAACAGATAAATATGGACTGATGAAAAATTCAGAACAGGATTTTTTTATTCGTTTGTCGGTTGAATTTTTCAGCTTTAGTCATTGTTAGTAAATTAAAATTCAAGTAGTTTTAGGTGCCTGACAGCTTATGCCGTTACTGATCCCGATGCTTTGTATTTCGCGCGTTGGGAGTCCCTGTTGTTTTCGTCCCGGCATCCTCTCCTGTTTTAACTTTTCGTAATATGGAATTTTTATAATGTTTACAGGCATAGGAGACAATAGTCATTTGAGTCAGATTTCTGAATCATCCTCGAGGGTCACAGAGACAGACTGTTTTAGTCTACAACTTCGAGCTGTAGAGAGACAAGACGCACAGATTTTAGGAGCAGCGATTGTGTTCTTTTACAAGCACATTCCAACAGTTGGCGTATATTTATGTCGGCAATATGGTCTCAGTAACACAATAATATAATTGCAAATCACCCTGTTCTGACCGAGGATTTAGGGAGATTTCCCTTGGTGATACGACAAATGTGAGAACCACCACAGGCCTCTCGTTGCCTGTCTAAGAATTAGGTAGAAGGAACCGAGAAATTCACAGTGGCTGCTTCTTGGTCATGGAAGGAGACGTGAAAAAAGATTGTTTGTGTCGCAGATCACTCATCCAGAGTTATTTGGTTTGATTTTCAGCGGCCGCCTCGAATTGTTCTATGTTTCTTAATGTGTCCATTCAGTCTCGTAGTGTTACATGAGAAGCTTCTTCATCAAATAAGCAACAACAAAAGAAAGAGAGACGACAAAGTTGCGTCGAATTCAAAGATTTGCGTTCGGCTGTGGGACATAACTGATGAGCCAAAACATTATGATCACTGCTCACCGCGAGCTTGAATGCCGCCACCTACCTGGTGGTGTCGCGGGCAGATGACGCAGTAAGGAGAGAATGCAATCGGAAGAGAAAATGTTCAAATGTGTGTGAAATCTTATGGGACTTAACTGCTAAGGTCATCAGTCCCTAAGCTTACCCACTATCTAACCTAAACTATCCTACGGACAAACACACACACCCATGCCCGAGGGAGGACTCGAACCTCCGCCGGGATCAGCCGCACAGTCCATGACTGCAGCGCCTTAGACCTCTCGGCTAAATCGGAAGAGAGCCGAATGGACAATCATTATAGCGAAGACACGGACCGAAATGCGAAAAACCAGTGACATAAGCGGTTTGGATAAGGGGCACATTGTTATGGCGCTGCGGCTGGAAACTATAATCTCTGAAACGGCAAAGATGGTCGCCTATTGGGGTACTACTGTCGTGAGCTCTTAAGGAAAGTGGTTGAAGGATGGTGAAATAATGAGTAGGCCGTATGGTATACGACGACCACGTCTCATCACAAAACGTAGAGGTCGCAGGGACCCTCACTGTGTAATCCGGGATGGGTAGTGAGATCTGTGGCAGATCTGACGACACAGTACAATGCTGGTGCAGGCCATTGTTGAACATAGAGCTCCACATCACACGACCCCTACGTTTTCGCATGTTGACCCAAGGGCGTCGTCAGTTTTGATTGCAGTGGGCACAGTGTCACCGTCCAGGCAAATGGCTGCGCGAAACGTGCTCCACCCCACAGATGAGGGCGGTGAGAACAGAATTATGCTATGAGGTACAGTGAATTGGGATTCCATGGGATCTACGGTGGTAAACGAAGGCTCCATGACAGCAGTGAACTACGTGAACATTATTGCGGGCCACCTGCGTCGCTTTATGCTTCTAGTCTCCCCCTACGGCGATGATATCTTCTAGCAGGATAACTGTCCGTGTTGCAAGGTCAGAATCTTGCTACAGTGGTTTGAGAGGCATTTTAGTGAACTCACATTGATGTCTTGGCCAGAAAATGTGCCTGATCTGCACCCACTGGAACACACATCGGACGCCATTTATATGCCGGTAAACCACCCCCGTAATGTGTGGGAATTGCTTGAGCTGTCTGTGGACATCTGGTGCCACCTACTTCTGGAATCCCGTCAAGGACTTGTATAATCCATGCCAAGCAGAATCTCTGTTGTACTGTGTTTGAGAATAACACCGTATTAAACACGTGGTCGTAATGTCTTGGCTCATCGGTGTATATTTATCATTATTAAGAGACGTGGTCTATTGCTGTCAATGAAAATTTCATGTTTTTGAATGAGAGCTGTGAAGAGATGTGCGGTCCGTACAAACATAGTGTTCATGTTTAAAAGCAGAACACGGAGACCGTTAATGTTATGCGGAGTTTCTTTTCTGGATAGTCCGCCAAAAAAAAAAAAAAAAAAAAAAAAAAGAGTTCGATTCCCGGCTTGGTCGGAGAGCTTCTCCGCTAAGGAACTGGGTGTTGTGTTGTCCTCATTATCATTTCATCATCATCAGTGGAAGGCAACGGGAAACCACCACTGGGATCACTTCCCTAGACGCTCATGCGATGGACCTCTCTACGAGGCTTCCCCATGACAAGACCTGCCGTAAGGCAGAACACAAACTTTAGTTTTAATTTTTCTGGATAAGTGGTTTTCAGATATCGCCAGACTAAACGGCATGCCGCTGAACAACCAGACACAAATATGACAACGCAAATATGTTTCGAAAAATTTGCAGAGTAAAAGGCAACATAATTAATAAAAAAAATGGTTCAAATGGCTCTGAGCACTATGGGACTTAACTTCTGAGGTCATCAGTCCCCTAGAACGTAGAACTACTTAAACCTAACTAACCTAAGGACGTCACACACATCCATGCCCGAGGCAGGATTTGAACCTGCGACCGTAGCGGTCGCGTGGTTCCAGACTGTAGCGCCTAGAACCGCTCGGCCACTCCGGCCGACCCATAGTTAACACAACAATAAAAAAGTAAACGTCGAAACTAAGGAAAAATCTTAAGATCGTGCACTGATTGTAACTGTCCATAAATTTAAATTAGTTTGATCAAGCTGCGATGGAAAGAAATAATTTTCGTGGACGATAACGAACAAGTGGACCGTGTAAATACGTCAGAAAAGAAAAAAAAGGCTAGTGTATGCGAGATGACATTTATCCAATTGGTTATGGGAACCGATATACGAGAACAGTACACTTTACAGTGGAGGAATTACTGTCGCATTACCTGGATTGAAGTGGTGGTTCGGCTTGGCACTACGCAAGCTTCGTGCAGAGAGCGGTAGCTGGCGGATCGCCGTGCAGAAGTGTGCGAGACGACGTCTCCCGGCTGCCCGGCACGTACCGACAGATGGAAACTCCTCAAGATACCGAACACCATATCGTCTGTAAGCGTTATCTCTCGCGGGTAACTCGATATCCTTGGCGTGTGAACGAAAGGAATTTCAAGGTTATGGAAATCACAGGCACTTATCACTAGAGTTCGATGTTGTGTCTCAAGAGATGAAAAGGACCGATATCACTTGACTTCGAAGATCGGCTATCAGATTGAACAACGTGGCATATTGCTAAGAGACACTGCACTCATATAAGGGAGGATGATGGTTCTGTTTCTCGCTCAGTCATTCAGATTTCCCATAGCTCCCGTAAAAGGATAAATACTCAAGGCATATTCCGGGATGCTTTCTTTGAACAGGACACGGCCGATTTGCCACTCTATCAGTCCTTAATCCGAGATTGCGAGATTGTGTTCAGCCTTGGTTCCAGAGTTCTGTTCCGGCAGGAAGGTGTAAAAGGGGGGGGGGGGGGTGGCAGGGGGGCACGGGGATCGTCACATTTTGTTACTGTCTGCTTTCCAAATAAAGATTGCCATCACAACTACATTTAACTTGTCACAAAAGGCTGAGAGGTTAATAATAAAATATTTAAAATGTCAATACAATAATAATAAATCAAACTTTCCAATCCAACCAGAGACAGTTCTGCCAGAACATGAATCAACATGAGACAACAATCCAGTTCCGGAATGATCTCTGGGCAACTGTAAAAGACTACAACAAAAGTACTGGGTGGGATGGATAAAGGACTTCGAAAGTAAATTTTCCTAATTGTAAGAACTTCCTAATTGTAAGAACAGAACGCTACAACTGAGGGTACAGCTGAAGTGGTTGGGAAAAGAACGAAGATAGTGGAGAAGTGGCAACGATAGACTGCACGAATTCTGGGCTGAAACACCTGAGCTGTCTGCATGTGGAAATGGCTGAACTATTTAGCGCCATGCTGCAGACAGGAAACATCGGCGAATGCCTGACAAGTGGAGAGACGTATGTAATACAGAAGGTCCCACTCAAAGAGGCAGCACCTGGATACTGCAGGCCAGTAACGTGTTTGACCACCATATTCCAATTACTGACAGGCATCATAGTCGACAGAATCCAGAACTCTCTGGAAGAATACATCATACCAGTAGAACAAAAAGGTAACACGCGAAGAAGGAGTACAAAAGATCAACTCCTGGGCGACAAAATGATTCTGGAGTATTGCAAAAGATGAAAAACAAATTTGTATACGACCTTGATTCACTACAAAAAAGACTTTGAACCACTGCCACACACTTTGTCCTAAAGCGCATGGAAATCAGCTGGAAATTTAAAGAATATGCTATAGAACACTGGAAAACGGAACTATTGGTCGGAAAACAAAATTACGGACTAATCAAAATCAAGAGAGGCGTTTTCCACGGGGACTCGTTGTTCGCCTGCTGTCCATCGTTACCGTGATTCCACTCTGAAAAAGCTTACAAAAATCCAACCTGGGGTATGAAGCAGCGAGGAATTCTCAGAAAACATCGCCTGAAGTAAACGATTCTCCTGAAGGTCTATGGAAAATCTGAAACTGAAATCCAGTGTCTGACGAATACAGCCCTAATCTTCAGCAATGACATCAGCATGGAATTCGCCTTAGACAAGTGCACCTCGCTGGCACAAAAAAAGGGCAAATTCTCATAAAGTGAAGGCATCCAATTGCCAAATGGAGAAACCGTCAAGTGCCACCAACATTCACGATGCACTCCACCCTCTCACTGACGTCAACAACCTGTTCTTAATCAGAAAAGGAGATGATTGAGGACTTACGCAAGTGACGCAGACGGTGGAAGAAGAGAAGCATACATCGGCAGACTACGTGAAAGATAGCAAAGAATCAGCTCTAATTGAAGTCAGCATCTTCAAGGTACAGCAAACCAAGGATCAATACCAGAAAGCCGTACTCTAGTGCTGGATTAACAATCTCAGCAATCATGTGTTGCGTGGACAATTTTTGGAGGATAATGCAGATAAAATAGACCTGGTAGTGACTTGCCAAAGGAACCCTCGTGTATGAAACGGAAGGCCTGATTTTTACGAGACAGGATCAATCCATCAGAACTACACTATGTGATCAAAAGCGTTCGGACACCCACAAAAACATGCTTTTTTCACATTAGGTGCATTGTGCTGCCAACTACTGCCAGGTACTCCATATCAACAACCTCGGTAGTCATTAGACATCGTGATCGTGAGAGAGCAAATGGGGCGCTCCACGGAACTCACGGCCTTCGAACGTGGTCAGGTTATTGGGTGTCACTAGATTCATACGTCTGTACGCGAGATTTCCACACTCATAAACATCCCTAGGTCCACTGTTTCCGACGTGATAGTGGAGTGGAAACGTGAAGGGCCACATACAGCACAAAAGCGTATAGGCCGACCTCGTCTGTTGACTGACTGAGACTGCCGACAGTTTAAGAGGGTCGTAATGTGTAATTGGCGGAAAACTATCCAGACCATCACACAGGAATTCCAAACTGCATCAGGATTCACTGCAAATACTATGACAGTTAGGCAGGAGGTGAGAAAACTTGCCTTTCCTGGTCGAACGGCTGCTCATAAGCGGCACATATCACGCGGGTAAATGCCAAACGACACCTCGTTTGGTGTAAGAAGCGTAAACTTTGGTCGATTGAACAGTGGAAAAACGTTCTGTGGAGTGACGAATCATGGTACACAATGTGGCGATCCTATGGCAGGCTTTGGGTGTAGTGAATGCCCGGTGAACGTCATCTGCCAGCGTGTGTAGTGCCAACAGTAAAATTCGGAGGCGGTGGTGTTATGGTGTAGTCGTTTTTTTCATGGAAGGGGCTTGCACCCCTTGTTTTGCGTGGCACTATCACAGCACAGGTCTACGTTGATGTTTTAAGCACCTTCTTGCTTCCCACTGTTGAAGAGCAATTCGGGGATGTCGATTGCATCTTTCAACATGACCGAGCACCTGTACATAATGCACAGCTTCTGGCATAGTGGTTACACGACAATAACATCCCTGTAATGGACTTGGCTGCACATAGTCCTGACATGAATCCTGTAGAACACCTTTGGGATGTTTGGAAGCTGACTTCGTGCCAGGCCTTATTGATCGACGTCGATACCTCTCCTCGGTGAAGCACTCCATGAAGAATGGGCTGCCATTCTCCAAGAAACTTTCCAGCACCTGATTGAACGTATGCCTGCGAGAGTGGAAGCTGTCATCAAGGTTAAGGGTAGGGCAACACCACATTGTATCCAACAATACCGATGGAGGGCGCAACGAACTTGTAAGTCACTTTCAGCTAGCTGTCTGGATACTTTTGATCACGTAGAGTAACTCCTTCAAAACATGAATAAGGAACACAGTAAAATACCCAAAGTGCTGACAGCAAAGAAGCTGACGAAACAGTTGACTCTATCTTGAGTTGTTGCTAAAAGATCGCTCAGACTGATTAAAAGCAGAGGCACGATGATGTGGCACGGATGATACGGTGGAATGTAGGCCAAAATTACCGTCTCCTGGTAGCAGGGAACTGTTGGGACCAAAGTGAGAAAAAGCTATCGAAAAAGAACGTGCCAATTTACTGCGGGACTTCCGACTTGAGACAGATCGAATGTTGAAATACAGGACATCAACATCGCCGTTGTAGAGAAAAAGAAAGTTTGGGTCATGCACAGTACCATTTTAGGTGGTAGCAGAAACGATGAACAGCAACTTGAAAAAATTGCCAGATATGCAGACCTGAAAACTGAATTACAGCGACTCTACTGTGAACCAGTGAAAGTGGTGCCAGTGGTTGTCGACGCACTGGCTGCATTGCCAAAACATCTTAGTGGACACTTGAAAATCATTAGCACTGATAAAATATCGATCTGCCAAGTAAGAAAGAATATACATCAATTATTAGCCGATGTATCACTCAGTCCTAAGCGTTTGGGGTAAGTGTCCGTCCAGTGATAACATATGAAATCCAACATAGTGAACTTAATTGCTATTTTTATGTTACAACAATACGTATAATAGTAATAACGATAATAATAATGATAATAATAATAATGATAATAATAGTAATAGTAATATCTATACATCTGTGCTTACTACATTACATTAGTTTCCGAAAGTTTCAAGAGTATCTGTGTCACGCAACTGATTCAACAATTACAATAGCAACAAAATGGTTCAAATGGCTCTGAGCACTATGGGACTTAACATCTGAGGTCATCAGTCCCCTAGAACTTAGAACTACTTAAACCTAACCAACCTAAGGACATCACACACATCCATGCCCGAGACAGGGTACGAACCTGCGACCGTAGCGGTCGCGCGGTTCCAGATTGAAGCGCCTAGAACCGCTCGGCCTCTGTAGCCGGCTACAACAGCAACAAACTCTCACAATTTTTACAACTTCGTGATTTACGCGATATAAAATCGAAGTGGTCATTCACTATTATCAGTGTGTCAATAAGCATCACCATAGTCTGATGACAATAGCTATGCAAGCACGTAACATGTTGGTGGGGGTGGGGAGAGGGATGAGCGTTCGGGGAATGACGTTTCTTTCGTCACGCTACCTTTATTAAGCGAGGGTACTTTCCTTTCTCTTTTGCCTTAGTCAACTTCCCATGGTTTGGTACGTGCCCTTAGAGGTAGGATTTCACCCGGAACAAGTCCCGCCCATTCATCCCCCTCCACGCCTATCCAAAGTAGAAGGCCCTCCCCTAAACAGCCGCCAGTTCAGCAAACTGGAAGTTACATCAAAGTTGTTATCGTCACAGTCCAACACATGTTACACTGTGATCAAATTTAGTAATGATAAGAAATTTAAGTCTTTCTGGATAGTAATATAATACGAATGTGTATTATTAAAGAAATAAAAATATTTATAGAGGATTGAAAGCATCGCCAGCAGTAGAAAACAAAAAATAACGTGATATTATTGAAAGGCAATACGGACAAATTTTCATTAACTAATTCACTTATTATAGTACGTTTACTTGAGAGAAACAGCAGAGCAAACATACAATGCGAAAACAATGGTTTTGAATCTCTCATGTCGGTAGTAAAGCCGCGGATGCAGTCGACTAACTCTGTTGTCTAAAATCAACGTTATACATAAATAAGTGAAAGTCGTTTTGTTTATGTAGACCCTCATAGTAGCTCACGAAAATTAAAGAATATAAGAATGCCATGAAGTAGAACTGCCTAATGAAAGCAGTAAGATATTTGCTTATATGACATATTTCGTTAGTATTTGCAGGGGTAATGGGTGAATTTTAACTTTTTAATTCTTCCAATGCCATACTTGCGCATTATAAACGAGGTTATAAAGAATTGTGGCGGTTCTGTGTAATTAGTGTCCTATATGCTGTTGCAAACGTCTCAGGACAATAATCTGTCGTTATTCTTTGTTCTGTCTATTTTTAACCAAAAGATAAATTAATTTCATGTCATTCAAACCATTTTTAAAAATAATAATGATGATGTGTATGTTTGTCACAGAGCAGTTAAGAAGGAAATAAATGCTGCAGTGTTTCACGGCTGTAAAACGTCCTTCATGCTGTGCCAGCGCTTCTTCCATCCCTAAAACTTTTCAGCAAAACTATTCAGTGAATAACACGCAAAAACAGCCTGGATTGATCTAGTAAGAACAAAGTAATTTTGATGCCCTCTGGAATTATAGTGAACACTGGTGCTTGTTTGGCATATACTGTCTGAGTTTTAAAAACCGTGGTTCCTCTTTCTCCAAGCAAATTATTCTTTGAGGGTAGGTTTTTCCTGTTTTAGCTTTGGGTGCTTTTTCTCACATAGAAGTATGTTTCTTCATAGGCTATTCATCTGAATACTGAGTTCTCGTATTTAAAGAATTCAGTGCTAAATTGTTTTCTCTTATGTTTGCTGTGGAAGTACCTGAATCAGCTGAGGCCAATTGTGCACGTTTTTTGTAACGTGTCTTTTAAGTATGTGGCAAAATTTAGGACCTAGCAAGATATTAATTTAACATTCACTCCAAGTGCAGCCAAACGCGGTAAACCACGTGGGTCAACTGAAACCAAGCCCAGGCGCCGAACAAAGACCGGCAAAACCGGGGGTGAGTGGGCGGGACTTGTTCCGGGTGAAATCCTGGCGCTAACGATTCCTTGGTTTGGTGGCTCTGCCAGAGAGTCAGGACCCACACAGAATTTTTTGTCAGCTGTAAGCACGGCCCGGCTGTGACTGGCCGCCTTTACCTGGCTGTCAGGTTTTCTGCCGCCAGTCACGCCACAAACCCATTCTTATGGGCTAGCCCTCAGACAAGTACTGAGAACTATGCTGTGTTAAACAAATGATTTCAAGACCCCTTCGTCATCCAACCCCTTTTCATCTACACCTACTTTTGCTTTTTTCTTTCTTTCTACGGCGGTCAGTCGCTACCGTCAATTACATAGTGGTAGAATCGGGAATAATTTGAGGGGAGCGACCACATACAGGGCGTGGACAAAAAAATGAAAACACCAAAAACACAAGACATTAGCATGTGTAATACGGTGTAGGTGAACTGTTGGTATTCAAAACACCTTCCAGCCATCTCGGAATGGATAAATAGGGGTCCTGTATGGTTTTCAAAGGAATCTTATTCCAATCTTCCTGCAAAATAGTGGCAAGTTAAGGTAACAATGATGGAGGTGGATAGCGATCACGCACCCTTTTCTCCCAGGTAGATCACAAAGACTAGATAATATTGAGACGTTGTGACTATTGGCCAGGGGAAGTGGGACAATTCAAACTCGATCTCCCAAAACCAGTCTTGGACCATCTGAGCTGTGTGAACAGGAACCCTGTCATCATGGAACGCAGTACCACCACTGGGGAAATCAAATTGTACCACGGGATGGTCCTGATCAGTTAAAATGGTCACATAATCCTTGGCAATAATGCGACCTCGCAGAATAACCGCGTGGCTCTTTGAATACAGCAGTACGTTTTTGGAGTAGCGGTGGGAAATTTGCTACACGGCGATAATCAAAGCTGAAAATGCTGCGATACCACAGTCTCAAATTCAGGAAACCGTATGTTGTAATGAACATATTCTAGGAGCCGGTCTAGTATTATCGTTTGCAGCTAACATCGCGTAATCTAATTATCACTTATTGAAATCTACAATAATATGTAACAAATGTCATCACACGAGTTTGTTGACGTATAGAAACCATGCATAAATGTTCCCGAGCCAATTTTAATTAACAGTTCACTTATACGAACAGTAACGGAACATCATCTGCACATACATATTGAATCTCGGAAAACTAGTCGGAGACTATGTT
Source organism: Schistocerca americana (assembly GCF_021461395.2). Lineage (NCBI taxonomy): Eukaryota > Metazoa > Arthropoda > Insecta > Orthoptera > Acrididae > Schistocerca > Schistocerca americana. The sequence continues at coordinate 299,049,788 of NC_060119.1, read as the reverse complement.
TACAAACGTTTTCCGAGGCTAGTGTGAACTTCAACATAATCTGAATAACACAAACTATTCTCTTGTACCGCGAACATGTTGCTAGTATGAAACATAGTTACGAATTGAGTAATGAGCTAGTCTGACTGTTTCGTGCCTGCCCGCTCGGGGCGCGCTCGTGGTTGGTCCTCCAATGATATACATATAACATTAAATGAAATCCTTAATTAAGTTTTGAGTGTGAGGGTTAACGAAATGTAATTATAAACTGTTCAGTCTGGATAACATCGTCAACATAGTTGGAACTCTGCACCAACACAAGGTTCAAAAAAAATGGCTCTGAGCACTATGGGACTTAACTTCTGAGGTCATCAGTCCCCTAGAACTTAGAACTACTTAAACCTAACTAAGCTAAGGACATCACACACCCATGCCCGAGGCAGGATTCGAACCTGCGACCGTAGCGGTCGCGCGGTTCCAGACTGTAGCGCCTAGAACCGCTCGGCCACCTCGGCCGGCGGTAAACACAAGGGTAATTTATGTTTCAAGGTCCGATCGATCGCGAAAGTAAAAAATGTTTTATTTCTATCAGTTTGCTACACCTTCCAGCTACTTCTCTACGTAGTTGCCGCTGCGATTTGTACATTTTTCGTTGCGTTGTACCATCTTTCCAGTACCCTCTTTATAGAAAACAGCCACCTGTGCTTTGCTCCAATTCTCCGTGCTGGTCTGTAGCTCGTTGTCTGTGCCAAAATGCTGTCCTCACAGCCAGTGATTCATGGGAGGAAAGTGGTGAAAATCAGAATGAGCCACAAGTGCAGGCTGTATGGTGGGTGATCAAACACTTCCCATCGAAAACGCTGCAGGAGCTTCTTTGTTGCTGAGTACTGTCGTGAAGAAGGACAGTGCCGGATGTCAACATCCATATTTGCTTATTGTAATTGCCCTCCATAGGCGATTTTCTCGAATCGCCTGATCCACTCGCTGAATATCTTCACCTGACACTCGTTGCCGTGCCCGACCGCCTGCATCATGAACGCCTGTACGCTGTTCTTCAAAGTTCCTGTACCTTTGTCACACTTTGCTGTCATGCATGACAGTTATGTTATGTGGGTTGCACGAAAACAGGAAGAACCTCTAAACATGAAGACATCAAACGACAGGACGCACTTCACACTTGGCAGGAGGCTGTTGTTCTAAGCATCTTTAAGTGCCCACTGACCGCTCGGAACCCAGAACTGAAACGTGCGACGTGACGCGATCGACGGGCGTGACAGAGACACAGCGCAAAGCATCATCGGATTTTCACTGCCGTTTTAATTTTATGTGAATCACAGCTTTCTATGCAAACTTCATCACGACTCGGCTTCACTCTCACGCTCTCCGCGCATTTGTCGTTTATTTGTGGGGTGGGGCATTTTACTGATATTTATTGATCCCTAATTTGCAACAGCGCGAGTCTTCATACACTGTACTATAGAATATGATAAACAGTGGGCTGAAATGGGGCGTAAGTGCTGCAAGAGTACAATACCGCTGCAGGCACATGGGCTACCTGGGCACATCGTTCCGCGTACATTGTTGCATATGGGGCTCCGCAAAAAACGATCCCTACGCCTGGCCGTCCACTGGGCAATATTCGTCCGACCTACAGGTTGTCCGAATGGTCGTACAACTACGGCCGATCGCTGAAGTTCGTCCACTGCATGCGAGGAACGTCCAACACACAGCCAGCAGCGTCAGTCGAGAGGCAACTGAACTGCTTGGTGCCTCGTCTCCATTCCTTCTTTGTGTAAATTTGTTGTATTCCCACCGAAAAACCTTCCTTACATCATACCATTTCTTCTTTATAGAGTTGAAATAAAAGAAAGTGAAATAAGTTGATGACTAGATAAGGAATTTAAGACATCACAAATAAGGCACCTGACTCTTTCATGAACAATATCATCAACGAGTAACAGTGCATTGCAGTCTTTAGTCATGCCGTTGGGTTTTGCGTCGGGTGGTGAGGCGGAAACTATACAGTATTTCCATGGAGCACCTGGTCGTCACTATCAAGAGATGATGGCTTTTGTCATCTTGATTGTCTCGAGGTGAGTACTCTGACAAAGCGTTAAGCAGCATATGCTGTTGTTTGTTGCAGATATCTGGCAACCGATTCCTTCAAAATATTGGAATATCCATTTAGAATATCAAACGTTGCAATTGGGCGAATAGTGAAGGAAACTTGCCAAGCAATTTGGGAAGGTTTGCATGCTTTCTATATACCTTTCCCCAAAGATACGCTGTCAGACCAAACGTAGCTTTTTTGGGAGAAATGAGAGTTTCGGAACTGTCTGTGGTGCATAAATGGGAAGCATGTGAGAATAAAGAATCCACGTCATTCTGGTAGCATGTTCAGAAATAACAAGCAGGATTTTCTTTTTTAATTTATTGTCTTGCATGCTGTAGCTGGTCCAGGTCACAAGTTTCTATCTACACACGCAGGGACATTTGACAAAAGGAGCGACGGTGATGTTTTGTCTCATTCGAGCTTTTCTAAGAAACTTTAAGAAGAACTATGTGCCGGACGTCGCTGCCCTCTTCAAGGAACAAGCACTGTGATACCTCGTTTTCTTGGTCGATGAGGCTATCCGTGAGGGATTTAACCTGATGAGACCATTAACAGTGTCAAAACTTAGACCAATGCATCAATTTTCAACAAGCGTCTTTCTAACTTTTGACAAGTGATATAATGTGCACTTGGAATAATGAATAGAAAGTAGAGATTGCTACAAAGAAATATCGGAGTTGAAAAGTCTGATAACGTAGACAGTATCGTCAAATGTGTATGTTTATTATACAGCATCGTAATTGACGAGAAGGGGAAGAACCATCAGCTGCATTCACTTGCTAGCTAACACAGTCGACAGAGGTACGCTTCAGTCGGCTAAAGCAGTTTTCTCAGAGCAGCGTATTCCATCAGAGACAAACTTACGACATTATTTTGCGCAGGAGAAAAGCGCATAAATGAAATCGGTTTAGGTATTTTAGAGAATACTATTTATATAGGGTAGACACAAGGTTGAATGTGTTCTCCTCAATTTTGTTTTCAAATAAAGTTAATAGAAATTTTCTGAATGACACTGTACGTGTCGTAAGTCTATAATACTTTCGATTAAAATGTGTCACGTATTCAGTAAATCTGATAGCGCAATATTATGTTTTTTGCTAAGTAATGATTAGCTTTTCGTCTGACCTTCCACCTCTTGTGCTCTGCAACTACACTACTGGCCATTAAAATTGCTACACCAAGAAGAAATGCAGATGATAAACGGGTATTCATTGGACAAATATATTATACTAGAACTGACATGTAATCACATCGCTTCCCACGCCCGGGTTCCCGGGTTCGATTCCCGGCGGGGCCAGGGATTTTCTCTGCCTCGTGATGACTGGGTGTTGTGTGATGTCCTTAGGTTAGTTAGGTTTAAGTAGTTCTTAGTTCTAGGGGACTGATGACCATAGATGTTTAGTCCCATAGTGCTCAGAGCCATTTGAACCATTTTTGTAATTACATTTTCACGCAATTTGGGTGCATACATCCTGAGAAATCAGTATCCAGAAAAACCACCTCTGGCCGTAACAACAGCCTTGACACGCCTGGGCATTGAGTCAAACAGAGCTTGGATGGTGTGTACAGGTACAGCTGCCCATGCAGCTTCAACACGATACCACAGTTCATCAAGAGTAGTGACTGCCGTATTGTGACGAGCCAGTTGCTCGGCTACCATTGACCAGACGTTTTCAATTGGTGATAGATCTGGAGAATGTGCTGGCCAGGGCAGCAGTCGAACATTTTCTGTATCCAGAAAGGCCCGTACAGGACCTGCAACATGCGGTCGTGCATTATCCTGCCGAAATGTAGGGTTTCGCAGGGATCGAATGACGGGTAGAGCCACGGGTCGTAACACATCTGAAATGTAACGTCCACTGTTCAAAGTGCCGTCAATGCGAAAAAGAGGTGACCGATGCGTGTAACCAATGGCAACCCATACCATCACGCCGGGTGATACGCCAGTATGGAGATGACGAATACACGCTTCCAATGTGCGTTCACCGCGATGCCACCAAACACGGATGCGACCATCGTGATGCTGTAAACAGAACCTGGATTCATCCGAAAAAATGACGTTTTGCCATTCGTGCACCCAGGTTCGTCGTTGAGTATACCATCACAGGCGCTCCTGTCTGTGATGCAGCAAGGGTAACCGCAGCCATGGTCTCCGAGCTGATAGTCCATGCTGCTGCAAACGTCGTCGAACTGTTCGTGCAGATGGTTGTTGTCTTGCAAACGTCCCCATTTGTTGACTCAGGGATCGAGACGTGGCTGCACGATCCGTTACAGCCATGCGGATAAGATGCCTGTCATCTCCACTGCTAGTGATACGAGGGCGTTGGGGTCCAGCACGGCGTTCCGTATTACCCTCCTGAACCCACCGATTCCATATTCTGCTAACAGTCATTGGATCTCGACCTACGCGAGCAGCAATGTCGCGATACGATAAACCGCAATCGCGATAGGCTACAATCCGACCTTTATCAAAGTCGGAAACGTGATGGTACGCATTTCTCCTCCTTACACGAGGCATCACAACAACGTTTCACCAGGCAATGCCGGTCAACTGCTGTTTGTTGTGAGAAATCGGTTGGAAACTTTCCTCGTGTCAGCACGTTGTAGGTGTCGCCAACGGCGCCAACCAAGTGTGAATGCTCTGAGAAGCTAAACATTTGCATATCACAGCATCTTCTTCCTGTCGGTTAAATTTCGCGTCTGTAGCACGTCATCTTCGTGGTGTAGCAATTTTAATGGCCAGTAGTGTATTAACCATGGTTTTCTCGGTAAGTAGCGGTGGTGAAACTTCGTATTATGCATATCCCACACTGATCTGTTCTCATTCACAAGACATATAAGCTTCTCAAAATCTACAGTTTGTAATTAACCTTTTATTATTAAACACTTGCAAAATTTACGATCGCCGTTGGTACCAACTCGCAGTACTCGCCGATCTGGTATTGTCAGTATAGGGTGTAAAACGGGAGATGTCGTGCTTATTTTGTATGTGGCATATCATTGGAGACATTATAACTGTAATTAACTAGTGCATCAACAACAAATTAACTAACAGTGTGCCGCGCGGGTTAGCCACGCGGTCTCAAGGCACCTTGCCACGGTTCGCGCGGTTCCCCCCCCCCCCCCCCCATCGGAGGTTCGAGTACTCCCTCGTGCATGGGTGTGTGTATTGTCCTTAGCGTAAGTTAGTTTAAGTTAGAATAAGTAGTGTGTAAGCCTAGGGATCGATGACCTTAGCAGTCTCGTCCCATAGGAACTTACCACAACACTAACAAAAAACAAAAACTAACAGTAACATTTTCCCGCGATTTAGTGTTTTAGGGTTAAGTAAGAAACACACCGAGGTAAAACCAGCAACTACGTTCGACGAATCTCATTTCACTGGGATCCACCCGACTTGGTCGTGTGCAGCGGACGCGGGACAGACCTGCTACAGGCCGTAGGATTAGTCAGTCGTGTGCGTCTGTATGCCCGTACAGCTAGATGGACGAATATGGTTCCACTGCAGGCCCAGCCTACTTGTTCCCATGTTCACCCGAACACATCCTCAAGTTCGACTGCAGGGGCCGCGGGGTCATCGAGAGTGGATCGGTGATCAAAGGAAGCGTGCCGTCTGGTCGGATAAATTACGTTCGTTGTTTCGTCAGGTCAATTGTCCTGTCCGCATGTGGCGTAATCCATGTGAACGGCTTCTAGAAACATGCAGCGCGTCAGGGACGCAGGAAGGAAAGGCAACCGGAACCCGCTAGTGTGGTGTAAATTTCGCCGATTGGGCCTTTAATGCCAAGTTCCGTTGTTGCACAAGGCATTTCTGCAGTTTACTTGTTTCCACAAAAGCTCTTCTCTTAAAAATGAGTACGTGCACATATCTCAAGTAGTATCTTATGTGGCCATACTGATACAGTAGAAGTTAGTACACTGTTCAATTTAAAGAACTGTAGCTGACCTTGTATCAATTTCGTATAAAGTACGGCCAAGAAGAAACACGTTTTATCTCCGTAGATAAGTCCGTCTTCCTGCTTCATATAACGACATAGCCAGATATGAGAGCGGTGTTTACACCCAATAGCCCATTCCGGCCACCTTATCTTCGAATTTTAGCATACTTCTTGAATGCTTTGGCGCGAAGTTTCAACGTCGACGTCAACAAGCTCTACTCGTTTTTTCTGGAGTTTTCGAATGCAGTTAAAAAAATTACATCAACCCATTTACAGTAACCATGCTTACTTCAATATCTCGGCTGGCACAGGAGTTAAGATTAAATATACAGCAAATCCACGAGCCCCTCTGCGCACTATCATCTACCGAAACTCTCGTTCCGATATCTAGAACTGCTCACTACACAAGATGGGCGCAAGCTTTGTCTGATTAACACTAAACATAATGTGTGTGTGTGGCGTAAGATCGGACACCCCTTTTATCTCGTGAACGGCTGTAGATATCTAAACGAGATGGTCAGTGAATGGTGGTACACAGAGAGGCACGTAAGTCTTTTGTGTGTTTAATCTTCTTAGCTCCTCTTTCAACCGAAATACTGAAGCTACTTTTTTTTTTTAAATTGAACCTCTTGTGCCTTACTTCTATTCTAATTTTGGCCTCATTCGCTGCAAAATGCAGGTGGTAGACAGAAATATGTGAACGTCACACATAACAATACCATGCCTAATAAGGAGCACGCAGTTTACTTGCAGGTCTCTGGTCCTGCACTGCTACATTTAAGTTTGGAGTGTGTAGCGAGAGAGTACTCACCGCCCTCCAGCCGGCCGCTGTGGCCGAGCGATTCTAGGCTCTTCAGTCCGGAACCACGCTGCTGCTACGGTCGCAGGTTCGAATCCTGCCTCGGGCATGGATGTGTGTGATGTCCTTAGGTTAGGTAGGTTTAAGTAGTTCTAAGTTCTAGGGGACTGATGACCATAGATGATAAGTCCCATAGTGCTCAGAGCCATTTGAACCATTTGAACCTCAGATGTTAAGGTCCATAGTGCTTGGAGCCATTTGATTTTCACCGCCCTTCCCTTCTTATCACTCCACAATGGTGAGACAGAACACAAACTTGACGCGACAACGCTTACCTCCAAATCACTTTACAACTACGCAAGGTGATATTCAGTAAATACTTTACAACGTGCCCGCGAGCTGCAGCCCTTGGATGGTCGACACATACATCTAGTCGCTGCAGTATCTGCAGGCTACCCCAGGCAACTGCACTCAACTGATGCTGGGCAGTATCTGCGTGAACAAAGGATCTGGAAACACAATATTTCCCGACAGGGGGACGAGTTATGCTGGACAGATGACTTGCTCGGGTTTACAAAACGCCACTTGATGGCATTTGGACTGGCAAATGAGTTATGGGTCTCAGCATATCCTCACTCTAAAATGAGCCTTCTTATTTTACGGGATAAACATGAGCCGGCCGGAGTGGCCGAGCGGTTCTAGGCGCTACAGTTTGGAACCGCGTGACCGTTACCGTCGCAGGTTCGAAACCTGCTTCGGGCATGGATGTGTGTGATGTCCTTAGGTTAGTTAGGTTTAAGTAGTTCTAAGTTCTAGGGGACTGAGGACCACAGCAGTTAAGTCCCATAGTGCTCAGAGCCATTTGAACCATTTTTGATAAACATGAATTTAACAAGGAAAAAATGGAAACCTAAATTCCAAACAATGAAAACAAAAATATAACTAGACACAATATCAAGATATATAAAAGTGAAATACACTGACAATCAGGATACACAAAACCAACTAAATATTACTGTGATACTGAATATGAAACATGAAGGATACTAAGAAGTAAGACATAAAAAACAATAAATATTAATGTCACACTGCATTAGAGACATTAAAGGTACTAACAATCCAGACACAAAAGCAATAAAAATGTTACTTTCACACTGCCTATGAAACTTAGGAAATCAACACTGACAACAGTCAGTCCATAGAAAAAAACAATTTCTCAAGCTGATATTATGAATTAAAATTTTGTTGCTGTAAACAGCAGTTTGGAGATGGGCTTTTATGAGAGGGAACACATCACTGGTTCACTGCGTGGGCAGGGGAAGCAATTCCGCTAACAGGCCTTTTTAATCCGCCAGTGGCAGTTTCCAGCATCACCATACGAACACTTTTATCACTAACATGAAACAGCTGATGTATGAGACCCAGCCTCCGGACTAAGCGAGGCAAGCCGTCTTCCTTGGCCAGGACGGGATTACCGATGTGGCAATGCCATGCTAAGCTCCTTACCATGTTCAAAGCTGTGTTGCTGCAGGCCACCTCTCCCGAAGAATCATTCACCCTTTGTACAAGTTACCATCTCTGCAAGATGTTGGGAATCCCGAGAGCAGAGGGCTCAGGATAGGCGTCAAGATGGTTCCCCTTTAAATACCAGATGTTCCAGTCGTCGAGAGGATTGTCGTGATTCAACAAACTGGCCAACAAATCTGCGATTTCCATCATTAGCTGTACACTGCTGAATGTGTGTCTCACACGATTTATATTGCTTGCACACAGCCTTGCGTGGAGTTGGAGAAATTCTACCTGATAAAATCCAACCAAATTTTGTTTCGATCAGCATGGGGTGCTTTGACTTTGCTAATCTCCCTTGCCCAAGATATCAAAGAAAACATCTGCCTCCCCCCCCCCCCCCCCTGTTCTGGCAGACACATAGATGTCAAGATCAGCTAGACGCAGAACAGACGGAATTCTCCAAGCTGTTGTGTCTATGCAGTTAGATGATAACTCATTGTTGACATTGTCCACAACAGCACAATTGGTTATAATGCGAGAATCATTAAGACTGGAAGACACACCAACCTTACAAATATGTTACACAGAATTAGCGTGGCTATTGTTTATACTATTCTCTGGGAATGGCTATTTTTCTCGGTTTTAGTTTCTTTGGCACGCCCCTGGAAATAGACAATTGGCTTGCACTGTCTAGGAGCACCCTAGAAGATTGCTGTCTACACTTTCTTACAAGGAGCAATATTGTTCTTTCTCAAGAAGCGACCAGGGCACATGCACAAAACCAAAGCTTATTTCTTGTTATAAATCCCCCAAACTCGCCAATATTAACGCTGGAAACACCTTGCGTTTGTTGATAGCTTGCGGTTCATTACAAAATTGACACGCCTCCTCAACATCAGCATTAGCCAGATGAGCCTTTCTCACACGCCTCGTTTGATATGAGTTACTGGCATTTCCCTGTAATCCTTTGAGGTGATGTCCCTGAATCTGATCAGCTCAAGAGCCTGACATTTTGCGTACAAAAAATCTGTCAATTGATTCAGTGTGTTGAATGTGGACCCAGACATTTTAAATCGCACGCATGACGGTCTGTGGGTCGCAAACCAACCAAAGCGCTTCCGAAAAAATGACTTCATGAAGTGGGACGCCAGCTTAAGAGTCATTAAGGCATTTAAAGGCCTACGCACACATGGTTAATTAAATGCCTATAATCCGTTGCCGTGCCATGTCCGACTGTGGGTAAAGCCAACAAAGCCTTTGCATGTATGGCTGCAAATATTTTGGGATTGTCGTACCTCTGCACAAAAAGGCCCCAAGCAATGGATAGATTTTCTAAAAGGACAGATAAAAGTTTCAGTAGCTCCTTTTATTCACCCCGCAAAGAGGAAATTAGGTAATGAAATTTTTTGATGTCATCAATTGAATTATTACTCATAATGAGATTAAAAAACAACATAAATAGCAGGTAGATTCAAAGCACTGACACTGCTGGCCGGATTCGATTCCACAGGTTGTGGTAGCTTAGCATGCATTTTTATTAAACACTTAATAGTGGATTCAATGAATTTCCAGGAATCCTCGAATTTCTTCCTGTCCTTACAGTGATCCGTGGATTCGTCTTCAGTTCCCAGCCGACCTTGAGACGACTCAGTCTCATTCTGAACCCATGTCAATCTGCGAAATTTTGATTCCAACGTTTCAGTGCTAGAACTATCTTTAGTCTGCAAAAACTCCCCAAACGTGCGAGAGCGGTCCTTGCAACCCCCCTCTGTTTGACTAATCGTGTCCTCTCAGAAGAATCCTAGAAACAGGGAGCCAACAACTGCACCCCCAGGTTGCAGTCGGCGAGAAGTGGGACAGCAGTGACGTCTCAGACGCTTGCAGGTGGCCCACAGGAGGCAACGGTCTCAGATGACGCGAAGTTTCGGCGGGAGCAGATGACGTCACTCCGTAGTTCGCGTTCGACGGGATACATTAAATGCTAGGGCTGTTATCGACGTCCCGAACCGGCCTCGGAACGCTCGGTAACGCTTGCTGTCGAAACCAGAACGTGTGCAGTTCACACGTGGTCAGTTTCTCACGGTTTTTTAAATGTTCATGAATACCAGAACAAACAGGTGCGAGAACGTACCTATTCCGCGTGCTCACCTATCCGACCCGGAGGACCAAAGAATGTACGCAGTTCACCTGCAGGCCTTTGGTCCTGCACTTGTACATTTAAGTTCGGAGTGTGCAGTACGAGAGGACACGCGAAAATACTTTATTCCTTATTACATTACAAGTGATATTGAGTAATCCTTTGCAAGGTACCCACGAACTGGGCCCCTTGGCTAGTCAATATATAGGTCTGCTCGCCGCACTGCCTCCAGGCTAACTGAGGCAACCGCTCTCAATGGTGCTCGACGATACTGTCTTGAACAAAGGACCTGGAAAGCCCTATTCTGCACAGACAAAGTTACAATACTTACCGACAGGGAGCGGATTATACTGGACAGACTGACCTGTCCGGTTTACAAAATGCTGTTAGATGGCACTTGGGGTAGAAAGTGAGTTACGGAACTCAATATACGCTGTACAAGAACCACTGGAGTTCAAAACAGCTTTCAGTCGTCTCGGAATAGATACATACAGGTCCTGTGTGTTTTTCATGGGCATCTTATACCATTCTTCCTGCAAAATAGTGGCAAGTTCAGATAATTCCAAAAGTATACCACAAAGACTCACTAACACGGTGATCTGATGACTGATAGCCAGAGGAGATGGGTCATCACAAAACCAGTCTTGGACCATGCAAACTTTGTTAACAGGCGCTCTGTCCTCTTGGAACGCAGCATCACCACTGGGGGACTAAAATTGTGTCCTGGGATGGAGCTGATCAATCAAAATGGTCATAAAATCCTTGGCAGTAAAGCTACCTTGCAGAAAAACCACGGGACCCATGGAACACCACGATATGGCTTCTCAAATCATCACCAAACCCCTGCCATGTTTCACTCTTTGGACGTAAATTCGGCCAAATGTCGAAAAAATGTGAAACAAGACTCATCCGACCAAATGACAGCCTCCCGTTGCTCCATAGTCCAGGTTTTATGGCTTCGGCACCAAGTTTTCCATTTATGGGCCTTTGCATCACTGATGAGATGAGTGGTTTTGAAATTCCAACGCCAACAGCAATTCCAAACTTGTGGATCTCCTTTAGTGTTGTTTTGGTGCTGACAGAGATCTGATTGCAACATTCAGTTGTGTATTGACTTCTGCAGCTGTCGTCCTCTCATGTTTCGTCACAATCGTCCTGCTGGAGGGCCTCATCTGGGATGTGGAGGTGGCCTTGCCTGTAACTATTGAGCCTATAGGGTGACTGTCGCGTGGGTCTTGAGGCCATCCTGAGTCCATTCAGGGGGCTGGCGGAGATGGTGAAGCTGCTGGCCCCACGCAGAGTGCAAGCAGAGCTCGCATTGTTCCCGGAGTTGAGCGGAGTCCTTTGGTTTGGAGCCCAGTGGAGGGCCTCAGCCATAGGCTTCGTCGACTCTGTGGCAGTCTTGGCTGCAAATTTCTAGGCCTGCGTCGTCGTGTATGGATTTGTAGGCGTCCACTTGATAGGTCAGGGGAGCACTACATAAAGGAAGCAGCTACTAGAGTAGCAGTTTACTTGTGGAGTGCACATGAGGGTTTTTTTTTTTTTAGGCTAGATTGTAGTTTGAGGTGTTCTGACGAACACTCGCCAGTCGATACGCAGCAAGAGAAGCCAGACGGCGTTCAGTGTAAAGATACTTCGAGTGTCAAAATTTTATCAGCGAACTATCGATGTATTCGTAATAAAGTTTCCGAATTTACTGCTCACCAGGAAAGTTATCACAGTCAGATTATTCTTGGGACCGAGAACTGGCTGAAACTAAAGATGTAAAGCTCTGAAATGTTTAGCGAGTTGTGGAACATATATTGGAAAGACAGATTACAACCATAGGAGGGGGAGTGTTCACTGCAGTTGACAAAAATATTGTCTCTATTGAGGTCAAAGTTGAGTGGGACAGTGAAGTTTATTTTTATTTAATCGTATGGTGAATTTATACAATATTCAGTTGATACAAGGCAAAATACATATGATAAACCTTAAAGTCCGTGTTTTTCAACCATTTAATTTAGTTGGGTGTGAGAGTGAACAAGCCATCAGAAATTCCAGGGTATGAATGAAGTGGACAGCGTTAGACTAAATGTTGAATTGTCTGCTCTTCTTGATTACATTCACACATTGGTGAACTGATCCAGCCCCATTTGTACCTAAAGTAGCTACAACAACTATGTCCAGTCCTTAACCTGTTGGGGCGGCACCAGAGGTTCCTCGGTAGGTCAAAACCTTTTAGCTTCTTTGTGGGATCAAGGTGATGGGCTCTTGTTCCCAATGCTTTTGTTGACCATTCATGCTTCCAGCTTTCATTTAGATCAAAACCATCCGCGCTGAGTTGTCCTGTAGTAACACTTGCTGGTCTTCTTGATCGCAATCGTTGCTGTGGCGGATGACAGAATTCCTGTTGCAGTGGTAGAGAGGGTGATGCAGAGAGTTTCCTGGCCTCCCTCAGTAGAGCTTGTTTCCGCCTTAAGCGAGGTGGAGGGATGTGACTCAGTACAGGTAACCAGTGGCATGGTGGTCGATCGTTGCTCACGTCCGTAGGTATGTCCTACATTACCCTACACGTGACCCCTGTGTGGTGTTAAACGAGCAACAGTGTCATAGGTGACATACAATGTGTCCGGAAACATAACTAATAACAGTGAAGTTATCTTGTTGCATATAACAGGCGTAGGTGAAACCAAGTTAATTGTTGGATGTTTTTACCTGCCACCCGAGTCCGCTGTGGCAATTCTAGAGTCATTAACAGGAAGCCTACGGTCAGTAGCACGGAAATACCCAAATCATGCAATACTAGTTGGAGGCGACTTTAGCCTACTGACTGTAGATTGGGATGTCTATGAATTCACTGCGGAGAGTACAGACAGATAGTCATGCGAAATACTTCTGCACATGTTTTCTGAAAACTGTCTTGAACAACTAGCTTGGCAGCCTACACGGAATGGAAATATCTTAGATCTTGTAGCTACAAATAGGCCGGACCTTATCGACAATGTCAGTATGGAAACGGGGATTAGCGGTCACGATGTCATTATAGCAACATTGGTTACGAAAGTTAATAAATCAGTCAAGAAGGCTAGAGGAGTGTTTCTACTAGGTAGAGCACATAAGAAGTTGTTAGCATTCACTTATACAGCGAACTGACATCACCCAGTTCCAGTAAGATGGATGTAAAGGAATTAAGGGCAAAGTTTAAGCAGATTTTAAATCATGGTCTGGAGAATTATGTGCCTAGTAAATGGATTAAAGACGGAAAAGAACCACCATGAAAAAATTCAGAAAATGCTGAGGAAGCAGAGGGTGTTGCACTCCCGGTTCAAAAGAGAATACACAGATGACGGCAAGCAAAGGTAGTATAGATCCGTGCATCTGTGAAAAGCTGTATGCGCGAAGCAAATAACAACTACCAACGTCATACCTTAGCGAAAGATCTGGCAGAGAACACGAGAAAATACTGGTCCTATGTAAAATCGCTAAGCGGGTCTAAGGCTTCCATTCAGTCCCCTGTTGACCAGTCTTGTGTGGCAGTTGAAGACAGGAAACGAAAGCCGAGGTTTAAATTTCACGTTCAAGAAATCGTGCACACAGGAGAACGGTATAACATACCGTCATCAGGCAGACTCCTGTATGGATGACATAGTAATAAGCATCCCTGGCGTGGAGAAAGAACTGAAAGATTTGAAAAGAAATAAATCACCAAGTCTGGATGGAATGATGTTCAGATGTGTATGAAATCTTATGGGACTTTACTGCTAAGATCATCAGTCCCTAAGCTTACACACTACTTAACCTAAATTATCCTAGGACAAACACACACACCCATGCCCGAGGGAGGACTCGAACCTCCGCCGGAACTAGCCGCACAGTCCATGACTGCAGCGCCCCAGACCGCTCGGCTAATCCCTCGCGGCCAGATGGAATCTCAATTCTGTTTTACAAAGAGTACTCTGTGGCACTGACCTCTTACCTAGCTTGCATTTGTCGTCAATCTCTCGCCCAGCACCAAGTCCCGAGCGACTGGAAAAAAAGTGGAGGTGACTCCAACAGATAAGAAGAGCAAAAGAACGGGCTCCTAACTTCGGTTTGCTGCAAGATCCTTGAACATATTCTCAGTTCGAATGTAGTAAACTTTCTTGAGACTGAAAAGCTTATGTCCACGAATCAACATAGTTTTGGAAAGCATCGTTCGTGCGAAACTCAGGTTGCCCTTCACATGATATACCGTAAACTACGGATGAAGTGCAACAAGCAGATTTCCTGTTTATAGATTTCCTGACCCCCCATGAACCAGAGACCTTGCCGTTGGTGGGGAGGCTTGCGTGCCTCAGCGATACAGATAGCCGTACCGTAGGTGCAACCACAACGGAGGGGTATCTGTTGAGAGGCCAGACAAACGTATGGCTCCTGAAGAGGGGCAGCAGCCTTTTCAGTAGTTGCAGGGGCAACAGTCTGGACGATTGACTGATCTGGCCTAGTAACACTAACCAAAACGGCCTTACTGTGCTGGTACTGCGAACGGCTGAAAGCAAGGGGAAACTACGGCCGTAATTTTTCCCGAGGGCATTCAGCTTTACTGTATGGATAAATGATTATGGCGTCCTCTTGGGTAAAATATTCCGGAGGTAAAATAGTCCCCCATTCGGATCTCCGGGCGGGGACTACTCAAGAGGACGTCCTTATCAGGAGAAAGAAAACTGGCGTTCTACGGATCGGAGCGTGGAATGTCAGATCCCTTAATCGCAGAGGTAGATTAGAAAATTTAAAAAGGGAAATGGATAGGTTAAAGTTAGATATAGTGGGAATTAGCGAAGTTCGGCGGCAGGAGGAACAAGACTTTTGGTCAGCTGAATACAGGGTTATAAATACAAAATCAAATAGGGGTAATGCAGGAGTAGGTTTAATAATGAATAAAAAAATAGGAGTTCGGGTAAGCTACTACAAACAACATAGTGAACGCATTATTGTGGCAAAGATAGACACGAAGCCCACGCCTAAGACAGTAGTACAAGTCTATATGCCAACTAGCTCTGCAGATGACGAAATTATTCAGATAGTGAAGGGAGACGAAAATTTAATGGTCATGGGTGACTGGAATTCGATATTAGGAAAAGGAAGAGAAGGAAACGTATGGATGGGGGGTAAGAAATGAAAGAGGGAGCCGCCTGGTAGAATTTTGCACAGAGCATAACTTAATCATAGCTAATACTTGGTTCAAGAATCATAAAAGGAGATTGTATACATGGAAGAAGCCTGGAGATACTGACAGGTTTCAGATAGATTATATAATGGTAAGACAGAGATTTAGGAACCAGGTTTTAAATTGTAAGACATTTCCAGGGGCAGATGTGGACTCTGACCACAATCTATTGGTTATGAACTGTAGATTAAAACTGAAGAAACTGCAAAAAGGTGGGAATTTAAGGAGATGGGACCTGGATAAACTGAAAGAACCAGAGGTTGTACAGAGTTTCAGGGAGAGCATAGGGGAACAATTGACAGGAATGGGGGAAAGAAATACAGTAGAAGAAGAATGGGTAGCTTTGAGGGATGAAATAGTGAAGGCAGCAGAGGATCAAGTAGTAAAAATACGAGGGCTAGTAGAAATCCTTGGGCAACAGAAGAAATATCGAATTTAATTGATGAAAGGAGAAAATATAAAAATGCAGTAAATGAAGCAGGTAAAAAGGAATACAAACGTCTCAAAAATGATATCGACAGTCAGTGCAAAATGGCTAAGCAGGGATGGCTAGAGGACAAATGTAAGGATGTAGAGGCTTATCTCACTGTGGGTAAGATAGATACTGCCTACAGGAAAATTAAAGAGACCCTTGGAGATAAGAGAACCACTTGTATGAATATCAAGAGCTCAGATGGAAACCCAGTTCTAAGCAAAGAAGGGAAAGCAGAAAGGTGGAAGGAGTATATAGAGGGACTATACACGGGCGATGTACTTGAGGGCAATGTTATAGAAAGGGAAGAGGATGTAGATGAAGATGAAATGGGAGATACGATACCGCGTGAAGAGTTTGATCGAGCACTGAAAGACCTAATTCGAAACAAGGCCCCGGAAGTAGACAACATTCCATTAGAACTACTGACAGCCTTGGGAGAGCCAGTCCTGACAAAACTCTACCATCTGGTGAACAAAATGTATGAGACAGGCGAAATACCCTCAGACTTCAAGAAGAATATAATAATTCCAATCCCAAAGAAAGCAGGCGTTGACAGATGTGAAAATTACCGAACTATCAGTTTAATAAGTCACGGCTGCAAAATACTAACGCAAATTCTTAACAGACGAATGGAAAAACTGGTAGAAGCCGACCTCGGGGAAGATCAGTTTGGATTCCGTAGAAATATGGGAACACGTGAGGCAATACTGACCCTACGATTTATCTTAGAAGCTAGATTAAGAAAAGGCAAAACCTACATTTCTAGCATTTGTAGACTTGGAGAAAGCTTTTGACAATGTTGACTGGAATACTCTCTTTCAAATTCTGAAGAAGGCAGGGGTAAAATACAGGGAGCGAAAGGCTATTTACAATTTGTACAGAAACCAGATGGCAGTTATAAGAGTCGAGGGACATGAAAGGGAAGCAGTGGCTGGGAAGGGAGTGAGACAGGGTTGTATCCTCTCCCAGATGTTATTCAATCTGTATATTGAGCAAGCAGTAAACAAATGAAAAATTTGGAGTAGGTATTAAAATCATTGGAAAAAAAATTAATACTTTGAGGTTCGCCGATGACATTGTGATTCTGTCAGAGACAGCAAAGGACTTGGAAGAGCAGTTGAACGGAATGGACAGTGTCTTGAAAGGAGGATATAAGGTGAACATCAACAAAAGCAAAACGCGGATAATGGAATGTAGTCGAATTAAGTCGGGTGATGATGAGGGAATTAGATTATGAAATGGGACACTTAAAGTAGTAAAGGAGTTTTGCTATTTGGGGAGCAAAATAACTGATGATGGTCGAAGTAGAGAGGATATAAAATGTAGACTGGCAATGGCAAGGAATGCGTTTCTGAAGAAGAGAAATTTGTTAACATCGAGTATAGATTTAAGTGTCAGGAAGTCGTTTCTGAAAGTATTGGTATGGAGTGTAGCCATGTATGGAGGTGAAACATGGACGATAAATGGTTTGGACAAGAAGAGAATAGAAGCTTTCGAAATGTGGTGCTACAGAAGAATGCTGAAGATTAGATGGGTAGATCACATAACTAATGACGAGGTATTGAACAGGGTTGGGGAGAAGAGGATTTTGTGGCACAATTTGACTAGAAGAAGGGATCGGTTGGTAGGACATGTTCTGAGGCATCAAGGGATCACCATTTAGTATTGGAGGGCAGCGTGGAGGGTAAAAATCGTAGAGGGTGACCAAGAGATGATTACACTAAGCAGATTCAGAAGGATGTAGGTTGCAGTAGGTACTGGGAGATGAAGCAGCTTGCACAGGATAGAGTAGCATGGAGATCTGCATCAAACCAGTCTCAGGACTGAAGACCGCAACAACAACAACAACAGATTTCCTGGAAGCAATTGCAACAGTGGTCCACTGCAGAATCTTAACGAAGGCACGAGGAAATGGAATAAATTCACAAATATGTGAGTGGTTGTGTTGCCCTCGACGGCGAATGGTCATCAGAGACAAGGATATCGCCAGGAGCACCCCCAGGGACGTGTGATAGGACTGCTGTTGTTCTTCATATACATAAATGATTTGGCAGACAGGATGGGGAGCAATCTGCGGCTGTTTCAAGAAATGGCTCTGAGCACTATAGGACTTAACATCGGAAGTCATCAGTCCCATGCTGATGATTCTGTGGTGTACGGTAAGGTATCGAAGTTGAGTGACTGTAGGAAGATACAAGATGGCAGACAAAATTTCTAGTTGGTGTGATGAATGGCACAGCTAGCTCTAAATGTGGAAAAATGCAGGTTAATGTGAATGACTAGAGAGAACGAACCTGTAATGTTCGGTTACAGTATTACTAGTGTCCTGCTTGATACAGTCAAGTCATTTAAATATCTGGGCGTAACGTTGCAAAGCGATATGAAATGGAAAGAGCATGTGACATCTGATGTAGGGAAGGCAAATGATCGACTTTCGTTTATTGCGATAATTTTAGGAAAGAGTGGTTCAGCTGTTAAGGAGACCGCCTATGGGACGCTGGTGCGACCTATTCTTGAGTACTGCTCGAGTGTTTGGGATCCGTACCAGATCGAACAGAACAAAATTGAATCAATTCAGAGGCGGGCTGCTTGATTTGTTACTGGTAGGTTCGAACAACACACAAGTGTTACGGAAATGCTTCGGGAAATCAAATGGGAATCCCTGGGGGGTGTATTGGAGACTTAAGACTTCAAATGTTTAGTCTCTTTAAACCTAAAACCAGCATTGGCTGCAGAATATAGTCTGGGTAATTTACCTGCTATGAGCTACAATGCCTCGAGATTTCTACATAGTTTCTAACTTTATTGTGTTAACCTTTAACAGTAGAAGTACATGAGAGTCATTTTTGGTGCATGAGGATTTTTGATGGCCCTACCACGTGCTCCTTCCATAATCATCACAGGACCAAACGCTCCTTTGACTTTTCATCATTTGTGGGGTTATACAGTTCACCAAAATTTCATCCCCCTAGACCACATAGAAGTATGAAACATTTACCTGTTATGCGAAAGTATGTGGGTTATTTTTTACCCATAGGCATTAATGCAATTTGATGTCAGTAACACCGGTTTTCAGACACTAAATGGTTTCTCGGCGTGCCTCGACGTTATTCACGAGACGTTGGAGTGTATTATGACGCTCTGGGCCAAAAAGAACGTGAAATACGAAGATATCTGAGGTCGGGCGATCCTTCATATCTGCGCGGCTTTCCGTTTTCTAGAAATTGGCGACATGTGGACCTATGAAGGGACACTGGGAAGCTACAGAGTAACATATTATACAGTGGGGAAGCCCCCCCCCCTCCCCCCACCCTCCTACACCGCTGTCTGGAGCACTGCTAATACTTCTCTTACACGATAGTGGATGCAAGGCGCGTAGCCCTTACGGAAGTTTTCTGTCACTCTACGGACAAGCCGGGCGGGCTGAGGCAGTCCTGACGCCAGTGATATGGGCTTGCAGTTTATTTTCGCGAGTTCACGTCATCGAAGGTACGATGGCAAGACAACGTGGCCTATGTAGGCCGCGATTCTCTACTATCTGGAGCATGTTTCATCGATGTAATCGAGTGATGAATCCGGTAGTGAGACGAATGTGGAGATGGACGACGATTTTGTTCCAGTGGAAACTGCTGACCCAATTGGTTCAGACGCATCAAATGAACAGTAAGAGGACTCTGATCCATCTGATGATGAGCTACCTCTTGCACAACGAAAGCATGACCATTCTATGTAAGTTTTTGAACCAATGATCACACAATCTAATGTATGGGTTTGTTTCTTGTATTCTTTAGGTGTTGGATTTACGGATTCTACCCTAGGACGGACATAGAAGGTAGGCGAAGCAATCAGAATGTGTTACGGGAAATATCCTGGTCGATGGAACAGCCAAAAGACATGGTGTAGACGACTCGCCACTCCTTGCGTTGCAGCTGTGTGTCAGCAAACCGATTTAGAAACACATAAAAAGAACACTGAGCAAAAGCCTCACAGCACAGTTGGTGATAATAAGTGGTCCCTAAGCCTGGAAGAACTAGATACTTTCATTGGATAACTCTATGGTGCTCGGGGTATTTCATACAAAGAGTAATGGAACAATAAGTGGCGACCTCACTTATTTCAAAGCAGCATGTCATGGACCAGATTTGCGGAAATATGCAGTCATCTTACGTTTGATTCTATGTCATCAAGAAAGTAATGTAAGTAAACAGATAAATTTTACCTTGGAATCTATTTACTGACAACTGTATTGCCGGCTACAAGCCAGGCGAGAACATGACTGTCGACGTGAGACTGTATCCTTGCAAGTGCGGGTGTCCATTCATACAGTACATGCCTAGTAAACCTGACAAGTATGGGGTAGAATACTGGCTTTTGTGTAATGCTGTCGAGTGCTATATCCTGGATGAGTCCCTTACCACGTCAAACATGAAACTCGTGATCCAAGCAAGGGTCTTTGTCACGATGTCGTTATGAACTGTCGCAGCCATTCCTCGACTGAAAACTTCTTCACCTCTGTGAAACTGGTGGATGGGCTGAAACAAAAAGGAACAAGTTTTGTTGCCACTCTTTGGATATTTATTTATTTATTTCAAATTCCATGAATCCATATAGTGATGAATCACAAGGATGTCAGGTTTACATCTTCATAGATAAACAACAAACGTTACTACAATGACAAGAATTTGGCAATCTGGTAATATAACCTTAAAGGGTGAACTAAAATTAGATAGATACAGTTCAAATAAACATGACGTACGCTACTGAAAATAACTGTTGGTACAGGAGAAAGAAAATCCGTACACTGATCATCTTAGGCAGCAAAGATGAATCACAGCTAACATAATATAAACAGAGACTAGAATATAAACAGGAAATATAATAAAACATTACAAATACAGTCTCTGATTAGGCCTACTCTGCAGAGGGTAGAAGAACTTATCCATAAGGTATTTTCTTAATTTAAATTTAAATGTAGGTGGGGAATTAATGTGGGCTTTGATCAGATGGAAGAAAATTGAAGAGCCTTATGGCAGAATAATGAACACCTTTTTGTATGCTACCTAGCTGTTTTAGTTCCCTCTGTAAATCAGTTATAGACCTTGTATTGTGTTAATGGTAGGCATTATTGGATGTAAAAAGAGAATTGCTATTCAAGACAAAAATAATCAAAGAAAATAAGTACTGACATTTGGTGGCTAATGTATAGAGCTTACGGAACAGGTTTCTGCAAGAATATCTTGGATGAACACCATGCATGATTCTAATTGCTCTCTTTTGTGCAGTAAAGATCTTTTTGGCTAAAGGTTGATTACTCCAAAAAATTATACCACATGACATGATGGAGTGAAAATAGCCAAAGTAAGCTGTTTTGATAGCATTCATGTCACCAAGAGGGGTAATTACACGCAGGGCACAAACTGCTACACTTAGACTTTTATGAAGATCTAGAATATGTCCAGTTCAGTTTAACTTGTCATCAGTTATAATGCCCAGAAACTTAGAGGTGTCACACTGTAATATATTTTCACTGCCACAGTATAAGTTGATTGCTTCATTTTCTTGTGGTGATGCATGAAATTGAATATGTTGTGTTTTTTTTCAATATTTAGTGTTAATCCATTAGACTTAAACCAATGTAGGACATCTACAAGACAGTATTACGTTTATTTACTAGTTCTCTGACTGATTGACTTTCAGGGATAATAGTAGTGCCATCAGCAGAAAGAGTAAATTTGCTTTCAATGTTTGTACAGAGTGGGAGATCGTTGACAAAGATAAAAGCCCAAAATGGATCCTTGTGGCATTCCACATTTAATATGCCCCAGTCAGATGAGACAGGCCAGCCATCAAAGCCATTTAGTATCATCTCCTGCTTCTTATTGTGTAGATACATTCACTCCATCTACCTGTACTACCATTCAAAACATAAAGATTGGCCTTCTTTAAGAGAATACTGTGGTCAACACATTCAAAGGCCTTTGACAAGTCACAGAAAATTACAGTAGGTGACATTTTGTTATTTAGTGACTCAAGAATTTCATTTGTGTGAGAGAAAATAGTCTGTTCTGTTGATCTGTTCTTTTGGAAGTCAAATTTATTTTTGTTGAGGATGTTGTGAATGGTGAGCCACTCTACAACCCTTTTGTAGACTACTTTCTCTAACATATTTGAGAAGTAACTTAATAGAGATATTGGACAGTAGTTGGTTAAATAAGTTTTGTCACCCTTCTTAATAAGTGGTTTCACAATAGCAATTTTCAATCTCTCTGGGACAATACCTTACTGCAAAGGTTCATTAAAAATGTGGCACAGGACTTGATCTGTATATAATCACAACAATGCTTTACAACTTTCGATGAAATGTTGTCAATACATGTTGAATTTTTGGTTTTAACGATTTGATTGTATTTTTGACTTCACTAATGGTGACTGGAGCTGTAGAAGTTGGCTTATACATATTGTGGTCAGCTCTTTGTAGTAAATTCATGGCCATATTTAATGAAACCTTACAACCCACATGATCTGTTGCAGTTAAGGAATGATTGTTAAATATATTAGAAATTGCTACATGATTATGTGCTGCCTTGTCATTATGGCTTATCCCTATGATGTTATGATTCTAATTTTTTTGCCAGACTCTGTTTATAACATTCCACATGGTATTAATTTGGTTTTTAGAGCTATCAGTTTTTGATTTAATATAAAAGCTTTTGGATTTGTTTATCACTTTTTTAAAACTTTACAGTACAGTTTATAATGATATCTTTTAAGAGGATCATATGACAATCTTAATGAGGCATGTAATTCCCTCTTAGTCCTGCAAGAAACTTTGATTCCTTCCGTAACCCATGGTTTAGTAGAAAAAGCCTCAGTGTTCTTCTAAACAGTTCTTTTTGGAGAAGACATTCCAAACAAGGAGATAAATTCATTTTAGAAAATGTTAAATTTACCATTTATATCACTTATCCTGTTTATTTGTGATAGATGGTAATTAAAATCAGAAAGAGTTTCAGTGTTTATACACCTAATGGACTGGTAGGTGTGGGAGATCTTACTGCACAAACTGATGTTATTTACCTTAAGATCCCTCAAAGAGGTCTCCTCTTGTGGTGCAAAGTGGGGATGATGTGTTGTATGCAACACATTTGTACAATGTATCAAAAAACTCATGACACTGAGCTGCATTAACTGGATTTTATTAGTACTACTGGTGTCTGCCATAAACCACCATTTCGTACCTAACAACACAACAATCAAGTTTGTAGAAGAACATTATGACAACAGAAATTGGTGCCTAGCGATCACATAATTAAAATATTTACAAAAATCACTTGAAATATTTCATTTGTCGTGAATATTGAAACACAAAGCAATGAACATTTTAATCCACATCAAACACACTGTCAAATTCATGTTTCCTGCAAACAACAAAATGAGAATAAAACATCAAACAAGTGTAAGTTCAACAAGCATGGGTGCAATTACTGCTAAGCAAAAACTCTTGTCTAATGTCTGGTCTGTGAGCCTATCCCAGATTAGACAGTTCTGTCAATTCTTTAGGCTGAAGTTGTTTGTTCTTAGGGTTTAGTTCCTTGATTCCAATAAGCAAGAAAACACACAGAGCATTTTAGTCACGTACTACATTTTAGAGTCTTTCATAAATACACAGTACTTACCTCATTTGTCTGTAAAATTAAAAATACTATTACTAGTAAAATAAAAGGTATTTTTACCTCTGTTTCAATCTTTTTATAAAGAAAAACATTGTAACACGGGTGTACTTACTTGTTTCAGCCATTTGTGATGAAAGACTGTGGAAATTCTTTTGCTCCCGGCCGCCGTTGGATAAGCAGCAGCCAGCAGCAAGTTGTACTCTTAGATCACTTATTTGTTTCATAGTTTAATACTTAATTCTTTTGCGTGTTTGTGGGTACTTGCATAGTTTAGTTCACAAATTTCGGGCGTATTATAGTATTTGAGAGTTGTAGCATCACGTTTTAGTACTCGTTTAGTGTAAATTCGCGTAGTCATCAGTCATCTGTTTGTTTTGAATGGCTTGTGGGATAAAAGAGAGGAAAAAAAATTGTTAGGAATGGATAGGGACTGCGCCTGTTGTATACGGATTCAGGGGGTATTGGCCACCATCCGTAAACAGTTGGAAGCTGTGTTGGCTGTGGGCGACAGGTTCCAACTGTTGCCCTGGGTCGCAGTGACATTGGGACAGCCGAGGCGAGCGCTTTTGGGCCTCTGGATCCTGTAGCATAGCCTGGGATCTCTGATGCCACTGCGCCCTTGATTCGGACGTCCATGCCGGTCTACACTTGCCTGACGGTGATTGGCGAACCGTGGCGGGGTCGCGAATCCCTGGGCGGAAGGCGAAAGTTGGTGCTGGCCGTAAGGATGTACCCTTGTGCCTCCATAACAGGTTTGAGGTGCTGCCCACTGCTGAAAGTACTTCTGAGCCAGCAAGGGCGGCCTCGTCGGTTGCGGTAGTGGCCGATCTTCCTGAGAGGTCCGGACAAGCGCAGAGGGTGGGATTGCTTGTCATTGGGAGCTCTAATGTTAGGCGGGTGATGGAGCCCCTTAGGGATATGGCAGCTAAGGACGGGAAGAAAGCCAATGTGCACTCCGTGTGCATACCGGAAGGAGTCATCCAAGATGTGGAAAGCGTCCTTCTGGATGCCATGAAGGGTACAGGGTGCAGCCAACTGCGTGTGGTGGCTTATGTCGGCACTAGTGTGTCGCAATGGATTGGAAAAGATATTCTCTGGTTTCCGGCGGCTGTCTGAGTTGGTGAAGACTGCCAGTCTTGCTAGCATGATGCAGTATTGCCGACAGGACCGATTGCGGACCTTTGGTGCAGAGCTGAGTGGAGGGTCTGAATCAGAGGCTCCGACGGTTCTGCGACCGTGTAGGCTGTAGATTCCTTGACTTGCGCCATAGGGTGGTGGGGTTTCAGGTTCCGTTAAATAGGTCAGGTGTCCACTACACACAGGAGGCGGCTACACGGGTAGCAGGGGCTGTGTGGCGTGGACTGGGCTGTTTTTTAGGTTAGACAGTCTCGAGAAAGATCAAAAAGGGCTCCAGTCTCAAAGGGTACAGGCAAAGAAACGATCGGAATCGACCAAGCAACAGTCAGTATTGTAGTTGTAAATCTTCGTAGCTGTGTTGGAAAAGTACCAGAGCTTCAAGCGCTGATAGAAAGCTCTGAAGCTGAAATCACTATAGGAACATAAAGAGGGTTAAAGCCGTATTCTGCCGAAATTTTTACAGAGGCGTAAACCGTGTTCAGAAAGGATGGATTAAATAAAGTAGGTGGTGGTGTGCTTGTGTCTGTTGGTAGTAGTTTATGTTGTAGTGAAGCTGAAATAGGTAGTTCCTGCGAATTTCTATGGGTAGAGGTTATACTCAACAGCCGTACCAAAATAATAATTGGCTTCTTCTACCGAGCCCCGACTCAGATGATATAATAGCTGAACGCTTCAAATAAAACTTGAATCTCATTACAAATAAGTACCGCACTCATACAGTTGTAATTGGTGGAGACTTCAATTTACTCTCGATTTGTTGGCGAAAATACATGTTCAAAGCCGGTGGTAGACAGAAAACATCTTCCGGAATTGTACTAAATGCTTTCTCTGAGAATTACTTTGAACAATTAGTTCATGAGCCCACACGAATTGTAAATGATTTCGAAAATACTCTTGACCTCTTAGCCACAAATAATCCTGATCTAATAAAGATTGTCATGACGGATACAGGGATTAGTGAACACAAGATCATTGTAGTGAGGCTCAAAACCATATCAACCAAAACCACAAAAAATAAACGCAAAACATAACTGTTTGAACAGCGGATAAAAACTCTCTTGATGCCTTCCTAAGAGCGAGTCTCCATTCCTTCCAAGCTAATTATGTAAGTGTAGACCAGATATGGCTCAAATTCAAAGATACAGTATCGAGAGCAATAGATAGATTCATACCGCATAAGTTAATAAGAGACGGGACTGATCCACCATGGTACACAAAATACGTCAGAACACTATTGCAGAAGCAACGAAAAAAGTATGCCAAATTCAGAAGAACGCAAAATCCCCAAGACTGGCTAAGTTTCACGGAGCTCGAAATTTAGTGCGGACGTCAATGAGAGATGCTTTTAATAGCTTCCACAATGAAATATTGTCTCCAAATATGGTAGAAAACCCAAAGAGATTCTGGTCGTATGTAAAGTACACCAGTGGCAAAAAAACAGTCAATACCGTCACTGCGCGATAGCGACGGAAATGTTACCGATGATGGTGCCACTAAAGCGGAGTTATAAATACAGTTTTCCGTAATTCCTTCACGAAAGAAGACGAAGTAAATATTCTAGAATTCGAAACCAGAACAGCTGCTAGCATGTGTGACATAAAAGTAAATATCTTAGGTGTTGCGAAACAACTCAAATCACTTAAGAAAGGCAAGTCTTCCGGTCCAGATGGTATACCAATTAGGTTCCTTTCAGAGTATGCAGGTACAGTAGCGCCTTTCTTAGCAATCATATATAACCGCTCACTTGACGAAAGGTCTGTTCCTAAAGACCGGAAAGTACCACAGGTCACACCAATATTCAAGGAAGGAAATAGGAGTAACCCACTGAATTACAGACACATATCACTGATCTCAATTTGCAGTAGGATTTTGGAGCATATACTATACTCGAACATTATGAATCACCTTGAAGAAAATGACTTATTGATATATAACCAGCACGGATTCAGAAAATATCGTTCTTGTGCAACGCAGCTAGCTCTTTATTCCCATGAAGTAATGAGTGCTGTCGACAAATGATTTCAGATCGATTCCATATTCCTAGATTTCCTGAAGGCTTTTGATATAGTTCCTCACCAGCGACTATCAATCAAATTGCGTGCATATGGAGTATCGTCTCAGTTGTGTGACTGGATCAATGATTTCCTCTGAGAGGTCACAGTTCGTAGTAATGAAATGAAATGTCGTGTGACGAGGGCCTCCCGTCGGGTAGACCATTCGCCTGGTGCAAGTCTTTCGATTTGACGCCACTTCGGCGACTTGCGCGTCGATGGGGATGAAATGATGATGATTAGGACAACACAACACCCAGTCCCTGAGCGGAGAAAATCTCCGACACAGCCGGGAATCGAACCCGGGCCCTTTGGATTGACAGTATGTCGCGCTGACCACTCAGCTACCGGGGGCGGACAGTTCGTAGTGATAGACGCTAACTCATCGAGTAGAACAGAAGTGATATCTGGCGTTCCGCAAGGTAGTGTCATAGGCCCTCTGCTGTTCCTGGTTTACATCAATTATCTGAGTGATAATCTGAACAGCCCCTTAGATTGTTTGCAGATGGCCCTGTGACTTAGGGTCTAGTAAAATCATCTGACGATCAATTCCAATTACAAAATGATCTAGAGAGAATTTCTGTATGGTGCGAAAAGTGGCAATTGGCAGTAAACAAAGAAAGTGCGAGATCACCCACATAGGTACTAAAAGAAATCCGCTAAATTTAGGGTATATGATATATCGCACAAATCTAGGGGCTGTCAATTCGACTAAATACCCAGGAATTACAATCACTAGCATCTTAAATTGGAAACACCACATAGATAACACTGTGGGGAACGCGAAACAAAGACTGCGCTTTGTTGGCAGAACACTTTGAAGATGCAACAAACCCACTGAAGAGACAGCCTACATTACACTTGTCCGTCCTTTGCTGGAATATTGCTGCGTGGTATGGGATCCTTACCAAGTAGGATTGACGGAGGACATCGAAAAAGTCCAAAGAAGGGCAGCTCGTTTCGTGTTATTGCGCAATAGGGGTGAGAGTGTCACTGATATGATAAGCGAGTTGGGGTGGCAGTCACTGAAACAAAGGCGGTTTTCTTGGCGGCGAGATCTATTTACTAAATTTCAATCACCAACTTTCTCTTCCGAATGCGAAAATAGTTTTTGACACCCACCTACGTAGGGAGAAATGATCATCATAAAATAAGAGAAATCAGTGCTCGAACGGAAAGATTTAGGTGTTCCTTTTTCCCACGCGCCATTCGAGAGTGGAATGGTAGAGAAGTAGTATGAAAATGGTTCGATGAACACTCTGCCGGGCACTTAAGTGTGAATTGCAGAGTAACCATGTAGATGTAGATGTAATGAAACGTGTAATTGTTTAAATATTCTCGTATCATCTGCAAAGCTCTCTCTCTCTCTCCCTCCCTCTCTCTTTGTGCAGCGGTACATTCAGTTCCTGTGATATCTTCAAGTTATGTACAATTAATGCTACAGAATAGTAATGTAATACAATGATATAGATATTAATATGTATCACTTTTTCTCATTTACAAGCTGTCATTTAACTAGTATAGAAATTCACACTATAACATTATAACTGTAACATTAACACTATAGATTAACATAATATTGTATCGTCCATCTAATAACTAAGAGACTAAATACATCTATTATTAAGGGAATGCATTACTTCTGGAAAAGAATTCATCTGAGGAGTACTGTGGATGGTCAAGCAGGTATTTTTTTAACGTACCTTTGAACAGTGTTTCATTTTCTCTTGTAAATTTAATATAATTAGGCAATGCATTAAAAGTCTTTATGGCAGCATACTTTACTCCATTCTGTACAAGTGATAAATTTTTTAGTTCGACATGTAGATCATCTTTACCTCTAGTATTGTAGTTATGGTATGAACAATTTGTTTCATACTGAGGATAGTCTTTATTAACTACATTCATCAGAGAGTATATGTACTGACATGTTGTAGTCAGTATACCTAACGGTGTGAAAAGTTTTCTACATGAGAACACCACTACTAATGAGTTTTCATGCTACACCTGGTATCCACTTCGCTGAACAACCTTTATCAGCCTCCTGCCTCATTCTTAGACACTGTCGGGAAACATATGCTGATGTCTAACTGTACACCCAAGCTTGCAGCTGACCTTGCTTGGATTTTTCTATTACTTTCCATTTCAAATGAGCACTTCTCGCCGTTCGATCGATTTTGCTGATCGAATTCATTGTTCATAAGTCAGACGATTTCATGCGACAAATTTCATCTGCTTCCACACCAACACCAACTCATGTGATCTGTAAATATTCAGAACCACACGATGCCTTATATTTCGCCTCTCTTTTCCACTTCTGGGTTGACAAGAGGCATTATCATCACACATGTGAATGTGGCTCATGTGTAAGAATACAAAACTGCATGATGCCTTTTATTTCCCCTCTCTTTTCCACTTCTGGGTTTACACATGTGAACATGGCTCACTCCGTTGGCTGTTGTCCAAGTTCAGCGTTTCACACTATCACATTCTACGTAACATACTTCATCAGTTCATTCAGCGACAGATGGGTAACTACCTACTGACACTCTTCCTTCTGCCGCTTATGTTACGTGAAATGTCTTTTGCGTCATAAGCTGATTAACTGAAACATTGCTAGGAATTATTCTCCTTAATGTGACATGGTGTGTATTATTGTAGGCAGCTGGGCTAGTATCAGATGGTGCTGCCACTAAAGTTTCAAAATCAACTGATAACCACATTTAGCTAGACACTTCAGTACCATCGCACTCCATCAGCTGTTGCCAATTCTTACCATGTGATGGTATATTATGTTTAACCTCCTTACTAGTGCTGAGAGTGCTCCACTTTTCCAGAACTATCCATCTTCATCTGTTTCAACGCTTGAGCAGTTGACAAAGTGTGTATACAACTCACCAAATGAATATAGTGACTGACTTGGATTTGGCCATTTCAAAAGAAGAAGAAGTAGCACTATAGCAAATTACCAATCAATTAATGATGTGTGAAACATTGCTACGGATGTCGGGCCAAAGTGGAATGCTTCGTACCTTGTGGGACATTAAAAAGGTGCTTATTATCACCCAGGAACGAGTGCGAAGCATTTTGGATGCTGTGCTGCTGCTATGCACCGAGCTAGCTTCGTTCAACGCGGGCGGTGCTGTGCTGAGAACAATACTGGGGTGAAACCTGTCGACAAGTTACTCCTTTCACTGCCCAAAACCATGAAAATCTCACACACCAGCATGTGTGGCTCGCGCATATCGAGGAAAATCTCCTGTCCACCATCAGGTAAATGTGTAGTGTAGCTCCTGCATTAATACAACAATATGGGGAAGTGAGAGACTCAATCCAGCATGAATTGGTTACTATGCGCCAGGAGCTGTCAAACCTAACCGCTTCTATCATGGAAGTAACTAAGCACTACAAATTCTAACACCCACGCAACCCAATTACTTGCTGCCACCTTGCATGCTATTATTCAGCTATATTTGCAATAAAAACTTAGCCCTAACTTATTAGCCAATGAACTGTTCTTGCAAACGCTTACTAATGTCTCCTTTCACTTATGGTCGCCAATGGAAATGGTATAACTCGTACGGGAATCAACTCTGGAGTATTATTATTCTGTTCCAAAGGTGTGCTTATCAAGATCGGTAGACAATTTACAGGCACAAATATCAATTGTGACAATTGTGAATTCTAGTGTTACAGTCTACACTGTGTTCTGGTTGCCTGGTCAGCAACCAAAAATCACATCCTCTGGCAAACCCAGGATGCCCCGGTCGTTAGTAAAGATCGTCAAATACATATGGCGGTATCTCTTAATGCACTTCAGTATTCTGCCCACACTAACTATTACGTTTTCTACACTATTATCATTTAATACTGGGATAAGGAACTGTGAAGTCGCATTATTCCTCGAAGCGACTGAAGTCTCCTTGACTTCACACCATCCTAATGATACACGAACCTTGGTTTGTCCCTGTTGGAAATAGTTTGTTGTACTCTGTGCCACAACCTATCTCAGTAGTTTTGATCTGCTATCTGTCTACGCTCATGTCCCACACCTACTGGATCGTCATAGCTAACAGTGGGCCTTTGTTTAACATTTCTTCTTGCGAAATAGTTACGCCCACTGTTATTTGTAATTGTAATCCCTAAGTATTTAGTTGAATTTACAGCCTTCAGGTTTGTGTGATTTATCGCATAATCGAAATTTAGAGGATTTCTTTTAGTACTCATGTGAATAACTTCACACTTTTCTTTATTCAGGGACAATTGCCATTTTTCGCACCATACACATATCTTCTCTAAATCATTTTGGAATTCGTTTTGGTCATTTGATGACTTTACAAGACGGTAAATGACTTCATCATCTGCAATCGAACTTTCTGTCTATTACTGCGAACTGTGACCTTCCTGACAGAAAATCACGAATCCAGCCGCACAAGTGAGGCGATATTCCATAGGCACGCAGTTTGGTTAGAAGATGCTTGTGACAAACAGTGTCGAAAGCCTTCTGGAAATCTGAAAATATGGAAACAATTTGACACCCCCTGTCGGTAGCACTCATTACTTCATGAGTATAAAGAGCTAGTTGTGTTTCACAGGAACGATATTTTTTGAATCAGTGCTGTCTATGTGTCAATAAATTGTTTTCTTCGAGGTAATTCATAATGTTCGAACACAGTATATGCTCCAAAATCCTACTGCAGATCTTCGTGAGTGCCATAGGCCTGTAATACAGTAGATTACTCCTATTTCCCTTTTTGGGTACTTGTGTGACTTGATGTACAAGAAGAGATTAGCTGCAATTTCTATGAGCGAGCGGTTGTATATAATTGCTAAATATGGAGTTATTGTGTCACCATACTCCGAAAGGAACCTGACTGGTATACAATCTGGTCCGGAGGCCTTGCCTTTATTAAGTGATTTAAGCTGGTTTGCTACACCGAGGACATTTACTTCTACGTTTCTCATCTAGCAGACATTCTTGATTGGAATTCAGGAATATTTACTTCGTCTTCTTTGGTGAAGGAGTTTCGGAAAACCGTGTTTAATAACTGCTTTAGTGGCGCTGTCATCAGTGACTTCACCGTTGTTATCGCGCAGTGAAAGTATTGATTGCTTCTTGCCATTGAGGTGCTTTACATATGACCAGAATCTCTTAGGGTTTTCTACCAGATTTCGAGACAGCGTTTCGATGTGTAAATTATTATAAGCATCTTGCATTGAAGTACACGCTATCTTTCGAACATCTGCAAAACTTTGCCAATCTTGGGGATTTTGCGTTCTTTTAAATTTGGCATGCTTTTTTCGTTGCTTCTGCAACAGCGATCTGACCCGTTTTGTGAACCATGGGGGATCAGTACCATCACTTATTAATTGATGTGGTATATATCCCTCAATTGCCGTCGATACTATCTCTTTGAAATCATTCTACATCTTGTCTATGCTTACATTATCAGAACGGAAGGAGAGGAGACTGTCTCTTAAAAAGACTTTAAGAGCATTTTTATCAGCTTTTTAAAATAGATGTATCTTGCGTTTTTCTTTTATGGTTGTGGGTGTTACGTTATTCAGACTAGCAGCGACTGCCTTGCGGTCGCTAATCCCTGTATCCTTCATGATACTCTCTATTTTTCCAGGGTTATTTGTTGCTAAGAATTCAAGTATGCTTTCGCACGCATTTATGCTTCGTGTAGGCTCATGAACAAATTGTTCAAAATAATTTTCTGAGAAAGCATTCAGTACAATTTCGCACGATGTTTTACGCCTGCCGCCGGCTTTAAACGTATTTTTCCAGCATATCGAGGGCAGATTGAAGTCACCACCGACTATAACTGTATGATTGGGATACCTATTGGAAATGAGACACAAGTTTTCTTTGAACTGTTGAGCAACTATATCTTATGAGTTTGGGGGGGGGGGGGGGCGGTTTAGTCCGATTGTCAAGTATAACCTCTACCCATACTATGTCGCAGGAACTATCCACTTCAATTTCACTACAATGTAAACTACTTGGGGCAGCAATAAATACTCCACCACCAACTGCATTTAATCTAACCTTTCTGAACACTGTTAGGTCGTTTGAAAAAATTTCGGCTGAACTTATTTCCGGCTTTAGCCAGCTTTCCATACCTATAACTATTTGAACTTCAGTGCTTTCTATTAAGACTTGGAGCTCTGGTTCTTTTCCAACACAGCTACGACAATTTACAACTACAACACTGATCGTTTCTACAACTATCTTACTATGTTTTATCGGTCCCCGTTTAGGCGGCCGCCCTTTCTGTAGTTTCCTGAGACCCTCTATCCTAAATACCGCCCAGTCCCTTCCAAACAGCCACTGCTACCCGTATAGCTGCTTCTTGTGCGTAGTGGACTCCTGAACTATTAAGCGGAGCCTGGAAACCCACCACACAATGGCGCAAGTCAAGGAATCTGTAGCCTACATGGTCACAGAACCACCTGAGCCTCTGATTCAGACCGTTCACTCGGCTCTGCACCAAAGGACCACAGTCATTTCTATCGATGATGCAGATGGTGAGCTCCACCTTAACCTCCACTTTAACCCAAAACCAGAGAGAATCTCCTCCGATCCAAAGCGACACACGTCATTGGTAGCGTCCATAAGCACCCTTTCCACATCCAGAATCACTCCCACCAGTATGCCATGGAGTGCGCACTGGCTTCTTTCCCCTCCTTGGCAGCCATGTTCGTAAGGGGCCCCATTACGCGCCTAACGTTGGAGTTCCCAACTACCAGCAAACCCATCCTCTGTGAAAGCCCAGATCTTGCGGGCAGAAAAGCTTCCCGCACCCGGCTTAGGGACTTCATCAGCCACAGATAACGCCTGAAACCTGTTTGCCAAATTAACCAGGGAGGTCCTACAAATGGCCATTTGGAAAGTTTTTTGGTGCCTGCCAGAATTTGGAATGATCTCTCCTCAACCATTGGTGAGGGGTCAACCTCAGTGCAACCTGGGGCAGCCACAGCAGTGGATTGACTGGGGGACATGTGGGACGTGCTCGATGTCCCTTGCATCACCATGTCCAACCCCCCACAGTGTTGCCCCTTGGTAGCAGCCTCAAGCTGTGTGACGGAAGCCAACACTGCCTGGCGCTGTGAGCAAAGGGTCACCAACTCAGCTTGCATCTGCACACAGAAATCACAGTTCCTGTCCATTACTGAAGTCATTCCTGTTTGAAGCTCGTAAAAAGATGTACCAAATGAAAGGTGTACTCGGCTTATTAGTAGCAGGAACTCGAGGTTCTCTGTCACTGACGATCTAACCAACACTGAGCTGTTCTAACCAAAACAAACAAAAGCCTGTTCGATATGAGGGCCAATACAAGGGTCGATAACAGCAGTGGTACTGCATGCTGCACTGTTATTAAAATAAAAGGTTGTACCTGGTAATCACTCAAAGGCGCAAGAACTTGCAAAAATAAACTAGTAACTACACAGATAACTGAAATTAAGTCGCTCCTGTTTGAAGCTCATAAAAATATGTAACACACAAACGGCGTACTCGGCTTATTAGCAGCAGGAACCTGATGTGCTCTGTCACTGATGGTCTAACCGACACTTTAAGTGTTAGGATTATGTCTGAAATAGGGAACACAATCTGTAAATCTGGATAGTGGGCCTCAGGCACCTCGTCTAAACCCAGATTCGGGGGTCTAGATGGGCACAGTCCATGTTTATCTTGAGGGAAGCTTCAAAGACTTCTGATTTGTGACCCATTTTGCCACAGGACGTGCATTTGGATCGACAATAGTGTCACTGTTTCTGTCGATGTGTTATAAAACAATTGCTGGATGAGAGTAACCGTTCTGGGCTTCACACACCTGCAGGGGATTTAGCCATAATGGGTGATTAAGTTCGCTGGGAAGCCGAGGTTTGGGCTGGGACTGGTGAAATGGGCAAGCAGCAAACACTTGAGAGGGGCCCAGCAACCCCATGGAAGACCAAACAGACTGTTCAAAAGCCCTGATGATGCAAGACCTGTCTCCAATGTAGGACCTTCGTGTTTTAGAAGGTTCTTGTGAAGTGCTTCATCTGGTGAGTGGACAACGATCATATCCTGGACTAGGGATGGTGAATAAGATGTTTTACATTGAGGTTCTGTATAGTCATATACATAAAACCTGGCTGCCAATCGCCCACTGCAGAGACTAAGACCGGCGACCTCTCAGAATTGTAAGTCTGGCCACACGCACGATTTGGCAAAACTGTAGAATGCAGAAGTGTATAGAGGATGTGTGGTCTCCTCCTCGAATTTTTGAGTGTCATTTAAGCTCTGGTCTTGTGGTAAGCGTTGCGAAATGAAGGCACAGAGTCGCGAGTTTGAGTCAACAGACTCCTTTATTTTTTAACTACATTTCAGCTGTCTGCTAAAGTTATCGGTTTTATGGAATTTCAAAGAAAATTCGCTTCACTTCCTAGTCCCCAGCAACAGCAAAAATTTTTGGGAACATTTCTGCAGAATATTTTGTGTCTCCATCAAGATCAGAACAGAGAGTTTCATTGCCCACAGCGCCCACCTGCTACCAGCAACTGGCCCCATACCGCCCATCGCCTCGTGGCAAGTACCGTTGGACCAGACGCCTGCAGTGCAACGCAGTGCAGCGCTATGAGAGTCTTTATCAACCGTCATTTTCTTGTTAGAAGCTGTAGCACTGATCTTGCAGTTATGCATTGGGTTTTGGACATTTGAAACTTATGGCCATTATGTAAGCACTGTAAAATAGAGTCATTACTGGAAAAATTTCAACATTTGCGACATATTGTTCACTTTGGGTTTAGTAATGAGGTGAAGGCAGTGGTGGCAGTTCATCCT
Organism: Schistocerca americana; assembly: GCF_021461395.2. Classification (NCBI taxonomy): domain Eukaryota; kingdom Metazoa; phylum Arthropoda; class Insecta; order Orthoptera; family Acrididae; genus Schistocerca; species Schistocerca americana. Next base: position 299,013,959 of record NC_060119.1, on the reverse strand, counting down.
TTGTGTTGTGTATGGGGTGAATGTTTTCGGACAAAATATGCCAGCTTTGTTTGTTTCGAGAAAGACCGTTCTGGCATGAATGATTTTCAACATTCAAGAAGTCTCGGTAACTGACACATGTCATGAACTGGGTCCATTTAACCGTTGTGCAATAACTGCATTCAGTTGGCAAGGTTCAGAAGTCAGGGTTAAGAGTACTACATGCTTAATTCAAAGCAACAAAAGCTAAATCCGTGGAAATTACTGCAAATTTGCTTGAAAGTCACCAGTTCACTCATTGAGCAATATTGTTACTGGTGACGAGTTATGATGTATTTATGTTAATTTCTTAAGAAGAAATTAACGGCTGAGGCCTAATAAAAGATATATAGTCGAGCAAAGGGCAGTGTCAACATAATATTTTTTCATCTGATAGTTCAAAAAAGGTGTTTTTCTCTACTAACTACTCTCAAAGGGTGTGTCCATTGCAGCTGTTATTAGCTGCCAGAAACTGAGCTACTTTTCCGTCACAGTGTAAGAAAAACGACTAAGAAAACTGCATCATGTGTTGCTACTACATGACAACACTCTCTGCTGATGTCACAAACAAAAGTATCCAGGCATATCCAATACATTTTTTTTCTTCTGAACTTATGCCCTCAAATGTTAATCTTTCCTGCTCCTCACCAAACAGCCGCCAAGAAAATTCCTTTTGGGACAAAAACGCAGTTCAGACTTGGTTTGACGACATCTTTAACTTAGAACCAGTAGGTATCTACTGCCGTGGAATCCATGAACTACCTGAACTTTATGCAATTGTGTTAGATAATGAGAAAGAAAATGCAGCGTGTCCCATGAGGAAAGATCAATTTAAGCGGTATGACAGGAACGATCATTCGAAGTAAAGAAATCTAATAATCGAAGTCACCGAAGAGCTATGAGCACTTGTTCGGAAGAAGTTCGTTCCACAGTAGCGAAGATGAATGACTGATCATAACTCTTAAGGCATGCATTATAGAACTAATGATAACCAGACTTTTTTGCCTCAAATGTTCGTTCTTTTCATATCCCTGAATATTGATCATTTCGCTTGTGACACACTAAGTCACTGAGACTTGATTTCTCTCTAATGATTACTGGTGTGTTCAATAAACCGATGGAAAAAACTATTTAAATATGCACTGTACTGATACAAATGAAATAAATGTATAATTCTTGTCAAAAGTTCATTTTAATAACACATAAAGTATTTGTGACATGAGCATACATAAACTGGCACAAATTAGTAAGATGTCACTCGCTCTGGAATTCAAAACGCTCTACGTTTACTTCTTGTAATGCGACAGATACAAGTAAAATGGAAATATGGTACTTCATAAATAAAACTGTGTACTCACAGTTACCAAAAATTATGCGTGCAGAAGCAGAAGGAGCCATTATCAGTTATGCAGTGTCTTAAGTTTTATGTCATGACGCTACAGGATACTGTAAGTAGTGAGACGACTTTTGACTACTTAGGTTTTCTTAAGGTTTCCTTATTGATTTTCGATCTGACTGCTTGTACCTTTATCACAGACTTGCTCGGATACATCAGTCGTATATTGGTCAGACGATGCGTATCGTCGAGGATCGATGCCGTGAACACCGGAGGCCCACTCGACTGATGTATCCGAGCAAGTCGGCTGTCGCTGAACATTGTTTGTCGGAAAATCACGCTATGGAGTATGAACGCACGAGGATTCTGGTACAGACGTCGAGATACTGGGACAGCGTTGTTAGAGAGGCCATCGAAATTTGCACCAATGACGACCTCATAAACCGTGACTGCAAGGCTTGGCCGGCCGAAGTGGCCGAGCGGTTAAAGGCGCTACAGTCTGGAACCGCACGACCGCTACGGTCGCAGGTTCGAATCCTGCCTCGGGCATGGATGTGTGTGATGTCCTTAGGTTAGTTAGGTTTAAGTAGTTCTAAGTTCTAGGGGACTTATGACCACAGCAGTTGAGTCCCATAGTGCTCAGAGCCATTTGAACCATTTGCAAGGCTTGGGAACCAGCGATTGGGTCAATCAAGAGTAAATCGAGCAAACGCATAGTTGTGACGACCACGGCGGACAGAGCCATCACACCGACGTCATCTCAGACGCCGTCGCAATCTGTTCCACCGCGCGACCGTGGCGCGGGGCGCGGATGGCGGAGGGAGTGCGCCGCGGGCGGAGGGTATTAAGCCATAGCGTACGGATCTCCGTACCGGCGCATTCATAGGATCTCAGTCCGTCAGTTCACCTGATGATGGCGACATGTATGATCGCCGAAATATTGTGCCCGTTGGACACTGTAGACCGGCAGTACACCCGTGGATATTTTGATTACATTCTGCGTTGTTGTCAAGATTTATTTATACTACTAGCAGGGAGGACATCAGCCTGTGATTTACTTGAGCTGGTTAGGAAGTGGTTACAGCTTACATCTCAAAGACACGGCTTTCGATGGCCAGAATACCCCAAGTATATGTCAATTAGTCCTACTCCCATTTCTGTAACTAGGTTTGGGAACTATAAAATTGTTACTAATAATACTTAGATGCACTGACTGCAAAATAAACGTCATCAAACAATAACTGTCACAACTACATGTTTTTCTGTCTTAACATAATGGAAACTAAAAAGTGCTTTCACCAGATGGGTTTCACATTTTTGGAGTGTTTCAGTGGTTGTACTGTAAACATCATGAGTAAACCACGCATCTTTTGATCATTATAGACTTTGAAAGTATTTTTTTAAGAACGCTGTAATTGTCACTATCCCCAAAATACAGGAAAACAAATGAATAGATAACAACACAGCATTCATTGCAAAACATGAACATCCATAGAGGGACGTCATAAGTTCCATATCAAGGAAGTCCACTGTACTCAGAAACCATACGCCGTGACTGAAAAAGTGGACTCAAAAAGAAGTAGAAAAAATCAAACCAGAAAAAGTTAAAAGAGAAACAGTTGTCACCAGTATGTGGTACAAGTAACACACAACACTGACAGTAATTTGTAGAATAAGTGATCCTTAAGCGAAACTGTCAATCAGTCTATAAATGCTGAAAACATTACAAAAACCATCTACTCATAATGATTACAATATGACCACTTCTGATGCTTAATCGCTAAAAGATAAAAGCATATGTGTTGAAGCGCTTTTCAACTTGCAGTAAGCTTAAGACAGACACAATTAATCTGAGTGTGGTGCTAATTTTCTGTGCAGCTCTTCACAGTCAGCGCAGAGCGTTATTAATCCTTAATGGTTTTATACGAGCTACACCTCTAGGCTACCACAACATTCATATGAGAATTATCGAGGTGAACGCGATGGCTGTGTTAGCAGGAGCTTCTCCCTTACAAACCGGTGGGAGCAGAGTCTTCTCATGGGATGGCGACCCTGCCCTATACTAGTATTTGTTTTCCTCACCCATATACTCTGAGGGCAACATGCCTTAAAACCCCTATACATCTAAATCTCTATTAACTCCTATACAACTCTCCGCCTCTTCTCAACCCACATTGGATCAACATGAGAATATATGATCCAAAATTGTCTGAACGAAAATCTCGAGCTTTGAAACAAGGATACCCCAGGCAACTGGAATTGGGTGCTTTGAATCTGACACTGAAATGTCAGTCTGTCACATGGATTCTGGAGGAGGAGAGCGAGGAAGGGCAAAAAGTGAACTAATCAAATTAAACAACAAAACAAATCTAGAGTAAATAGGATCTACTTGAATAAAACTTCCTATACTGCCACATATATTTGCGCTGAGAAACTTGAAGAATACCTGGGCTGTTTGCAACATGAATTGCAGAGCATCAAATAGGAGATCCTCAAAGTCAGTGACACGAATTTTGAAAGTGAAGTGACTACTGTCTTCAAGTCAGGGCACTCCTATTTTAGAATAATTCGGATAAAAATTTATGGCATAGCTCTGCTAATTCACAACAGGATGGAAAACCTCATCACCAAGACCATATCCACTTCAAACAGACTGATCTGCATGACTTTTGAGGTGAATAGTATGATTGGTTTTCAAATAAATTGTGGGCATAGTGGTGGTGTGGGCTGTCCAAACACGACTCATGACCCATCATCACACCTTCAGTTGTGCCATCTGCTATCTTTCAAACTTCACAGAAACTCTTCTGCCAACCTTGCAAAACTAGCACTCCTGGAAAACAGGATATTGCGCAGACTTGCCTTAGCCACAGCCTGGGGGATGGATAAAGCTGTGATGAAATGTCATGAGTCATGCTTGGATAGCTCACATGGTAGAGCACTTGCACATGAAAGGCAAAGGTCCTGAGTTCGCTGGCACAGTTTTAATCTGCCAGGAAGTTTCACATCAGCACAAACTCTACTGCAGAGAGAAAGTTTCATTGTAGTGAGAGAGATGAATAGGGGCCATAAATGCTGACGTGGTTGTTTGAATGATTCTGGGAAGCAGCATTCAGTGGATCGTACCTGCAGACGGACTTCTGGCAGAAGTCCTCTACTCCTTCCGCTTAGGGTCAGACAGAATGGCACTGGTTTGCAAAACATTTTACCTAGGCCAGGCGGCAGTGCATCGTGATGGTGGCCAAATGGGGGAAAGTGGGTGGAGGAAGCCACTTAAGAAAGACTGCTGTAAATTGAGCTTTTGTGCAAATGGTGGGAAGGTCATAAAACTCCATGTATTCTTATGTTAGAAGCTGGGACGATATGGAAAGAGCAGCTGCTGTATGTGTTTAGTGGAAGCAAGACTGTAACTCCCACCTGACGCCGCCACAAAGTCGCCAGATTATTTTAGTGTGTGGCAAAAACGTATATTTCATGGGCACAATTGTCTGGGAAGCTTAACAGACTTCTTTCAGAAACTGGAAATGGTCAGCTCGGAAGCATTAGATCTCTCCATAAATGAGGGACTGTGGTCCCATCTAGGTAGATGTTTTTTTTGTAAAAACATGGCCATGCTTACCATGAGAATGGCGCCTCCCTAGTTGAAAATGTTTTTTTCAGACAAGAGAGATTTGGACTTGCTGATTGGCTCATCTCAGAATAAGCAGAGTAGATGCTTGTTCCCCCCAATGTGGGAGCCCCGCTGCTGTGTCTGAATTGGTTACCAAGCCAACAGAATAGTGAGGGGAGATTCAGTCAGAGAATAGTTCAATTGGTTCATGCAATGTGGGGGCAGTTTTGGTTTTGCTAATTCGGTACCTGTACTGAGCCTTGGTGGAAAATGGTTATGATTCTTTGCCTTCTTCATTTTCTGATCCTCCCCTGGTGGAGAACTTCAGGTCTTTCCCTAGTGGGTGAGACTTGTGGTCTACATCTTGTGGTGGACTAAGAGCCAGTGGCAATTTCCAGCTGTACCGACAGTGGAACAGCATCTCATCTCGGACATATCATGTATATCGAGTGTGAACTTTTTCATCCTTAGTCAGCTGTCTGACGTTTGCCAATTCCAACATACACTGTTGTGCCTGTGAATCAGATTGGTTTGGACAGACCAGTCAACAGGTGTACCTCACACTGCAATCTGCCAGGATTTCAGGGTTCTGATAGGGAAGTTTCCCACCTTCTGATAATCAGAACGCAAATTTTCGTGGATGCGTCAGAAAATTACAGGTGCTGCAGAGCACTGCTCCTCGCACATAGCGCCGTTTTCTGCTACTGTCTGAATCAAGGTGAAAGGGTAAAATACTGCTGCATGAGTGTAGGTCTGTTAAATTATATTCACAGCTCCCTGTTCTCAGGTGAACCATAGTTTGTGATGTACTTGGTCAAGTTGATTCTGTTTGAATAGAGTTGGGCCTCAAGGTGGATTCATCTAAACAAAGTCAGATTGAACTGCAAAAGGAATTAATTCAGGGGAGAAGTTATGTAGCTTTCGCCCCAACGCATGCTTCGCCAATCAAACACTGCTCCTTTTCTGATTTGAGTTTGTCAGTTTGGTCAGCTAGTTGTAGTTCCATTGGATTAATAAAGCTTGTCATTATTTTGTAAACCTAAATGCACCACTATTCTCATTCGTACTCAATCAACTATTCACATGAGTACACCAGAAATTTAAGGTTCATTCTTATTAAAGTAATTAATTTGAATATTAAGCTGAATTCTGCAAGCGATCACAGGGAAAGGCAACAAAGGTGCCATGAGTAAATTCACTAATTAATTTACAACAATTAAGGGTGTACCTCACGATTTGAAGATTATTGGGAGTATAGCACTTTTTTATGTAACAATAACAACAAATAGCATCTCTCAGACATATATTTATGATTAAAGCAAGGGACAATGTGCAATCTTATAGGACAAATAATGGTGAATTTCTTAGCAACCAACGGAAAAGTTAAAGAGTGTAATGGTCAACACTTAGGTCAGGAGGTCAATTGAATAGGTGAGGCAGTGATGCTACAATGTGTCAAGAGTCCAAACTCAGGTGGCTCGTGAGTGATTGAGTCTTATGCCCAAAGGCAGCTGAGAAAAAGTGCTTTCTGAAATGACATTTTATTAACATCTTTGTTACAATGACTTTAGTCTTCCCCAGTGCACAGGAAACAGGATGAGCCATTCGCTCAGCCGTCGGCAAGAAATGCTGGACACAGTATCCAAACAGCTTGTGTAGTGTGTGGCAGATTAGGGACCCTGCCTGACAGTGAAGTGTTACAGGGTTGGCAGCAGGATGGCCCACGGCACCGCAGTGAACTTGAAGGCCTCAGTGCACTTAAAGAGGGGCGTGCACTCTGATATGAAGCCGCAGTATTTTCCTGATGGTGTTTGTCATGAATGCGAAAGTCCAGGGCTACCTCAGCATATGTAGCATAGAGCCAGGAAGACGGTACATGTCCAGCCTGGCAGGCGGCACTCAGGCACCCACCGAGCAAGTAGAAGGTGGCAGCTTCCAGTTGAATGGGTGGCCCTTCGCCTTGTTGTTAATCTTCTACTAGTCACGGCTGTAACCTATCAGGAGCGACGATGTGGAGCGACTAAGTCCGCAGGCTGCAGTCTCATAGCTGAAATCTTCAGACAGGCAGCAGGCAGCACATCATTGTTCGCCAGCAGCGCTAACCTGTTACTAGCGAAACTGTCGTTTCATCGAGATCGGTGATTCAGACTGAATGAACGGATACACTGAAGATAAGCTGTCCAAAACGGAGGTATTTAAAGCCAGATAACACGCCATTGTAGCAGGCTAGGCTGCGATTTGCTCCTGCTGAGTTGAGGTCTCAGTGGTCCTGTCTGCACTGTGGTGTCTCAAGGATGGACGGTTTTTCCTGTCTCTGAATTTGTCATCAGTACTAGTGCGTCTTGGAGCAGTGGAGCTCGTATGTTGTATGTTATTACTCCGTATTGTAGAGTTTTCAGAAGAACGTTATGGGTGCCGCCATACTGCACTGTTGACACTCCTGCTATAACTCTGCTTGCTGTGTGACAATAAGATATGACCATTGCTCTTCTTTTGCAATACTGGTACTCTTCCATTTTTTGTATTGAGGATGTGACACACAGTCTGAGTTGGGCGTGATTCTTTTACTGCCTGTGTCAAGCAATAACTTCGAGAATTTATTAGTGTACCTGGAAATAAGGTTGTTGTGCAATAAGACGAATGGAACTGGACAAACTCTCGACAGCAATTACCTTCAACATCTTAACAGCAGTGAAAAAAGTCAGTGTGCTCCAAAAACAGGAAAATCCGAGATTCTGCCTCGAAACACAACCACTTACAGAAGAAAGGCGAAGCACTGACAGAGAAAAGCATCCAAATGCAGAGACCTCAACAAAAACGTATAGAAGGCGATCAGAAGAGATCAGTGAACGCAAAACACGAGAGTGATCGAGGAGATCATCAAAACCAATGTGAGTATGAGGCCTTCATTCCAGTCAAACAGATTTGGAATGGCCAAGGAGAAGTTGTTACTGAAAGAGACAAAATTATGAAAACCATTTGGGACTTTCGTCGGAAGCTCTACATTATGATTTACGAAGATTTCTTATAGATGTGGGATTTGAATAACTGGAACCTACGAGCAAAAATGAAATGGAAAGAGCTCCAAAACCACTCAAGAATTTAAGGTGCTAGGAGAAATTCAGATCACATGCGAGATGCTTAAAACTGGAGGAAGGAAAACACGTAAATGAAGATGGCGGGCTACATCATTTCATACATTTCGAAATCAGTAAGTTTTAAAAGTGATATGTTATCTGTTAACATTATTAAATTTCACTAACTTGATTTTCTCTATAATTATTTTGCAGGTATGATGTGCATCAATTACTAGGCTACTTGAGACATGAACCCTCATGACAATTTGATAACTTCTGTTGTGTAGAAAGGTACTTTTTGGAGGGAAGCTATACCTACGAAAGTTCATTTGTCAGTGACACTTCGATTTCCTGCTAACAGTTTCAAAAGACTACATTATATTTTTAAAATATCCACTCAAGGGATTTTGCAGATAGTGTCTGAAGTTTTCAGAGCAGTATATGAGGCCTAGAATGACTATGTTAAGGTAAAGTTCACTTTTAAAATTACATTCAGTAACCAACAGCACCAATAAATTTAAATACCCACTCTATTAGGGTTGCTGGTAGTGCCTACAGTTTTCAGAGCTACACAATTAACTGAAAAATTTGAAATACAGACAGTAAGTGGGTGGAATGACATTTGTTAGTTGCGTAAAGGATATTTCATTACAAGATAAAATTTAAAAAATGCAGAATTTGAATTAATCACTATTTTTGGACATTAAAATTGTTAAATCTGTTGGCACATGTGTAGCCTGTGCTCTCGTATGACCTTTTCTATGTGGCTATTGCACATATGCTGAATACTGTGCATCTGGTGAACATTGATGGAGTGTTACATACTGTGTTTTCACTGAATTTTTTTCATACAAAAATGTCTATGTTGTGCTTTATATCCTCTCTCTCCTCTTCACCATTTTTTTTAAATTTTTTTGCCCTCAACTGGCAATGCAAATCCATATCATCCATTTCTTTCTGATAATGATTTTGAAATGGAGATTGCCTGGTCCATTTGACCCTTAGCTTGTTTAACTTTTGGCAGTCTCTAGCATTTGTACTGATTGGTGTATTATGGACTCTTGTTCCACATATTCATTCTCACCCTCAGTTTCATTGGAAAAGGTCTGAAAGAAACACACAGTGTTAGTAAATGGAAACTATATCTTATAATTAATGTGTACCGCAATTTTATACTACTATAGTGAAACTACTAATTTGTTTCTCTTCTTTTCTGTTTCAGTTCCCTGCAAGTAGTGAAGAATGGCTTCTTGCACCACAAAGATTTGAAAACACTTTGCGATTCCCTCATTGTTTGAGGGCTTTGGGTGGCAAACATGTCCAAATGCAGGCTCCTATCAACAGTGGTTCAAAGTTTTTTAATTATAAAAGTACTTTCAGTATAATGTTACTAGGTCTAGCTGACAGTGACTACAACTTTCTATTTGCAGATATTGGTACCCATGGTCAGATGAGAGATGCCAGAGTTTTCTATGATAGCTTGCTTTATTGCAAACTTGAGGAGACTGATACATTTCTCCAACCAACTTCTCTTCCTCGTCGAAATCTGGCAGTTTCTTATGTTTTTCTAGCAGATACAGCCTTTTCATTATCAGACAGATTGTGAAGCCCTGTTCTGGAGTACCACCAACTGGTAGTCAAGTGAAATTATTCAGTCAGCATTTGTCATGTGCCAGAGCTATAACTGAACCTACATTTGGTATAACGACATCTGTTTTCAGAATTTTTCAGAAACCAATGCTGTTGGAATCAGAAAAAGCAACACTTGCAACACTCAATTGTGTAATATGGCACAACTTCTTAAAGAACAGCGGAACTTCACGTAGTCTGCACTTGCCTGAAGGTACAATACAACGTATCTTACAGGAAAGTCAAACTTCACTACTACCACTACATAATACTCAAAGGTGGCCAACACAAAATGTGAAAGAAATACCTGAAGAATTTGCAGCTTACTTTTATTCAGACGCATTTTAAGTATCATACAACCACAAAATCTCTCTGAATCAGCAAGTCTCACACGTCTCCCTTTGCAGGGTGCTTGAGGTTAGCAGCACATTCTAGTCACGCCTGCATGTGTTCCATGAACACGCAATGGTAGGGTGCAGGTAGCAGTGTTACATCTGTACTGCAGCTGTTAGTTGTGTTATTGTCTAGTTCTTGTGTAAGCTAAGTGTGGTGAGAGTGACTACTATTGTAGAGAGGGCGTTTCTTGAGGAAGACGTTTTTCTTGTTGGAGGAAATTTGATAGAGCATGTGAGGCAGAAATTTAGATTGTGTTTTCTTGCTCTAAGGTGTCTACATCGTGGCTCTGTACTTGGTTTAATTCACAAATTCCAGGCAAACGGTTCAGTTCATGATGCACTGTGAACTGGTAGCCTCATTTTTTTAACAGAATGGAAGGTTGACAACATTTTGGACATCATGTTGCAGAGTAGAACAAAATCAGTGAAGGAAATTATCGCAAGAGTCTTAAGTCTCTCTTGTGACAGCCCATAAGATTGTAACCAAACAAATGCGGATGTACCCACATAAAATTACTGCTGAGCAGCAATTACATTGTATGGACCATGCAAAATAAATGAAGTTTTGTGAATGATTTCAGCAGTTTGTGAACTGATATGGAGCTGTTAGTTTAGATCAAACCGATGAGACTTGCTTTCACCATGTGGCGACATTAATTCCCAAAATTCATAAAATTGGTCATCAGAAAATCTACGTTCCTCAAGAAAAACGCCATTGCATCCAGAGAAAAGCAGAGTGTATGTTGCCATAACACGAGTGTCAATTAAAGGACCAATCTTTTATGAAGAAATATTGGGTTTAATGTCCTGTCGACACTGAGGTCATTAGAGAGCACAAATTAGGATTGGTCAAGAACTGGGAAGGCAACTGGCCGCGCCCTTTCAAAGGAACCGTCTGGCATTTGCCTGAAGTGATTTAGGGAAAGCACAGAAAACATAAATATGGATGACCAGATGTGGGTTTGAATCATCAACCTCCTGAATGTGAGTCCACTGTGCCACCCCACTCAGTCTTTTTCGATACTGCAGCCACTTCTGGCATCAATTGTTCCCAGATAATTTACCCATTTATTGCCCTGCTGAATAAAAATGAGGTCAATATTTCATTTTTCCAACAAGACAAGGCTACTGCTCATACGACACGTCAGTCCTTACAAGTATCAAATGAAATCTTTGGAGATAGAGTAATTATGAAAAATATTTGTCTCTGAGCTCACTGGATCTGTCTCAGCCCAACTATTTCGTTTGCCCTGCGGCTAAAGCATTATTGAATCAAAACAACCCATAGACGATAGATGAATTGAGACAGCAATAATTGATTATCTGCATTCAATTACGTATGAAATCTTGGTAAAGGCGTTTCCAACCAAATGTAAATGTGTTGAACTATGCCTTCAAGAAGGAGGATATCATTTCCAGCACCTACTGTGATATTTGTGAGTACTCTGTATTTAATTGTAATTAATTAATTTCATTGTTTAAAGTATAATAATATTGAATCCCAAAAATAAATGCAGCCACTAGTAGTGAGTCACAGCCCCTTTCTCATACAGGGTGGTCCATTGATCGTGACCGGGCCAAATTACTCACGAAATAACGCCAAACGAAAAAACTACACAGAACGAAACTTGTCTAGCTTGAAGGGGGAAACCAGATGGCGCTGTGGTTGGCCCACTAGATGGCGCTGTGATAGGTCAAACGGATATCAACTGCGTTTTTTTAAATAGGAACCCTCAGTTTTTATTACATCTTCGTGCAGTACATAAAGATATACGAATGTTTTAGTTGGACCACTTTTTTCGCTTTGTGATAGATGGCGCTGTAATAGTCATAAACATATGGCTCACAATTTTAGACGAACAGTTGGTAACAGGTAGGTTTTTTTAAATTAAAATACAGAACGTCAGTATGTTTGAACATTTTATTTCGGTTGTTCCAATGTGATACATGTACCTTTGTGAACTTATTGTTTCTGAGGACGCATGCTGTTACAGTGTGATTACCTGTAAATACCACATTAATGCAATAAATGCTCACAATGATGTCCGTCAACCTCAATGCATTTGGCAATACATGTAATGACATTCCTCTCAATAGCAAGTAGTTCACCTTCCGTAATGTTCGCACATGTATTGATGATGCGCTGATGCATGTTGTCAGGCATTGTCGGTGGATCATGATAGGAAATATCCTCCAACTTACCCCACAGAAAGAAATCCGGGGATGTCAGATCCGGTGAACGTGCAGGCCATGGTATGGTGCTTCGATGACCAACCTACCTGTCATGAAATATGGTATTCAGTACCACTTCAACCGCACGCAAGTTATGCGCCGGACATCCATCATGTTGGAAGTATGTCGCCATTCTGTCATGCAGTGAAACATCTTGTAGTAACATCGGTAGAACATTAGGCAGGAAATCATCATACATTGCACCATTTAGATTGCCATCGATAAAATGGGGGCCAGTTATCCTTCCTCCCATAATGCCGAACCATACATTAACCCACAAGGTCGCTGATGTTCCACTTGTTGCAGCCATCGTGGATTTTCCGTTGCCCAATAGTGCATATTATGCCGGTTTGCGTTACCGCTGTTGGTGAATGACGCTTCGTCGCTAAATACAATGCATGCAAAAAATGTGTGATCGTCCCATAATTTCTCTTGTGCCCAGTCTCAGAACTGTACACGACGTTCAAAGTCGTCGCCATGCAATTCCTGGTGCATAGAAATATGGTACGGGTGCAATCAATGTTGATGTAGCATTCTCAACACCAACGTTTTTGAGATTCCCGATTCTCGCGCAATTTGTCTGCTACTGATGTGCGGAATAGCCGCGACAGCAGCTAAAACACCTACTTGGGCATCATCATTTGTTGCAGGTCGTGGTTGACGTTTCGCATGTGGCTGAACGCTTCCTGTTTCCTTAAATAACGTAACTATCCGGCGTACGGTCTGGACACTTGGATGATGTCGTCCAGGATACCGAGCAGCATACACAGCACACGCCCATTGGGCATTTTGATCACAATAGCCATACATCAACACGATATCGACGTTTTCCGCAATTGGCAAGCGGTCCATTTTGACACGGGTGATGTATCACGAAGCAAATACCGTCCGCACTGGCGGAATGTTACTTGATACCACGTACTTATCCGTTTGTGACTATTACAGCGCCATCTATCACAAAGCGAAAAAAGTAGTCCAACTAAAACATTCATATTTCATTATGTAGTACACGAATATGTAATAAAAATGGGGTTTCTATTTTAAAAAACGCAGTTGATATCCGTTTGACCCATGGCAGCGCCATCTAGCGGGCCAAACATAGCGCCATCTGGTTTCCCCCTTCAAGCTAGACGAGTTTCGTTCTTCGTAGTTCTTTCGTTTGATGCTTATTTCGTGAGATATTTGGCCCGGTCACTATCAATGGACCAACCTGTATAGCGAGATGAATGTGCTGCCGATGTTAGGCGCCCCACAAGATGAAACGCGCGAAGCTCGCCACTGCAGAGACTTTGCAGATGCACTATATGAAAATATATACAGGAGCTTACATGAGAATAAAAGAAGATCTAATGTAAAACAGCTTCGTTTCAGTTCACTTACCTCTTTACTTATTGTGTTGGTATCAACTGTGCCAAGAAAACTGTCCATTACTTCCCATAGAGCTATATGCCTTTGCAAACTTCATCTTCCGATGCCCCTCAACTGATTGTCTGTTTCGTCTTTTTTTGATACAGACGATTCATCGACGATAAGGATTTTTTTCTTTTCACGTCATCAATGAAGTAATCAATGTTAGAGTTGTTTTGGAATTTGTTTCAGTGCATCAGCATTGACATTTCTGTTTTAATTGTAGCTTGACGCTATATTCCATGAATGATTATGTTGTTGATACAGTTCCAAAATCTCCAGAACTTGAGGATCACTCTATTGCTCCCATTGACACATTAAAAAAAATACGACGAAGAATAAGTGAACGACAGTTATGTGTTAGAGACGAAGAACGAGAGAACAAAAACTCAGACGACGCAGACAGAAAACATCACTGGCACCAATGTATGGCCGGCTTGTCGATATTGGCTCAAAGTCCTTCGATGTTTGGTCGAAATACCGACAGGTAACGGAGTCTTACCATCATTGTCGTCAACGTTAGTTGTAATGCTACTTCATCGACCCCCTTATTGGATCAACTCTGTGACGCCAATGTTGGCCCCAATGTGTGGACCCAGTCTTACAGGGCATTGTCCCTAGTCGCCTAACAATTCCAGCTTAATGCCACAGCTAGAGTGTCCGTTAGACTGCGTTAATAACTTGAATAAAGAAAAATAAGTAACAGCCCTTATTTTTGGTGGCCTCTATTGTTAAAGAGTGTTGGTGGAAAACAGAGGTCGCTGGATCGAATTCCGTTCGTACTGCGGACATATGTCATTTTAACCCTTATTCATATGTGAAATGGTGTGACGATTTTTCAGAAACGATACGTGTTTCGGATTTCACGTTAAAAAGGATATTTTTATACGGATCTCCCAAAACAGGATTTCGTAAACCGATTCCCCAATACCACTTCTGGTTGGTCATATAAAGACTCCAAAATCGGGACTGATGACCTTAGCTGTTTAGTCCCCCTTAAACTTCCCAACAACCACCACTCCAAAATCAATTCCGGAAATGAATTTGTAGTTGCGCAGGACGTTCAGATATTCTAAAAGAGTTAGATGGACATATAAACCGAAAAAAATTATTTATTATGTATGCAGTTAATACAGTCCTTCGTTGTTATTTGCTGAAGTGTTTTGTAAAATTATGTGCCAATGTCTACGACTATGGATGATCACTCTTCAATAAAAGGGACTGGTTTATCTACAATCTTATCATTTTCTGATATTTTAAATATAGACGAATTTTAATGTACGAATTTATTGTTAATTACGTAGTTCGCACATTAGAGGGAAAAAATAAATAGTAGTACACGTCGTAGCACGATCATGGCTGCGCATTCCACATATTTTCCTTTAATTCTTTGATTGTATCGTCTTCGTGAAGCGTCTGCTGAAGTTGTGCTTTGCTAGCAAGCATGGCTGCTGTGTTTATGGCAAGAAAATATTTTGAATCTGTTATAAGATTTTCTGACCGAGAATCTGTTCCCTGAATTGACGTCTGTACAAAAACCAAGCAGAATGGTGAGATACAAGCGAGTATTCGTTTGAAATAATTGCTGTGAAGAAGCTAAACATGTAATCACCTGTAATTACGCAGTGAATATTGTTAGTAAACAGTACAATATTTTTTAAACGAAGTGTCGCCCGATGTGTTCCGTAAGTGACATATGTATGCGATTGACAGAAATTATTTCTTTCAGTCAGACGCTCACCGCAATGAGAGATCATCTTCAGGAAGTACTACAGGATCGACAGCTTCTGCAGGGGGGAGTAACCCATCAGGAGCAGGACAGGGTGGTGCCAGCGAGGAGAGTGAGGAGCAGGAAGAACCTTCTTCTTCTTCTAGCCTCACGAACAACAATGATGAGGTACTTATTTTCATGTCAAATATGATCTGTTCTTAATTTACAGTATTTATGATTATGAAGACGATATGGAGTGATTTAGTGTAATAGATGATCGTTCCACCAGGTTAGTGAGAATCTAGTACAACTCTCATAGCGCATTTGTCAATATGTGGAAACTTATTACAAATACATAATAATGTGGCACACAAATATGCAGCACGTAAATTGTTGCTACATTTCATGTTTCATTAACCTGGAGAGAGAGAGAGAGAGAGAGAGAGAGAGAGAGAGTGTGTGTGTGTGTGTGTGTGTGTGTGTGTGTGTGTGTGTGTGTGTGTGTGTCACCTTTACTCACAACGTGGCTGTGGTAACAGCAGCTGTACAGTTATATGCTCA
This sequence comes from Schistocerca americana, assembly GCF_021461395.2. NCBI lineage: Eukaryota > Metazoa > Arthropoda > Insecta > Orthoptera > Acrididae > Schistocerca > Schistocerca americana. The sequence goes on along the minus strand of NC_060119.1, from coordinate 298,997,983 downwards.
ATACATTGAAACCCTTCTTTGTAACATGAAGTATTGAGTTTCCCTTGTATGATTGTAAGAATCTTATAATTCTTCCTCACTTGTTGTTAACTTGTTAAAGTCTGCTTAATAACATGAGGTTGCCATATACAGAAACAAATCACACTTAAAAATTAATGTGGATTAGTTACATTATTGGCTCCCAGCATCTGACAGTGATAATTGCTTCCTGCGGTGCTGAGTGACACGGCACTTGTGAATGGAACAGAAAGTACAAACGAGCAATTTGATTGATTGTTGGTGTGTTAGCTGTCCTATTAAAAACTAGCTGTTAACCACTTTGACATATTTATCCACATGTCAGTGTATAGTGTGTGCTGAAATGCCCTCCCCCCCCCCCCCCCCCCCCCCACTTCCTAGTGCCAAAAGCTTAGTTTATTTTTAATGGATAATGGACTATTCCAGAACAAAGAAATATGTTTAATAGAAAATGCTTTGTTGTGATCAGAAATAAGGCAATAAACTTTACTTAGCTTATGTACTATGCCGCATGTGAAGCATGGACCTTACCATTGGTGGGATGGTTTGCGGACCTCGACAATAAAGATAGCCATTTTGTAGGTACAACCACAATGGAGGGTTATCTGTTGAGAGGCCAGACAGAGGTATGGTTCCTGAAGAGAGGAAGCAGTGTTTTTAGTAGTTGCAAGGGTAGCAGTCTGGATGATTGACTGATGTGGCCTTGTAACTTCAGCCAAAACGGCTTTGCTGTGCTGGTAATGTGAACATTTAAAAGCAAGGGGAAACTGCAACCATAACGTTTCCCAAGAACATGTTGCTCTACTTCATGGTTAAATGATGATGGAATCCTCGTGGGTAAAATATTCCAGACATAAAATAGTCCCCCAATTGGATCTCCTGGTGGGGACTACTCAGGTGGGTGTCATAATTGGGAGAAACAAAACTGGCATTCTACGGATTGGTGTGTGAAATGTTAGATCCCTTAATCGGGCAGTAGGTTAGAAAATTTAAAAAAGGGGGTAGGTTGAAGTTAGATGTAATGGGAATTAGTGAATTTCAGTGGTAGGAGAAACAGGTATTCTGGTCAGGTGAACACGGGGCTATAAATACAAAATGGAGGTGTAGGTTATGCCAACTAGCTATGCGTATGATGAAGAGATTGAAGAAATGTATGATGAGATAAAAGAAATTATTCAGGTAATTAAAGGAGATGAAAATTTAATTATGGTGGGGAACTGGAATTCAGTAATAAGAAAAGGAAGAGAAGAAAAAAATAGTAGGTGAATATGGACTAAGGGAAAGGAATAAAAGAGGGAGTCACCTGATAGAATTTTGCACAGAGCATAATTTAATCATAACTAACACTTGGTTTAAGACTCATGAAAGACAGTTGTATACATGAGAGAGACTTGTAGGCATTGTAAGGTTTCAAATTGATTGTATAATGGTAAGACAGATTTTGGAGCCATATTTTAAATTGTAACACATTTCCAGCAGCAGGTGTGGTCTCTGACCCCAATTTATTGATCATAGATTGTAGATTAAACTGAAGAAATTGGAAAAAGATAGGAAATTAAGGAGACAGGACCAGAGGTTGTTGAGAGCTTCAGAGGGAGCATTATAGAATGGCTGACTAGAACGGGGTATAGGAATACAGTAGGAAGTGAAGGGGTCACTTTAAGAGATGAAATACTGAAGGCAGCAGAGGAGAAAATTTAAAAATGCAGCAAATGAAGCAGGCAAAAGGGAATACAAATATTTAAAAATGAAATTGACAGAAGTGCAAAATTACTCAGCAGGAATGGCTAAAGGGCAAATCTAAGAATATAGAAGCATGTTTCACTAGGGGAAAGATAGATGCCATCTACAGGAATATTAGAGAGGCCTTTGGGGAAAATAAAAGTAGGTGTATGAATATTAAGAGCTCAGTTGGTAAATCAGATCTAAGCAAAGAAGGGAAAGCTGAAATGTGGGTGAAGTATATAGAGGGTCTATACAAGGGAGATGAGCTTGAAAGCAACATTATAGGAAGGGAAGTGGATGTAGATGGAGATAAGAAGGAGATATGATACTGTGAGAAGAATATGACAAAACTCTGAAAGATCTTAAGTTGAAACAAGGCCCTGGGAGTAGAAAATATTCTGTCAGAACTACCTATAGCCTTGGGAGTGCCAGCCAAGACAAAACTCTTCCATCTGGTGTGCAAGATGTGTGAGACAGATGATACGTCCTCAGTCTTCAAGGAGGATGTGGTAATTCCAATTCCAAAGAAAGCAGTTGCTGACAATTGTGAAAATTACCAGACTATCAGTTTACTGAGTCATGGTTGCACAATACTAACACGAGGAATGGAAAACCTAGTAGAAGTAGACCTCGGGGAAGATCAGTTGCATTCAAGAGAAACGTAGAAAAATGTGAGGCAATACTGATCCTATGACTTACCTTGGAAAATATGTTACGGAAAGGCAAACCTACATTTATAGCATTTTTGGACATTGAGAGAGCTTTTGACAGTGTTGACTGGAATACTCTCTTTGAAATTCTGAAGTTAGCAGGGGTAAAACCAAGGAGCGAAAGGCTATTTACAACTTGTACAGAAACTAGATGGCAGTTAATTGAGTCAAAAGGCATGAAAGGGAGGCGCTAGTTGAAAAGCGAGTGAGACAAGGTTGTAGCCTGACCCCAATGTTCTTCCCACTATTTCTTCTTTTTGTTTTACATATACTATATCATTTGGACCCTGGTAAAAAACCATATATTAAAAAGTGCGTAAGATAAATGAAACTAAATACTATGTATGAAAAACAGTGAAGACATTATCATATGTGCCACCACATTTAGAATTTTTTAAAGAGTATGTTCAAAGTGAGAGCCATTTGCATGACACTACTCATGTACACACTGCATCACTGTTGAGCTCAGTGCTGTCAACACATCTAGAGTAATCATGTTACAAGCAGCAGTCATTCATTATCTCACGTCCTCTACAGTCATTGGACCCTCTTGTTGCTTTACATGACCCCAAAGTAAAAAGTCTGAGGGCATCAGTCAGATGATCATGCTGGACACCTCTGAATAGGACTACTCTTCCTACCCACCAGTTTGGGAATAGGCAGTTTAATGTATCTCTTATTAACAAAGAACTGCAGGCAGGACATTCATCTTGTTGAGCCACATCATTGAGCAAGTTTTCAAGGGCACATTTTCTGGTAAGAAGAGTAAAGTGTTTATCAGAAGATATGTGTACTTTTGCCCATGTAACATATCATCAATAAATAAGGGCAGATCACGTGCTATCTGATTATGGTACACTGCACTTTACTGTTGATAAGTAGTGCACATTTCTGAAATTTCCTCTCCCTTTATTTACAATGTGATGTCATTAGTAAACACAGGGTTGCCACAAGTTCTGGACATCAGGGAATTTCAAGCATGTCAGGGAAATATCAGGGAAATTAAAAAAAAAAAAAACACTGGGAAAGTCTCATTATTATCTCAGTAGATGAAATGGTTTGTTTACTGAGATGTCTTGCATCCTTGCTGGCTGGGTGCCGCTTCCCTACTCCCTCGTTCTTACTGCTTCTCCCCTTCCTACCACTCCCCTCAGCTTGCAGTCAGTGCTGCCACTTCTTGCCGATAACCTAGCAGCTGCCAATGAGAGGGAGGGATGCGTGTTGTTTGGATGAATATCAAGAGACTGTTGATGCAGTGGCCAGAGATAGCGGTCGTATGCACAAGTTGTGTCTGAGTGATTGTGTGTTTTCTGACAAAGGCTGTAGCCACAAATTTACTTGTGAGAGTGTGTTTGTCTTTTCTACACACCTGCCTGTGGCTCAGCGATCATCTTTACTGTGAGCTGATACTATTATGACTCACCAATCTTTCAAAGTGCTGCCGCGCAGTTACATGTGTCCTCTACATGCGGTGCTGTCTGCCAGCCACGCAGCAGCAGCGCCACCTAAGCGGCCAGCCAGCCAGCAGCCGCTAGACTTGGACTCAGTTATGATTTGACTGTTAAAGTGTACACACGTCTTACTCTGTTTACTTGATCTGTGACTTTCATGTATTGCGTCTTCCTTGAAATATATTTGTTCAACTTGAAGTGATTACAATTGGTGACGAGGATGGGATTTTTCTTCTCCATCGTTGACCCACATGTTGCCATGGCTACTTTAGAGCGACTATTGCAAGGTCTCGTAGAACAGCAAACGCTTCTCACAAATGCGATTTGTGATTTCGTCACGGCATCAAATGTGGGGCGTCTCATGTTGTTGTCTCTACCTACTTTTCCTCCTTACGACGAGACGGCGGAAGGCTGGTGTGATTACAAAAAACGTCTTCGACAGCACTTCATTGCATTTCATGTCGCGAACGAACAAACATGTAAGTCTCTGTTCCTTTCATGGATTTCACCCCAAATGCATCGGTTGTTGCCGCTATTGGTTCCTTTAAAGATCCTGCGTCTTTGTCTGTGGTTACTTCTGTCCGTCTATTTTCAAAAGCAAGCGCATGTGGTAGCCTCTCGTGTTGCCTTTTATCGTTGTCAAAAACAACCGAATCAATTCTATCGCGCTTGGGCTGCTGAACTTCACGGCCTGAGTAGAAAGTGTCAGTTTGTTACTGAAGTTCACAAAGAATCCTACACCGATTCCATGGTGCGGGGTGCTATTATCCGATAGGCGCCTGACAAACGAGTTAGGCAACGTGCCCTTCAGTTGGCAAATCCGACTCTAGATGAAGTCCTATCCATTGCTCAGTCTTTTGAAATTTCTCGCGCCGCTGGAGCGCAAATAGAGGCATGGGGCGACGTCAGGTAAATACAACCTCTGTGCGATGTTGACGAAGCGTGTGGCGTGCACCCCCCGGCCGACGTGGCCGCAGTACGCTCCCAAGCGCAGCCTCGGCCTAACCGTAAAGAAACCTCTAAGAAACTGCAGCAAAATCCATGGCAACTTCCTTCATGTCTGCTGTGTTTTACGAAACATTCATGAGAAGATTGTCCACAATGTTGGGCCGTGTGCCACAAATGGAAAAAAAAGGGGCATGTGTCATCCGTTTGCAAATCTGACCGCATACATGATGTTCATGAACATGACGCTGATTCTGATTCTGTTTTGTCTTTAAATTTTACTTCTTCCCTTTCAGGGAAGTTATTCCTCACTGTCCAAATACTTGGTCGAGATGTTTGCATGCAGGTGGATACTGGTTCTGCTGCCACTATAATTAATTCTCAGACTATCTTCAGTTGGGTTCTCCAATCCTGTCACCTGTCACTAGGCAATTACGGACTTACAAGATTTCTCTCATGGGACAATTTGATGCTGAGGTATCTTACAAATCTGTCGTTTGCGCTGTTCCCATATTTGTGGTCGACCATAGTAATGCGGAGAATATTTTTGGTTTCAATGCCTTTCGCGTTTTTGGGTTCTCCATAGACGACTCTGTCAGTATCATCTCTGATGCTATTCCTTATGCTCAATTGGATTCCTTGTTGACGACATTTTCATCCCTTTTTTCTCCTGGGTTAGGCTGTGCAAATGACTTTGAAGCTCATAACATGCTTAAACCCACTGCTCGGCCTAAGGTTTTTTGGGTTCGGCCCATTCCTGTGGCCCTTCGTGATCAGGCCAAACGGGAGATGGATCGTCTCACTGCTTCAGGGATCTTACTTCCTGTCACTACCAGTGAGTGGTCCGCTCCTGTCGTTGTCATTGCTAAGCCAAATGGTGATATTCGTCTCTGCGGTGATTTCAAAGCCACTGTAAATGCTCAATGCCTTATCGACACTTACCCTTTGCCTCAACCTGAAGAATTGTTCACTATACTTGCTGGAGGCCAGTATTTTTCTAAACATGAACTGTCAGAAGCTTATCATCGTCTTCCTCTCGACGCTGCTTCCCGGCAGTTTCTGGTCCTTAACGCGTCTTTCGGCCACTATCAATACCAACGACTGCCATTCGTTGTTGCCAGCGCCCCTGCTCTCTTTCAGCGATTCTTGGAACAATTATTGCTCACTGTCCCTGGGTGTATAAATTACCACAATGACATTGCTGTCACTGGCTCCACCACTGATGAACATCTTCAAAATCTCCGCACACTTTTTCATGTCTTACAGACTGCCGGTCTTAAGTGTAATCTTCGGAAATCAAAATTTTTTCAGGCATCTATCACGTACTTGGGGGTTTCAACTCTCTCGGGATGGTATTTGTCCGCTTCGGCAAACTGTCGCTGCTATCAATGCCCTTCCTCGCCCTACATCTGTTAAGGAACTGCAGGCCTTCTTGGGGAAAATAGCATACTATCACAAGTTTTTACCATCTGCTGCTTCGGTGGCTCAGCCGTTGCACCGCCTGTTGCATAAAAATGTGCTCTTTCACTGGTCCGCGTCATGCGATGCGGCTTTCCAGAAATTGAAGGCTATGCTGAAACAGGCCCTGTGCCTGGCTATTTATTGACTTGGCCAATATGTTGTTCTTGCCACAGACGCCCCTCAATACGGGGTCGGTGCAGTCCTTGCGCACCGTTTTTCTGACGGTTCTGAACACACCATTGCTTATGCCTCCAAAACGCTCACGGATGCCCAACAAGAGTATTCTCAAATTGGAAAAGAAGCTTTCGCCATTATTTATGCTCTTTGTAAGTTTGGTGTTTTTCTCTATGGATCCAAATTTCATCTTGTTACGGATCACAAACCACTTGTTTCCTTGTTTCATCCATCAACGTCACTTCCCGACAAGGCTGCACACCGCCTCCAGCGTTGGGCTCTTTACTTGTCTCGTTTCAATTATGAGCTTCATTTCTGGCCGACGGCTCAACATGCGAATGCTGATGCACTGTCTCGCCTTCCCATGGTTCCTGATCTGGCATTCGATAGGGACGAACTTTTGTGTTTCCACCTGGATGTTGCCGAGCAGCGGGTTGTGGATGGGTTCCTCATCACCGGGGACCGGCTGGCGGCTGCTATGGGTTCTGACCCTCCCCTCTCCTGCGTTTTATGCTGTATTCAGAAGGGTTGGCCAGATCGTCCGTCCGCTAAGATTTCTGATCCGTTGCGGAACTACTGCGCTTTGCGTTACCGCCTCCCGGCTACGGATGTTGTTATCCTCCCCACCGTAAATGCTTCGCCGCGTGTTGTGGTACCTGTGTCTTTGCGTGCTTCGGTCTTGCACCTCCTTCACCAAGGGCACTGGGGTGTGTCTCGCACAAAATCTCTGGTGCGCTGTCATGTGTACTGGCCCGGCATCAACTTTGAAATCACACACATGGTCGCTGCCTGCAGCCCTTGTACATCACAGGCCGCCGCCCCGAAGTCATCGTTGTCGCCGTGGCCTTCGCCTGAGAAGCCCTGGGAGCGTATTCATGCTGACTTTACGGGACCTTTCTTAGGTACTTATTGGCTTCTCGTTATTGACGCCTACTCTAACTTTCCTTTCATTGTCCGTTGCACGTCGCCTACCACCGTGGCAACCACCAATGCTTTAGCTCGCATTTTTTCTGTGGAAGGGCTTCCCTCTACTCTTGTTACTGATAATGGTCCGCAATTTGCTTCTTCCAATTTTGCGGATTTTTGTGCCCGTCACGGCGTCATGCATGTCACGGCCCCTCTGTTCCATCCACAGTCAAACGGTGAGGCTGAATGACTGGTCTGCACATTTAAGGCTCAGATGAGGATACTCCTGACTTCTTCTGCTGATGATGCACTACTCCAATTTCTTGCTTCAGCCCCATGGGCGACCACAGCCCGGCTGAGCTCTTACGTGGCCGACAGCCCCGCACGCTACTTCAGATGACCACGGATGTTGCAGTGCGTCATTCAGACCAGCTTCGGCCTCGTGAGCCAGAAACGCCTGTTCCGGATGCCTCTACACCACCTTTGGCTCGACCTGACACTCGGGATACTGGAATGTCTCATTACTCACAACGCAGTCCTCTCACCATCATATTGGTGCCAGCATAAGAACTGACGCCACCAGGAGACGTGCCCATGCAGGAACCAGATGACCATCATCTGTCGGAGCAACTCTACTCGCATCCTCCTCCTATGGATGCGGACACATCGCCCGTGTCACCTGTTATAGCAAACGGACTTGCTGCAACGGGCAGATTGGTGCACGGGGCCCCAGCAGATTCGACCCTGACGTCTCCTGTCATCTCAACCCGTTATCATCGGGGACACTTCCGTTCGTACGGGAAGCCTCCTCCTCGAGACTTTACGGCCAGTCAAACAACACCTATGGACGTTAGCAATCTACAGGCCACCTCCATCAAGACCTGTGCAAAAAATTCAAAGGGGGGAAAAGTGTTGTGACTCACCGATCTTTCAAAGTGCCGCCACGCAGTTACGCGCATCCTCTACATGCGGCTCTGTCTGCCAGCCATGCAGCAGCAGCAGCAGCAGCACCACCTAAGCGGCCAGCCAGCCAGCGGCCGCTAGACTTGGACTCGGTTATGATTTGACTGTTAAAGTGTACACATGTCTTACTCTGTTTACTTGATCTATGACTTTCATGTATTGCATCTTCCTTGAAATATATTTGTTCTACTTGAAGTCATTACAGATACCTATCCTCATTAGTACTGATTCTCAGAGTATTTGTGCAAATTATGTGTTGCATGGTTTGATCACTGCAATCTCATTTCATCAACATGGTGTCTGTGACACGTGAATAGTAGCAGTCCACATGAGTGGACTTCCACAACGGGCCAAAACCGCAGGCCATTTGCGTGTGTATCTCTAATGGATCGGGCCTGCTGATCTGAAGCCCACTGTTTCTCACGAATGTGCAGGGCGTGCCTGTCGGATCCAGTCTCACTAATCTACCCCAGTCCAAGTCTGTTTGTGTGTGATGGCATAATGTGGTGGGTTTTTGTGGTTTATCCATGGACTTAGGACTGCTGTGCTCCTCGGCAGGCCAGAGGCTAGCAAGTACGTTGTACAATGCGACATTTTATTTATTCAAGTACATTTTGGCACCTCAAAAGTAGTTTATATATATGAAAGTATGGACGGTAAGGAAAAGAAATTTGTGGCAGTCTCTGGCAGTTTGTATGCAGTGTACTCATACATTTCTCAAAAGAAAAATCATAGTCATAATACAGTGGGTAATAACCAACAATAACGAACATAGTAGAATCAACATTTTCTTAGTGCTCACCAATAGTGTTGGTTTTCACAACTGTTGTGTGCCTCATACACTTGTTTCCAGGCACCTACATTTTTCTGAGATTATTTCTGAAATCATTGGAGGTATTTTAAATCTTTCTTGTGACTCCAGTGAAATGCATGTTTTTGCCACCGAATGTGTTTTGTTTTATTGAAATAAAATAACAACATTGGTCTTAATGAAACACATATACCGTGTGGCTTGCTTTCCCCATCTAAAAACAGTTAATTACAAAGGATATTGATGTTAGTACTTAAGATTTTTGCTCACAGGGGGGAGAAATACATAAGTCCTTACATTTTTTGTCAACTTATGTCTTTACTTATCCATGAGATCTCAAAATTCATTAGTGAAAAATACTAAAACTTGACTGGAAATCAGGGAAGTATCAGAGAATTTCACGTAGGGAAACTTATGGCAACCCAGAAACAATACTTTTTCCACAAAATTATTGTCTTGCTGGAGAACCAAATGGCAGCATTCCAAACACTGTTGAAATTCACTACCCTATATTTTGTGGTGTGAAAAATGAAAAGTGTGTATGCCATGTTTGACTGGCATCCCCTTCTGGAGAGTTTGGCCAGCTGGTGTAAGTCTTTTTGTTGGATGCCACTTTGGCAACTTACATGTCAGTGGTAATGAAATGATGATGATGACACTACATGCACCCAGTCCTGAGTGGAGAAAATCCCTGACTCGGCTGGAAATCGAACACTGGACCCTATGATCAAGAATCAGCAACACTAACTGCTAGATCATGAGCTGTTGACAGTTTTTAGTGCAAAGCGTCCAGTCTCAGGAAATGATTTTATGGTATTAATGAGGGTTAGATGAATCAGATAGTGTATACTTGACACTGTTCTGCCTACTGTTTGAGTGCAGTTGATGCCTTTTGGTGACATTTGCCCAAAAATAAGACCACATCAATGAATTCTTCATTTTACATCTTACTGTAGCCTTTCTGAAATGATATCTGCATTACTAATGATTCGACTTTGTTGATGTTTTATGGGTAACACACTGTAAATGAATTCAGCATTCCTATGGTTCCCTTTTGTACCAGTTTTTGGCAAAATGTCTCGGCATCTCAAAACGGAATTTAGGCATTGTGCTTCATCCAGAAGAAAAAACTAAACTGTGTTGATTGTTAAGTTCAATATAATATAATGATTCTTTGAGAAACTCAATGGTACAGAGTTCTTGTAAGCAATTGCACATGGTCTAACTTCAGTGTGTTGTGCTGTTGTACAGTAGCTTTAACATTTGCAGCGCTTATGGCAGTGGCTTTGATAATCTTTAAAATATTTCCTGTGTTCATCATGAGAAAATGCAACTGCAAACTAAATAGTAGGACACTGGTAGAATTCTTGTTTTTAATGGACATGGTGAGAATATTGAGTGTAGAGTTTGTGATGTAACTCACATGAAGTCCGTCAATTTAAGGATCAAAAATTGGTAATTAATTATCGATAAAGATAGTTTCAGATATTGATAAGCAACTTTCGGCACAATGAGTCACACTTGCCTGTCACACAGTGGTGCGAAACCAGCATTTCAAGTCCATAGACTGCACAGCTGTCATAATTAAATCACTGTTCAACAGGAAGTTGTCATACTTGCAGACAAAAACCAAATCAATTATCACAAACATGATTGCACAGTTTATTTCACTGTTAATAGTTTATTTTAGATTTTTCGATCCGGATAGTGTTATAGATCATATAGTGTTGAAGTTGGTGAACTTTGGTGTTGAAAGCACAGAGCATTTGACTTCATATGTCATAGAGGTATTGGAAAGGTTGGAGCTTAAGAAAAAGGTTATAGCAATTTCATCTGGCAACATACACACTGGTTATGAAGAAAAGAAAAGAAGAGGAAAAACTGTTTTCATGTAAGTTGGATTTTTAGGTGTTGACTGCCCTGCTCATATTATACAAAAAGCTATTCAGACTGCTACAAATGGCTTACCCATTACTATACAGCTCCATATTTTTGCTGTTCATATTGAAAAACTAAAATCATTCTGTGAGTTCGCTGAAGGAGTATAGTAGGAACTTCAAGATCATAGTACAGCTAGGTGCTTATCTCTTCTACCAACTGTTGGAAAAAGTCATTAATGCTTCCATTCCTTGTGAAGCGTGTTATCACAGTGAAGAACTTTTTTGAAACTCTGCTGTAATTCATCACTGTTCAGTTCTTTGAATCTAGTTAAGTGTATCTCCAACAGTATTTAGTGCACTGGAAAAGAAAATTTAACTGCAATTGAAGTTTCAGGCAAAATAAATGTGTTGCCTTACAAATAAGGAGCTGGAAAATCTGAAAGATTTTTGACATATACATAAACCAGCAGTTTTGTGAGCCGGGAAGTAAAGAGCTGCATTTGATATATTTGTGAATGGTGTGAACAATTTCTGGAACCTCTTCAGCCAATGGAGTGGATAGCCCTAAATCAAACCAAAAGCTGGATTAGTGTTCAGGAATTGTATAGTTTGGCAATATATAGTGTCATGAACTTAATCTTAGTAGTGTTAGTGAATGATGACAGGAAATTTTTGTGGAAGTGGAATAACCAAGAACCGTAAGTACAATGAAAGCTATTTAGAAATGGGCTTTATGAAGACAAAGGAGGGTAAAGCTCAGTGTGTAATTTGTGCGAGAGTCCTTCCGAACAGTGCAATGGTTCCAGTTAAATTGCACCGTCATTTGAAGGTACTCACCCGGATTTCCAGGCTAAAGACATCGATTTTTTCAAAAGGAAGAGTGCTGAACTAGCTGCTTCTCAGCATGCAAAAACAATTAATTAAAATTCATTAAAAGCTTTATTCTTGGTTAGTTATCAAGTGGCAAAAACAGGCAAAGCTCATACCATTGCTGAAATTCTCATAAAGCCCTGTGTTAATGATATTGTTTCTTGCATGCTAGGCGAAAAGGCAGTAAATGGCTCTAATGGCTCTGAGCACTATGCGACTTAACTTCTGAGGTCATCAGTCACCTAGAGCTTAGAACTAATTAAACCTAACTAACTTAAGGACATCACACACATCCATGCCCGAGGCAGGATTCGAACCTGCGACCGTAGCGGTCGCGCGGTTCCAGACTGAAGCGCCTAGAACCGCACAGCCACACCGCCGGCGCAAGGCAGTAAAGCTTGTATCTTTGGTGCCGTTATCAAACAATACTGTCAAGAGACGCATTGTTGACATGTCAAATGATGTGAAAGACACTCTTGTTTCTCGCATCCAACACATTTCATTTTCTCTGCAGATAGATGAATCCACTGATGTTGCAGGATTAGCAATTCTATTGACTTTTGTCCGTTATGAATATTCTGGATGTTTTGAGGAGGACCTCTTATTGTGCAGACCACTACCTGCCAACACAACAGGTGCTGAAATATTCCATCTATTGGATGATTGTTTTAAGGACCAACGAAGTTTCTGGTCTAATTGCATAGATATGTGCACAGATGGTGCAAAAGCTATGACGGGTCCTACAGTCGGAGCAATAACGAAAATAAAAGAAAACGCCAAGAATTGCATCAGTACTCTCCACAGATATGCTTTAGCTACAAAACAAATGCCTGTTTCGTTCAAGAAAGTTTTAGATGAATCCATTCAAATCATTAACTACATAAAATCAAGGCCGTTGAAGTCAAGACTTTTCACAATACTGTGTGAAAATATGGGAAGCCTTCATCGTTCCCTGCTTCTCCACACAGAAGTGAGGTGGCTCTCACGTGGGAATGCACTCTCTTGGTTGTATGGATTAAGATTAGAAGTGTTAGCTTTGCTTTTGGAGCATAACACCAAATTAGCAGACCTTATTAATGACGAAAATTGGCAGTGTATACTTGCATATTTGTCAGATATTTTCTCCAAAATGAACGAAATGAATATTTCGCTCCAAGGGCAAAGTGAAAGAAAGGTCACTGCTATTGACAAAGTTCGAACATTCAAGAGGAAAATCAATCTTTGGGCAGAGAGTGTCAAGGAGGGGGAGGTCGAGTGTTTTCCTCTTCTCAAGGAGTTTTTGAAAAACAAAACATTGGCGCTTGGGAAGAATTTGTTTCATCAAATCCTGGAACATCTCCGAAGCTTGATGTCATTGTTGGAGCATTATTTCCCAACAGCTGAAGATGAAAAGCTGCAGAAATATGAATGGGTGGTCAACCCATTCACTGTATCCAGAAAGCCGAACATTCTATCATCAAATGAATATGAGTTCTTGATAGAAATTGCCACAGACCCTACCTTGAAATCAAGTTTTGACATTGACGGTTACTCTCACTTTTGGATTCATTTGGATAACAAGAAATACTACCCCCTTGTTGAAAAGGCAAAACATGTACTTCTTCCGTTTGCCACAACATACATGTGTGAATCTGCATTCTCGATCTATGCTGCCCGCAAAACTAAATACCGAAGCTCTCTAGATACAGAACCAGACATCCGTCTCCAGTTGTCAAGAATTGAACCCAACTTTTCAAAATTGTGTCAGCAGAAACACCCTCAACCATCATATTAGGATTCCATTATTATTCTTACAGAGTCATCTATAGTAAAGAAGAAAGCATTTTTCTTTGTAGATGCTCAGTGAACGTACCTGAACTATAACTCTGTAGGAATTTTGTTTCTGTCTTCTATCATTTACAAAATAATTATTAATTGAATTCTATTGCCATTGACATTTTTCTTACGAAAATTAAAATTATCTCTAAAGCTAATTTCTTTTCTTTATAATATATTCCATCCTCTCAGTTAAAAAATATGGCCTGCCTATATGCCTATACTTCAATTACAATTACTTGCTATTACTCTCACATTATATTGTGGCAACTGGCTGAGAGTGTAAACAAATGAGGACTTTTCACGTGCCACCTTGTAAAAGGTAAACCTCCTCTGCCAGAATCATTTCCATTGAGAAAAGAAGTCTTACGTTCTGTGAAATGCTTTGTCTTCGTATATAGAAATGAGTGTGTCTGTTTGTTTGTTTTCCTAATTTGTTTACAGTCTGGGCTGACTGCCGCTATATAGTGTCCAAGTAGTAGTTGAAGTTGTCAGCTGTGGCTAAACTGTTGCCACGCTGCCTGCCAGTTGCCAGCTACCACCTGACAGTACACTGTTGCAATGCCGCCTGCTAGGTGCCGGCTATTGACTGACAGCTGCTGTTCAGTAGATATGCAAAGACTTAAAAATAACTAGACTTTCCAAGCTGTTTGCATGGGCATGAAAATCGATTGTGGAACTGGAAAACGACTTTATAAAAGCAGATTTCCAGAATCGATTTTGAAGTGTTTACCTGACCAACCAAAAGCAGAACTGGAACAGCGGCTTACAAAATTCGGTTTTGGAAATGCATGTAAACTGGGTGAATGTATTCCCACGCATTGCTCAACAAATGTCACAATAGTCCTTCAAAGGCAATTCCTTGGCCTCTTTTCTTTCGTGATGTGTTTGTATCCCGAATCATGGGTCTGCCTCTTTTCTTCACAGCCGCGCACTCTAAGGCGCCATGTTGTTGTGGATTGCGCGGCCACTCCCACCAGAGGTTCGAGTCCTCCCTTGTGTGTGTGTGTGTGTGTGTGTGTGTGTGTGTGTGTGTGTAAGAAAGACTAGGGACTGATGACCTCAGCAGTTAAGTCCCATAGACTTTATAAACATTTGAACATTTTTCTTTGGATTTCACGAAAAACCACACACACACACACACACACACACACACACACGACTGTTACGAAATATGCATGCTCCTTACACAACAGTAGCCAAACAGTGAAAGTGGATGGACAACAAGCGGCAGCTTGTCAACAGTGAACAGTTTGGATGTGACGTTGATAGCTCTTGGAGGAAGGCAGCTTCAACATGTGAAATGTCAATTACCAAATAATTTTAATCAGGCTATAGTGTGTTGAACAAAGAGAGTAAATCCACTAGTATGTGTCTGGATACAGTGGGAATTCTAATTGGATCATTGATTTCAAGTTGTTTTCATTCATCTCTAAACCAAGACTATTGATACTTCAGGGTGGGGGGGGGGGGGGGGGGCATTGGGAACATGGCACTTGCATTAAGAAGCTTTCAGTTCCCATGGATTTCACTGTGAAATTTAAATTTACTTAGCTCTTGACTGACTAGGGGTCCGCCATGGATTTTCGACTGAAGAAGGGGTCTGCCAGCTGAAAAGATTGGGAAGCCCTGGTCTGATACATATTAGAAGCTTTGTTTGGTTTTCACTAGCTATTTGAGATTCTAATGCATATATCGAAAGGGTGTTTTCTATAATTAAATCTCTGTGGGTAGACAAAGAAACCAGATTCAAGTTAGAAACAGTAAAAGCTCTGTCAGTGATAAAAACCACATCTGTTAGCCTCTCTAGTACGTGCTTCTTAATTAATGAAAACAAGTGTCCAGAGCAAATATGCACCACTAAAATTTACAGCTTAATACCAGCAAGTCTAACCTCATCAGTGATATGATGTGTGAAAATAAATTTTTATTAAGCCTATGTTGAAGCTAATTCTGCTGTGTCCTGATTTTTTACTCATTTGTCGTGAAGTTTTGTGTGTTATTTTGAAAATGTCATGAATTTGACTGAAAAGAACATGAGAAAGAAGCATTCCTCATAACAAACCTGATCTGTGTAGGCAGTGGTTCTACTGCACTTCTGTTAACACATCTGAAGGGCTATATACAACTGATGACATATCTGTTATTTGCAAGACCTCACCCCACAACCACCAGGGGGCTCACAGCTCTTTCCTGAATATGTGTGTGGCGCACATAGGGCTCCAAGCTGTTGCAAGCCTTTCTTCCATCCCAGGCTGCATTCCCTTCCCTGTACTCTCTACTTCTCATGTGCTGCCTCCTTCCCACTCTCTGTGTCCTTGCGTTCATCAGCCTGGCTATCCTCCTATTCCTGCTGTCCCATGCAGTTTTGTTCCCCTGGTTTTTTTTTTTTTTTTGGGTTTGAATTCCACTTCTTCCACCAAATCTGTGGCCCTCCATGCTTGTTACCATCTTAGTGGCATCCTGGTATCCATTACTCCTCATCAGTTTTTGAGTATGGTTTGGGTTCATTCTCCAGTGTGTCCAATCTGGACCGATGAGGTGATGGTACTGGCATCTTTATTGTAGCATTTGAGGAGATGCCCTCAGAGAAGGTCAAGGTTACAGTTTATCAGTGTGATGTGAAGCCGTACGTCCTGTCACCCATGAGGTGTTTTTGGTGTTTGCAGTTTGGGCACGGCTTCCTGCTGTACAGCACACACACTATGGGATGAAAGTGAATGCCCACTCCATTGGGGGAATTCCTGTGTTTGGCTGCCTGCATATGGTAATTGCCAGTTTGCCAAATGTGTAAAAAGATACAGGAGTGAATAAGTCCTTTGATACTTTATCCTACACTGAGGGTCCTCAAGAAAATGGCAGTCTTCGCCTTGTGTATGCCCTCTTCTCCTCTTCCTCTCCCCTGCAAGTTCCCACTCCCTCTCCTCTGGTTGCCACTTCCCTTACCCTAACCCCAGTTAGCATTGGTGTTGGTTTGGGAGGTCTTCGGCCTTGTGTGCACACCAGCCATGTCCCCCCCCCCCCCACCACCCCCCCCCCCACCCCCCACCCCCTTTTCCCAAAGTTTGGTCTGGTCTATTGTGGCAATTTGTTTCCCCTTTTCTTGTGTTCTTTCTGGTGTCCCTCTTGTGTCATGATCATGGTATAGTGTGGGGAATGGGATGGGTCGGATGTGGTGCTAGTGCCCTGTTGAGCCTAGCGCCTCTGAGGTGCCCCCTGCTCTTGTCCCTCACTCCCTTCCTCCTTCCTCTCCCCTCTTATTCTTTACTCTTCCTGCCACACCAAAGTTCCTTTTGTCTCTTTGTTTGCCCCTTTTCCTTTCCCATCAACTGGAGTGTTCTGTAGGTGTTGTTTCTCCCTTAGTTTCTGCCACCTTGTTGGGTCACTCCTAATCATCCAGCTAATAATTGCTTTTGAGACTGTCAGTTGAGAGGGGGACAGCAATCTTATACCATATTTTATGAACTATAAGTCACTACGGATTTAAAGATGCACCTTAATTTTTAAGGAATTTTTTTTTAAAAGACGACATTTTTACAATTTTTATTATTAGACTGTAAAGGCATACTAAAAAAATAATGTTAGTGTACAAAACCAAACTGACCTTTAAAATCGCCGAAAATCATCTTAACTTTCTTCTTCTTCTTCTCCTCCTCCTCCTCCTCCTCTTCTTCATCATCATTGTTGTCCTCTTCACGTAGAAGATGGTCTTCACTGCCATAGAGAGCATTACTTATGTCACACTTCTTGGATGATTCAATAATAATGTCTTCTCTCACTCTAGATCACAACAGTTTTATCCACAGACACACTTGTTTGATTATTGAATTTCATCCATCATCCATTTCTTCCATTCCTCACTCATATACATTTTAAATGGTTTATTTATCACGACATCAAGAGGTTGCAATTTGTGAAGTAAGTCCTCCCAGAATAACAGCAATCTCTGTATTTTCCTGTATCAATTTCTTCTTCACAGAATTTTTCAAATGACTACTAAACTGATGTAGTACAAGAACAGAACTCTTCTTCAGCAAAGCACCTTTCCTTCTCTCCCACTCTGTTAATTCATAATTTCATTACAGCCTTGTCCATCTAACCCTTGTCGTATATGTGAACACAACCACATGGTGGTATTTCAGAAGGTTTTGGTATTGTTTTGCACTTGAAAATGACCACTGGATTAAGTTTAGTACCATCAGCATAACATGAAAGGACAACAGTGTAGTGCATTTTTTATGTCTACTTGTTTTTATAGTTACAATTTTAGCGCCTTCCATGGCAACAGTTTTTTTACTTGGAAGATCAAATGTTAGAGGAGTTTCGTCCATATTCACTATTTGGCTTAGTTCCACACTGGCTTTCATTCAATGTTGAATAATAAAGTGATAAGTGATGAAAAGATAGTATTTTCTCTTCTTATTCTTGTGATATTTTCTGAGATATTTTGGTTTTGGTTCACATGCTGTGTCAATGATACTTCATAAACCTGTACCACCAACCAATTCCACCCTTAAAATCTGTTAAGTTCCACTGTAGTGCTAGCTTACGAGCTTATATTTGAATCATTTTTGTGTTAATTCCAATGCCATTTTGGTGGTTTCCTTAGATCCATTTCTGTACATTGTCGTCCAGTTTTGGCCATTCTGCATTCAGTCCTGTATTTGCACATTTAATCTTCCTCATTTTTTCAGTTCTCCTCTCCTATCCCGTCAATTGTGAATGCTTTTTCTGTTGGTGGAGGGCCAAAATTCACTCACCTGCTCTGTTTCTATGTTCTCCTGCATAAGGTATTAGTCACATCATATGAAAAACTTCTATTTTTTCCATTATGAAACTAACTACAGACAAAAATATTTTGCTGTTACCGATAACACAAATCACTTTCAATTCAAGTTCATTGGCATTATAGACTGCAGTGATGCATCAGAGGCTGGACAGTGTTCTGGGTTTGTGATGGCAGGTTAGAAGGGAGACAGTGTTAGCAAGCTTGTGAATCCCTGTAACTCATGTTCGTTGCATAGGTGCACTCCTGAAACCAGTTGAATCAAATGTTGCCAGATAGAGAGAGGTTACCCACGGCATTGAATATACGGCCATTTTTAATGGCCCATTGCAGGAATTTAAATCAAACTCTGGACATCTTTATATTAATTTCGAGTATAAGACACACTTGAATTTTCGAGGCAGTTTTTCGAAGAAAAAAGTGCGTATTACAGTCCATAAAATACGGTAATGTATATAATAAAAGCTTTAATGGAATTGATCTAGGGGGGATGAAACTGCACCACATTTGTTCTTACAATGTGAAAAGTCGTGGCCAAAAGGTACAAATTATTTGGGTCATTAATTAATAAATTGTGACTAACAGGCATCTAGTAAAGGGGCTCCTACTACCCTTTAAGGGCACTGGTTGGCTTTTCTAGAATGACAGGGAGAGATACTGCACAATAAACTTAGTTTTGGTGTGGGGGATAGGGGGCTTGGAACACTGTTGTTTTGTCGTCGTATTGAAATCAAATCATATCATATATCAAATGGCTTTATTACAATAATGCCATTTGTGAAAAGTGCAACACCAAAAAGGAATTACCTGAATAGCGCCACACTTGGTGGAAGTGGCGACGGGTGTGCAAGCAATAAGTGATAAGTTTTGCAGCCAGGTGGGGTACATGTAGGCCAAGCAGAGCCCTCTCGTGTGGGTCCAACAGGGTTGGTGTTGCGCCTAGTGCAGTCAGTGAAGAGCTGTCACAGAAGGTGGAAACAATACGGTAAGTGCCAATGTTTCTTGTGGACGTCAAAGGGAGACATACCGTCATGTGAGCGAGTTTGAACGGGGCAGAATGATCAGTCTTCGGGAAACGGGGTTGTCATATCATGACATTTTGGCTCACACAGGGCATGCTGCTACGACAGTGATGCGTGTATGGAAGCAGTGTATAGAGGAAGATTGTATGCAGCGACTAGCGGGAACTGGACCACGAAAAATGACCACAGCACGGAATGACCGTCATCTTGTCTGCATGGCCATTACGGACTGTACAGCGTCATCTACAGTGTTGGCACGTCGCTGGAGCACTGCAACAGGTGTGAACTTGCCTGCATTGACTGTTCATCACTGTCTGCTGCAAGCTGGACCGGTTGCGCGCATGCCATTACGTCGGCTTCCATTGACCAGAAACCACTAGCTCCTCTGACTGCAACAGGCACGTGCACACCATCACTGGAGTGCTGAGTGGCAACATGTAATCTTTTCGGATGAGTCCCTTTTCAACATGTCCTACAGTGATGGCCACATATGTGTCCAGCGTTACCGTGGTTAGCGCAACCTGGAGGGCTGCATTGTGGAGCGGCATAGTGGACAAACATCAGGTGAGATGGTTTGGGGCACCTTTGGTTACAACAACCGATTTCACCTCGTACATATTGCGGGCACATTGAGCAGCAACCGGTACCTAACGGAGGTTGTGGAGCCTGAAGTACTCCCCCTGCTTCAGGCATCTCGACAGGCCATATTTCAACAGAAGAATGCCTGGCCACATATTGCGAGGAATGTACAGGCCTTCTTCGAAGAGCGATGGGTACCATTGCTTCCCTGGCCTACATGTTCGCCAAACATGTCGCCCATCGAACAAGTCTAGGGTATGGTTGGTCGGCACCTGGTGCGTCATGGTCCTCCAGTAACTGGTGTCACAGATTTGTGGGCTTGGATACTAATTACATGGAGGGAAATCTCTCAGGAACATATTCAAAACCTTATTGATTCAATGCCATGGCGTATAACAGCTCTAATTGCAGTGCATGATGGCCAAATGATGTACTGAACAGTAGGGCTCAAAGGACATGTACCGATTTGAAAAGGTAATCATTTGTCACGTGTCATGTACGTAACCAGGAGTATTACATTATTTGAGTTTGTGCGTTTCCTTCGTGTTGTTGCAATTTCCACAAACAGTATTGTACAACAAGATGATAAGATGTTTCAGTCGTTTAGTAAGCATCTTTAGATCTACAGATGGTTGCTAATCAACTGAAACAGTTAATTAGCCAGTTGTTGTTCCATTATGTTGCAGTCAAGACTTCAAATGCATATTAGATGACATATCTTTTGTGTTGACAATACAGGTTTCATAAACATCACCTGGCTGTTGGCTAAGCAGGTCAAGTTTCCTTGGAGAGTACCATAAAATTCAGTGTAGCACACCATCAACAGGCCGTAACAGCAAGACAAAAATGTATTTGTACCTCATGATTTCTTGTTAGTTCTGCAGAAGAGCTATGTTACTGAATTTGTTTCATCAAGATCTGATATTGTGACAATAAAGAATAGCACAGCACACTGTCATTCAAAAAAACAAAGTAGATATCTGTATCTTGGTTACTAAATGACTAGCAGAAAATTGCTGAAGCACTCAATATTTGGGAAAGTGATGTTGAAGATAAGTCATTATTTGTTTTCTTCAGGTGGGAACAGAGTGAAAAAGGTACAAGCTTGGAAGGGGTGAGAAGTGAATCATATTAGTGTAACTCTCTGGTTGCTGGAGCATCAGTGCTACCCTTTTGTAAGCAGATGTTTCTAGAGGTAGTTAGTGTCCTATTTTGCAATTTTCCCATCAATTGCAATACACAGATAGTAAAAACATAGTTTTTAAATAATCTTTTTCTGATTCTGTTTTTAATTAAAATCTTCTTCTAATTCGGCGGATGCTAGCAGATGTTTCTCTTTGTATAAAATCCTTTTACCATTGCAATAATTGCTACTAACTTACCTCATTCTTGCTTCATCTGTCTTTGTTTATTATACTCCTTAGACAGCAAAATTAGTCCAGATCTCCAGGCATCTCTATTTTGAACATTTAAGATGTGCAGCATGTCCATTTACTGTGTCATTGCTTTCATTTTCTTTTTAATTATGTGCATTAGGCCTCTGCCAGCAAATGTTCCATTTCATTAAGCACCAGACTAAGTTCCTGTGTACTTTCGACAAGCACTGCTATCATTCTGCCACCAATGCCATTTGCTCATTATTGCTGTTGAAGACCACTGCTGTCATCAGTGAACAATATTGTGCTGATTTTCAGCATATAACAAGCAACTCTCACATTGAGATGATTGTTTACTTCCCTCCAATTCTCTTCAGTGCACAAATAAAATAGCAGTGGTGACATTGAGCAATCCTGCCTTTCACCTTATGTGATATTTGCTCTCTTGTTCCATTCTGTCACTGCTGACTAATTCAGTTGTTGTTAATATCACCTTGCTTAAGAATGGAAAACATGTTATTCCACTCCATATTATTGAGCCTTTTTCAAATCTGAGAATGCAGTATGTTTTTCATCAGTTTCCTTAAAGGTCTGCTCTTACCCACAGTGCTAAAATTGTTCCTCTAGTGCCCGTGCTTCTAAAACCACATTGGTCTTCTTTTAATCCGCTTTCAATTTTATTTTCCATTCTTCTTCTATTAAAGTTCTCTTGTGTATGTAGAATAATATCTAATACTGTATTATTTACAGTGCTATTTTCTAAAGTTGCCTTATTCTTTACAGAGAATGGAAGAGCTGTTGGCAAGCTTCCGTGAGCAGTGGCAGCGAGAAATTGAAAAGTCTCCTCAGAGAGTCGTGGGACAAATCAGGCAGCAGCAACAGCCACAGTTAAGAGTGCCTGACATACAGCAGACACCATCTTCGTTACAACAGCAAACACCAGCACTGGAGTCTGAGATAGATGATCCTGGGAGTGTTGAGAATAAGGTGTGTTCACCCTGTTTAGTACCTCTCACTCTCTCCCCTCCCTTACACACCCTTCACCTGTGGCTGGCTATTTTATTAACTGAATTCCTGCCCAATAAACCTGTGTCTGCAGTCAGCTTAAGCAAACTAAGAAAGTAAAGTGGGGAAGAAATAAAAAACGGTAACTGCATTGCCTTGTACAGACTTGATGAGAAGGGGCCTTACAGACTGCCCCCCTTCGATTTACTGTGCTTGTAGGATTTGAAGGTCAGCCCTCACACATAAATTTCCCAAAGCAGTATGAGACACCGCCCAAAAATATTAAAAAAGAATGACTGAAGATTTCTTAATGCTGTTTAGTATATAATAATGAGACATTGAAAGCATTTAAACAGACACACCTGTAATTGAGTGCATACCATTTTAGATGCTTGATCACAAAGTTGCTGGTTCGTTTCTCCCTAGTAGCAACTTTTTAAAAATATCATTTGAATTCTAAATTTATTATTGAATTGAAATATTAATTAAGAAATATTGAATCATAGTTTTTTAAACAAAAAATAAAATTTTAATTTTTAGTTAATAGTCATGTGAAAATATGAGCATTCTAATAAATTTCAGTATGGTGTAAAATGCAGAATGTCTGATTGTCAAATAAAACAGTTACATGTATTAATAACATTGTAGTCTCCAGGAATAAAACAAATTATTTTGTTTTCTATTTGATGATTCACATTTTTGTACAAACATTTTCGTTTTATTCAAGTATTCTCATTTTCATGTGATAAACAATTAAAAGGATGTTATCTTTATTAAAATTATGATTCAACATTTGCTAATAAAAATTTCTATTTGATAACAAATGTACAAGTCAAAGAAAAGTACAGGAAAAATGTTGCTACTAATGAGATTTAAATCTGTGACTTCAATTCTAGAAGGCTGCCTGCATCTTTGTTAAAAGATTAAGCTTATGCATTACGGATATTTTAGAAACAGTGACTGTTGATTGAATCTAAATACAGAAATATAAAATACAGGAATATAAAAAAAGGGAGGAAGGTTTATCTGTTTAGCAAGAGTAATAGAAGGCAGATTTCAGACTACCTAACAGATCAAAACGAAAATTTCTGTTCCGACACTGACAATGTTGAGTGTTTATGGAAAAAGTTCAAGGCAATCGTAAAATGCGTTTTAGACAGGTACGTGCCGAGTAAAACTGTGAGGGATGGGAAAAACCCACCGTGGTACAACAAAGTTAGGAAACTACTGCGAAAGCAAAGAGAGCTTCACTCTAAGTTTAAACGCAGCCAAAACCTCTCAGAGAAACAGAAGCTAAACGATGTCAAAGTTAGCGTAAGGAGGGCTATGCGTGAAGCGTTCAGTGAATTTGAAAGTAAAATTCTATGTACCGACTTGACAGAAAATCCTAGGAAGTTCTGGTCTTACGTTAAATCAGTAAGTGGCTCGAAACAGCATATCCAGACACTCCGGGATGATGATGGCATTGAAACAGAGGATGACACGCGTAAAGCTGAAATACTAAACACCTTTTTCCAAAGCTGTTTCACAGAGGAAGACCGCACTGCAGTTCCTTCTCTAAATCCTCGCACAAACGAAAAAATGGCTGACATCGAAATAAGTGTCCAAGGAATAGAAAAGCAACTGGAATCACTTAACAGAGGAAAGTCCACTGGACCTGACGCGATACCAATTCGATTCTACACAGAGTACGCGAAAGAACTTGCCCCCCTTCTAACAGCCGTGTACCGCAAGTCTCTAGAGGAACGGAAGGTTCCAAATGATTGGAAAAGAGCACAGGTAGTCCCAGTCTTCAAGAAGGGTCGTCGAGCAGATGCACAAAACTATAGACCTATATCTCTGACGTCGATCTGTTGTAGAATTTTAGAACATGTTTTTTGCTCGAGTATCATGTCGTTTTTGGAAACCCAGAATCTACTATGTAGGAATCAACATGGATTCCGGAAACAGCGATCGTGTGAGACCCAACTCAATTTATTTGTTCATGAGACCCAGAAAATATTAGATACAGGCTCCCAGGTAGATGCTATTTTTCTTGACTTCCGGAAGGTGTTCGATACAGTTCCGCACTGTCGCCTGATAAACAAAGTAAGAGCCTACGGAATATCAGACCAGCTGTGTGGCTGGATTGAAGAGTTTTTAGCAAACAGAACACAGCATGTTGTTATCAATGGAGAGACGTCTACAGACGTTAAAGTAACCTCTGACGTGCCACAGGGGAGTGTTATGGGACCATTGGTTTTCACAATATATATAAATGACCTAGTACATATTGTCGGAAGTCCCATGCGGCTTTTCGCGGATGATGCTGTAGTATACAGAGAAGTTGCAGCATTAGAAAATTGTAGCAAAATGGAGGAAGATCTGCAGCGGATAGGCACTTGGTGCAGGGAGTGGCAACTGACCCTTAACATAGACAAATGTAATGTATTGCGAATACATAGAAAGAAGGATCCTTTATTGTATGATTATATGATAGCGGAACAGACACTGGTAGCAGTTACTTCTGTAAAATATCTGGGAGTATGCGTACGGAACGATTTGAAGTGGAGTGATCATATAAAATTAATTGTTGGTAAGGCGGGTACCAGGTTGAGATTCATTGGGAGAGTCCGTAGAAAATGTAGTCCATCAACAAAGGAGGTGGCTTACAAAACACTCGTTCGATCTATTCTTGAGTATTGCTCATCAGTGTGGGATCCGTACCAGATCGGGTTGACGGAGGAGATAGAGAAGGTCCAAAGAAGAGCGGCGCGTTTCGTCACAGGGTTATTTGGTAACCGTGATAGCGTTACGGAGATGTTTAACAAACTCAAGTGGCAGACTCTGCAAGAGAGGCACTCTGCATCCCGGTGTAGCTTTCTCGCCAGGTTTCGAGAGGGTGCATTTCTGGATGAGGTATCGAATATATTGCTTCCCCCTACTTATACCTCCCGAGATCACGAATGTAAAATTAGAGAGATTCGAGCGCGCACGGAGGCTTTCAGACAGTCGTTCTTCCCGCGAACCATACACGACTGGAACAGGAAAGGGAGGTAATGACAGTGGCACGTAAAGTGCCCTCTGCCACACACCGTTGGGTGGCTTGCGGAGTATAAATGTCGATGTAGATGTAGGAAACTGGAACCAGTGACTTTTTTGAGCATTTATTTATTATTCCATGAACCATTTTTCGAACCTTTTCAAGTTCATATTCGGTTGGTTTCCTGGAGGTTACATCACTTTTTCTAGCATAATGTTGAGTGCTGGCTAATGAAAAAAGCCTCCGATACTGTTACAAGCCAGCACCCAGTATTATGCTAGAAATAGTAATGTAACCTCCAGAAAACCATCTGAAGATGAACTTGAAAAGGTTCAAAAACTGGTTCATAGAATAATAAATAAATATTAAAAAAAGTGACTGGTTGCAGTTTTATGTATTTACATTCTTTGTTAAAATGTTGGAAATTCTTTTTACATAACAACGCTCAGGAAACTTCAAAATAGGTTTCTATATTGTTTTTGAGGAGTGCATTGTACTCCCTTAGGAAATTGATGTTTGGGCACTGACCTTCAAATTCAGTGAGTATGAAAAAAAATCAGAGAAGCTCCCTGTGAGATGCCCTTGTTTGGTGTTACAGAATTTCGTACTAGCTGTGTTTGCACTGATCCTTCGGTACCAGGTAGCACACATATCTGTAAATCAGTATACTAGTAGACATGGTATCTGTCATGCCATCAATATGCTTTAAATGGATTAGTTTTTGCTATCAAGAAGGCAGAGTTTTTCTTGGTCAAATTATAGTTTCTCTCCTAACTTGTCTTATTAACTCTGATTGGATCCTTACAGCCAAAAGAAGCACAAATTTGGAGAGATTTGTAGCTAAACACAAATATTGTTAAACCTGAACTCACAGTTGCGGCACCCTTTTCAAAACTCACTATCTAACCAGTTGTTTGGGATTTTACTCTAAGCAAAAGAAATATAAGCTGGGCCAAAGTGAGTGGGAACATCTTAAAATCCTGGTGACTTTTTTTGTTTTAGGTGTCATCTTTCCCAACACTGAAACTCTGATCATATCATCCCCTTTGAGATTTCATATGTTGGTGATAAGATAGTAGCATAGAATGGACTTCCTGTCTAAAAAATCAATTTAATTGTGCAATTTAGGGAGTTCGACTGTATGTTGATTAGTTGGAGACAGGGCTAGAATCTTCTGGACCATCATCTGCTTGAACATAGCTACAAATAATTATAGTTTTCTTTCACATATCTTCTTACAGATGCAAAAACTATAATTACAATTCATCTGTCAGTCTTACTTGACTCCTTTTTTTCTTTTCTTTTTTTTATGTGTATTACGGAAGTTTCAATTCTTTGTGCAAGTTCTGAAACACAATTATGAGCCAAGATAGCTTTCTGTTGTCCTTAATTACTTGGCTCATCACTCTTGTACTCACGTCATATTTGCGTTAGTTGCCCTCATATAATTTCAATATAGGATATTAATTGCTTTACAAAAGATAAAATCTCTGAGCTCTCATGATACTGTTCAGCTACCATTATCATTATACCTGTATTAACAAGCAAGCAGGAGATATTAAAAAAAAAAAAATCATGAAATTCTAAAAGTTACAGTAGAAATATGACTTACAAGCTCCATATACATTGAAATTAACGCAAAATATTAAACCAGTGACGGTAAATACAACATATTCCATATCTAAGCAGAAAGATACAATTCACAACTGACTTAGTCCCTCTGTTAACTATAATCTATCATAGATCCCTCAACTAAAAAACTGTGCGCAGTAGTTGGAAGAAAGCACAGGTCACATTTGTCTGCAAGAAGGGGAGCAGAAGTGATCCACAAACCTACCTTCCAGTATCCTTGACATCAATTTATTGTAGAATCTTAGAACATATTCTGAGCTCAGACGTCATGAGGTATCTTGAGCAGAACAACCTTGTCCTTGCCAGTCACCATGGATTTTGAAAACATAGATCATGTGAAACCCAACTCGCATTTTTCTCACATGAAATTCTGAAAGCCACAGATCAAGGCAGTCAGGTAGATACAGTATTTCTCAATTTCTGAAAAGCATTTGACTCAGCACCACACCAACATTTTTTATCAAAAGTATGATAATATTGGGGTATCCATACGAAATATGTGACTGGAATGAGGATTTCGTGGTAGGGAGGACACAGCATGTTATCTCGGATGGAGAGACATCGACAGATGTAGAAGTAATTTTGGGTGTACCACAGGGAAGATACTGGGTCCCTTCCTGTTCATGTTGTTTGTTAATGATCTTGTGGACAATATTAATAGTAACCTCAGATGCAGTTATCTAAAATGAAAAACACAACTCGCATTTTTCTCACATTACATTCTTAAAGACATAGATTAAGGCAGTCAGGTAGCTATTGTGAATTGTGATTTATTAGTCTCATAACATACACTTACAAATCACATGATTATGGTACAGGAGACACGTCAAAAATCACAAACTAGAATCTAATATTAATTTTTAAAACTATATTTAGTCTATGTAGCAGTATCTGTATTTTCTTATTTTCCAGCATAGGTAAATATCTTTCTTGATAATGGACATCCCCCCCCCCCCCCCCCCCCACACAATATAATGCTAATTTGCAGTTGGATTCTGCTCAAACTATCGGTTCATCTTCCAGGAACTCTTCTAATGAGTAATAACATTTGTGTATAGGAATTTCATGTAACTTCTTTTTTAGTATCCCTAGTTTCATGGGACTGATGACCATAGATGTTACGTCCCGTAGTTCTCAGAGCCATTTGAACCTAGTTTCATGTTTAGAATGTTTTTGCATTTCCCTAAGTTTGTTGTAGACTTTCATGCCCATATATTGTGGGGTCTGAGCATATAATTTCAATCTGTGGACAGGAAGCATAAAATTATCTTTATTCCTTGTACTGTATGGATAATCAAATTGGTTTTTAATGAACAATTCCGGTTTGTTGTGTAAAAATATCATCAGCTCGTATATGGATAGGGAGGGGACAGTCAAAATTTTTAGTTTCTGTAATAATGGACGACATGATTCTCTTTGTTGTGCAGTGCACATATTTCTGATAATTTTCATCTGGAGCTTCAGTACACGAGATGTATTATTGGAGCTCCCCCAGAAAATAATGCCATATCTTATCACTGATTCAAAGTAACTTAGTTAAGCTACTTTGCGAGTGGACGTGTTAGTAGCACTTGATAATATATGCATGGCATATGCAAAGCTACCCAGTTTGCTGCACAGGTACTCAATATGTGTGTTCCAGTTTAAATTCTTATTGAGGTGTAGACCTAGAAATTTGACAGAATGCAATTCTGTTAATTCTTCACTTTTATGATTTATACTTATTTCCTGGTCTTTTGACTGTTTGGTTCTGAATTGAATCAAGTTTGTTTTTGATATGTTAAGCTTCAGACCATTTAACTGGAACCATGTCTCTAGCCTGTCTAATGTACCAGTGACTCTATCAGGAATCGTTTCTGTTTTTTCGCTTTCTATCAAGACAGACGTGTCATCAGCAAACAGAATGGATGGTGAATTTATGTTTAATGGTAAGTCGTTGACATACAATAGGAAAGAGAATTGGACTGAGGATTAAACCTTGTGGGACACCCTGTGCTATTGTTTTCCAGTCTGAGTGGTAGTTTACACCATTTGAAGAGATGATTGTTCTTTGTTCTCTATTAGATAAGTAAGAAGTAAGCCATTGAAATACTGCACCCTTAAGCCCATATTTTTCTAGTTTGTGGATTAGCAAGGAATGATTTACAGAATTGAAAGCCTTTGTCAGGTTGCAGAAAATTCCAGCTACTTTACTGTTTTTCTGTAGAGCTGTGCTAATTTTTTCTATGAAATTATTTATGGCATCTGTTGTATTTTTCCCTTGCTGGAAGCCAAACTGATTGCACAAAATAATCCCCTGTGATACAATAAAGTTTTGGATTTGGATACCAGCTACTTTCTCGAAAATTTTTGATAGCATTGGAAGGAGGGAGATAGGATGATAATTCCCCATATCTTCTCTTGACTCTTTCTTAAAAAGTGGTTTTATTTCCGTGTATTTTAATGATTCTGGAAAACAAACTTCTTCAAATGATTTGTTGATTAATTCAGCTAGTGGAGGACTTACTATTTTGTACACTGGTTTAATTACTTTCGCAGGTATCCCATTCCAACCCACCGAATTTTTATTTTTTAGTGATAATGTAATGTCTTCTGTTTCTTTCATTGTAATTCTCAATTTCTGAAAAGCATTTGACGCAACACCACACCAATGTTTGTTATCAAAAGTATAAAGTATGATAATATTGGGGTATCCATACGAAATATGTGACTGGAATGAGGCTTTTGTGGTAGGGAGGACACAGCATGTTATCTCGGATGGAGAGACATCGACAGATGTAGAAGTAATTTTGGGTGTACCATAGGGAAGATATTGGGTCCCCTGCTGTTCATGTTTTTTGTTAATGATCTTGTGGACAATATTAATAATAACCTCAGACTTTCTGCAGATGATGCAATTATCTAAAATTAAAAACAATCTGAATGAATCTGTATAAATATTCAGTCAGACCTTGATAAGATTTCAAAGCAGTGCAGTGATTGGCAGTTTGCCTTAAATGTTCAAAAATATAAAACTAGTATCCCATGAAAACAATACTAGTGAGTCACAATTGGAATTGGTAAACTCGTACACTTGGGTGCAGCACTTAGTTGGTACATGAAGTGTAATGATCACAGAGGCTCAGTCATGGATTAAAGCAGGCAGCAGAATTTGGTTTATTGGTAAATTACTGTGGGAGTGCAGTCGGCTTACAAAGGAGATTGCCCATAAATCAGTTCTGTGACCCATCCTAGAATAATGGTCAACTGTGTGGGTCCTGTATCAAATAGGACTGGCTGGGGATACTGAATGTATACCGAGAAGGGCAGCATGAATGGTCACAGGTTCGTTTGACCTGCGGGAGAGTGTCACTGAGATGTCAAAAGAACTGCACTGGCAAACTCTTGAAGATAGATGGAAACCGTCCCAAGAAAGTCTACTAACAAAGTCTCAAGAACCAGCTTTAAATAATGACCGCAGGAATATACTTCAGACCCCTACATATCACTCCCATAAGGGTCTTGAGGATAAGGTTAAATTAATTACAGCATGCACAGAAGCATTCAAACAGTTTTTCCCATGCTCCATATGTGAATGGAATGAGAAAAAGCCCTAATAACCAGTGCATTTAAATCTACATCTACATCTACATCCATTCTCTGCAAACCACCACAAAGTGCTTGGCAGAGGGGATGCCCCATTGTAGTAGTTATTAAGAGTTTTTCCCATTTCATTCACATGTGGAGCATGTGTCCTCAACTCCGCTGGCCTGAGTCAAACACCCACCTCCACTCTTGTCCCATGACCCTAACTTTACTTCTTGTATATCCTCCTCATGATAGGAGGTTTGAGGGAATTCGGCCATTAACTTATGTAATAAAATGAAACACCTACAGCCACCCTTACGATGTTATTTATTATGTGGCTATCAGTTTCGGTGCTCCAGTACACCATCTTCAGGACTAACTAATGCTGAGGGTATTAACTCCATTTGTATACACAATTTGCGATTGGCCAACATCTATCAACTGGTTTTCACAGTCTACAATACCTGTAACAATGAAGTCACGTCTCCAATCATCAACTGGCAGCTGACTGGAGAAACATTCAAAATAGAATGTCCAAAGATATCCTGCATCCCCACCCTCTCCACAATCTCCCTCTTTCTCTGTTGTATCCCCCTTCCCCTACTGTGTACAAAGGTGAATTATCCTTCCATGCAACTCTACTTAAGACTCAAAAACATTTTATACCGTTCTACATTGTAGAAAGCCTTTCCCCGTTCTATAAATGCAGTGTATGTTTCCTTATTTTTCCTAGATCTGCCCACTATTATTAATCATTATCATCATAATATCATCGTTAGCACAACAGGCCTTTGTGAGCCTTGGCCTTCTGTAGAAGATTATTCCATTCTTCCCTGCTTAGTGTCAAACTCCTCCAGTTCTGAATTCCAATTTTCCTTATGTCCTATCTGATACCTTCCTCCCACCTTAGCTTTGATCGTACAGCTCTCCTGATTACTTCAGGCACTGCACTGAATACCTTCTTAATCATTCTGTTGTTAACTCTCAGTATGTGCCCTGGCCATTTCAGCCTTTTAATCTTGATGTACACACATCAAAAAAAGTTTTGCGTCTCACCGGTTCCCAGAATCCTGAAGATAGATGTTGACTGTGGATTTTGTATCATAGACACAGTCCCTTTGTTCAGAGATGTCACTAGACCCACCCAAACATGTAAACAACCATGCATGAGCAGTGCCTATTAGGCGAAAGGGGTCTGACAGCTGATCAGTTCCAGTCATTCCACCAGGAAGGAGGTACACGGTTTGTGTTGTCTGTAGTTCCACCATGCCTTGACGGTCAATACCGCGGTTTGATTGTGTCCACATTGTTACTTTGTGCCAGGAAAGGCTCTCAACAAGGGAAGTGTCCAGGCACCTTGGAGTGGACCAAAGCGATGTTGTTCGGACATGGTGGAGATACAGAGAGAGACAGGAACTGTCAATGACATGCCTCGCTCAGGCTACCCAAGGGCTACTACTGCAGTGGTTGACAACTACCTATGGATTTTGGCTCAGAGGAACCCTGACGGCAACCCCACCGTGTTGAATAAAGCTTTTTGTGCAGCCACAGGATGTTGTGTTACGACTCAAACTGTGCACAATAGGCTGCATGATGTGCAGCTTCACTCCTGATATCCATGGTGGGATCCATCTTTGCAACCATGACACCATGCAGCACAGTACAGATGGGTCCGACAACATGCCAAATGGAACGCTCAGGATTGGCATCACATTCTCTTCACCGATGACTGTCGCATATGTCTTCAACCTGACGGTTGTCGGAGACCTGTTTGGAGGCAACCCAGTCGGGCTGAACGCCTCAGACACACTGTCCAGCGATTGCAGTAAGGTGGGGGTTCCCCGCTATTTTGGGGTGGCATTATGTGGGGCTCACGTATGCCACTGGTGATCATGGAAGGTGCCGTAATGGCTGTACGATACGTGGATGCCATCCTCCGACCAATAGTGCAACCATATTGGCAGCATATTGTTGAGGCATTCGTCTTAGTGGGTGACAATTTGCGTCCCTATCGTGCACATCTTGTGAATGACTTCCTTCAGGATAACGACATCACTCGACTAGAATGGCCAGCATGGTCTCCAGACATGAACCCTGTCAAACACACCAGGATAGACTGAAAACGGCTATTTATGGACGACACGATCCACCAACCATTCTGAGGGATCTATGCCGAATCTCAGTCTGGACCAACAGTGCCTTGATGAGCTTGTGGATAGTATGCGTCGACGAATATAGGCATGCATCAATGCAAGAGGACTTGCTACTGGGTATTAGAAGTACCAGTGTGTACAGCAGTCTGTACCACCACCTCTGAAGGTCTTGCTGTATGGTTGCACAACATGCAATGTGTGGTTTTCATGAGGAATAAAAAGGGCGGAAATGATGTTTATGTTGATCTCTATTCCAATTTTCTGTACAGGTCCCAGAACTCTCTGAACCGAAGTGATGCAAAACTTTTTTTGATGTGTGATGTGTGTAGATGACAAGTGTGGTTCATTACATGAATTATATAATTTATAGTTGGATCTCCTCCTCCAGGTATCAAGTTCTTCTACTGACCCAATAATTTGCCTCGAGATCTTTCTTTCAAATATTCCCAGTTGCTTCTCATAAAATGTTTTTAATGTCCATTTTTCAGCACTTTTTGTTAGCATATGGAAGAAATCTGGAGACACCAGAAGTTTCAGATTGATTATGTAATAGTTAGACAGAGATCTAGGAACCAGATTTTAAATTGGAAAACATTTTCAGGGGCAGATGTGGACTCTGGCCACATTTTTTTGGTAATGAACTGTAGATTAAAACTGAAGAAATTGGAGAAATGTGGGAAAATAAGAAGGTGGGACCGTGGATCACTTGAAAGAACCAGAGGTTGGTGAGAGCTTCCCAGGAAGCACCAGGCAATGGTTGACTAGAACAGGGGAAAGGAATGCAGTAGATGATGATGATCGTGTAGCTTGAAGAGATGAAATAGTAAAGGCAGTAGAGGATCAAATAGGTAAAAAGAATAGGCCTAGCAGCAGTTCTTTAGTAACACAAGATATATTGAATTTAATTGATGAAAATAGAAAATTTAAAAATGCAACAAATGATCAAATGAAGCAGGTGAAAGGGAATACAAACACAAAGAAAATGAGATTGCAGGAAGTGGAAAGTTGCTAAGCTGGAATGGATAGAGAACAATTTAAGAATTTAGAAGCATATTTTGCTAGGGAAAGGATAGATACTGCCTACAGGAAAATTAAGGAGGCCTTTGGGGAAAAGAGAAGCTGCTGTATGAACGTCAAGAGCTCAGATGGTAAACCAGTCCTAAGCAAAGAAGGGAAAGGTGGAAGGAGTATAAGGGAAATGAACTTGAAAGCAATATTACAGAAAGGGAAGTGGACATACATGAAGATGAGATGGGAGATATGATCCTGTGAGAAGAATTCGAAAAAGCTGTGAAAGATTTAAGTCTAAACAAGGCCCTGGGAGTAGAAGACATTGTGTCAGAACTACTGATAGCCTTGGGAGATCTAGCCATGACAAAACTCTCCCATCTGATGTACAAGATGTATGAGACAGGTGAAATACCCTCAGGCTTAAAGAAGAATGTGGTAATTTCAATGGTAATTTCAATTCCAAAGAAAGCAGTTGCTGAATGTTGTGAAAATTACCATGGCAGTTGTGAAAATTACTGAACTGTTAGTTTAATAAGTCATAGTTACACTATTCTAACACAGTTCTTTACGGAAGAATGGAAAAACTGGCAGGAGCAGACCTTGGGGATGATCAGTTTGAATTCTGGAGAAATGTAGAAACACTTGAGGCAATACTGACCCTATGACTTATCTTAGAAGATAGGTTACGGAAAGGCAAACCGATGTTTATATAAGGTGACCATCCGCACCCCCCCCCCCCCCCACCCCCCCCACCCCCCACCCCACCCGGGGACAGTCCCGATTTTTGTGTGTCCGTGCCGAATTTTTTCAAAGGTAATTCGGGACACCTGTTAGTCCCGAAATTAACAATCATGACCCAGTTTGTCCCGAATTAGACATTCATTTCACCTGTATTGGTATATTTTATTATTGGTTTTAGTTATGGTGGGAAATTGTTTGACAAGAGGGCACGACAAATTGTTGAAACCGTTATCAAACTGTATCTACTGTGCAAACACATGTTGGCCGCAGCTCGAACAGCTAATGGGCAGTCAGAGACCACGACAGCTGGGAAAAAGTCGCACTCGAACGCATTCGCGCAGTCGAAACGGTTCTAACCATAACTCGAACAGAAGAAGGAAGAAATATGCATATTTTCTGATAGCCATGGAAGATGCAGAGAAGGTTTTATGGCAAACATGCAGACGAAATACAAAGTAACTTGAACAGACGGACAGTAATATATGCTCTCGTTGACTTTGGCGTCAGCAACGCAGTGTATGCTGGTCTCTAGAATACTACCATTTGTCATCTGTCATTTTGGATTATGCTCAAACAAGATGGTTAGCACTGTTGCCTGCTGTTGAGCGAGTCATCAAAATGTTTAAGCCACTAAAATCATACTTCCAATCTGAAAAAAATTGTCCGTTGTTACTTCAAAACTTCTTTCAAAACCCTTTTGTCTGAAGTGTGGCTATACTTTGTTCACAGTCAGGCTTCATTGTTTCATGAAGCAGTTAAAAAAGTTGAAGGACAGACAGTCACTATATTTGAAGTGGCTGATTGTATTAGTAAGTTGAAAACTACATTGCAGTCCAAAATTGAAGACCAGTTCCTTCCCTCAAGAGTTGAAACAATTCTTGAAACAGAGGTAGGTCTGCTTCCAGCAGAGGTAAAGAGTTTTCATGGTGCTGTATTATTTTTCTATGAAACTGCTGTATCCTGCTTAAAAAAGTGGACGGAAAAAAGTTTCCAGAACTTGGATTGCTACAATTGGGTTACCTTGAATCAAATACCTGTATGGGATGACATTGAAAGAACTTCTTCTCTAGTTAGCGAAACGGTGCCGTATGTTCAGTTTGCAGAAAATGTAATGTATGATGAGTATGTCAGTATCAAACAGTTTGTAACCACTGAGAAAATCATTGAATGGACTGCTAACAACACTGTTCCAGGTCAAAGATGGGTTGAGATGATTTCTCATTTCAGCCAGAATCATGTGCCATTCTCAAATGTACTCAAGCTAGTGGAGTTTCTTTTCTGCCTTCCTGGCACTAATGCTGCTACTGAAATGGTATTTTCCACATGAACAATATATGGACAAGTGACAAAACACAGTTGGCTGTAGAAACCATGAAAACAATGTTAGTAAGTAGGATAAATTATGATGAAACTTGTGTTGAATTTTTTCGTATGTTGTTGAAAAATACAGACTTGATAAAGAAAATTCACAGCACTGATAAATACAGTTTCCCTGATCACACTCATTCATCTTAGAAGGTTGTTAATAAAATGTAAATGTGCTTTTATTTGTAACAAATTTAATTGATATTTTGTATTCATCATCATCATCATCATCATTTAAGACTGATTATGCCTTTCAGCGTTCAGTCTGGAGCATAGTCCCCCTTATTTGCTCTGATTGTTGCCAGCATCATATTTAAAGTACCAGGGAAGCAGGTTGCTAGCCTTACTTGCCCCGGGTCCCATTGGGTTTTACCCCTAACGGTTGAGGGACTAACCGGTGGATTTGGTAGTCTTTGCCGTCTGAGCACAAAGGTGACCACGACTCAGCATATGTCCGAGATGCCCAGCCTTATTCCAAAGTAACTGGTATCCTGACTTTCAGGACCACTTACTTGGCCACTCATACATTGCCCATGGTTCATGAACTAGGACATGACAACAGGAACCCACACCATGAAATTTTTAGTGTGTCCTGGATTTGGGCCTAGGAAATATGTTAATGTCCCGAATTTGAGTCTAGAAAATATGCTCACCTTAGTTTATAGTATTTGTAGACTTGAAGAAAGCTTTTGACAATGCTTACTGGAATTTTCTCTTTGAAATTCTGAAGCTAACAGGAGTAAAATCAAGGAGCAAAAGACTATCGGCAGCTTGTACACAAAACCAGGGGGCAGTTACAAGAGTTGAGGGGCGTGAAAGGGAAGCCGTGGGTGAGAAGGGAGTGAGACAGGGTTGCAGCCTATCCCTGATGTTATTCAGTCTGTACATTGAAAAAGCAGTAAGGGAAACGAAAGAAAAATTTGAAGTAGGAATTAAAGTTTAGGGACGAGAAATAAAAACAGTGAGGTGGTTTGCTGATGACTTTGCAATTCTGTCAGAGACAGCAAAGGACTTGGAAGAGCAGGTGAATAGAATGCACATTGTTTTGAAAGGAGGATATAAGATGAAGTTCTACAAAAGCAAAACAAGTGTAATGGAATGTGGTCAAATTAAATCAGGATATGAGATACTTAAAGAACTAGGTAAGTTTTGCTATTTGGGCAGCAAAGTTACTGACTATGGGTGAAGTAGAGATGACACAAAATGTAAACTGGTAGTGGCAAGGAAAACATTTCTAAAGAAGAGAAATCTGTTAACATCGAATATCATTAAAGTGTTAGGAAGTCTTTTCTGAAAGTATTTGTCTGGG
Organism: Schistocerca americana; assembly: GCF_021461395.2. Lineage (NCBI taxonomy): Eukaryota > Metazoa > Arthropoda > Insecta > Orthoptera > Acrididae > Schistocerca > Schistocerca americana. The sequence continues at coordinate 298,960,686 of NC_060119.1, read as the reverse complement.
TTGTAGCCATGTATGGAAGTGAAACAAGGAGTATAAGCAGTTTAGACAAAAAGAGAATAGAAACTTTTGAAATGTGGTGCTCAGAAGAATGCTGAAGATTAGACGGGTTGATCACATAACTGATGAGGAAGTGCTGAATAGAATCGGGGAGACAAGAAATTTTTTTTCACAACTTTACTGGAAGAAGGCTTCAGTTGATAGGACACATTCTGACACATCAAGGGATCACTAATTTAGCCTTGGAGGGAAGTTTGGAGGGTGAAAATCATAGAGAGAGACAAAGAGATGAATACAGTTAACAGATTCAGAAGGAAATAGATTGCAGTAGTTATTCGGAGATGAAGAGGTTCTCATAGGATAGAGTAGCATGGAGAGGTGCATCAAACCGGTATTTGGACTGAAGATCACAACCTGTAGGCACCAGTCTTACTAAATCTTTATACATCATAACTTTAGTTTTTCTAGCAACTTAGATTTCAAATGTTTTCTAAGGCCATGGTAGCACTTGTTGGGGGACAGTATTCATTTCTGGATTTCAGAGCTGACATTATCCTTACAGTTTACTTCTAATCAAGGGTAAGTGAAATACACACATCAGACTCAAATGAACCAGTTGTGTGAATGGGGGTTCATTCAGCATATACATAGTTTCCCTTCATTTATTTGTAGGTTCATCTTTCTAGCAGCTCTTTCGAGACGTGTAAAGGCTTCTTTCACTGCTCTTGGTGTTCTTGCGATTGTAACAATATCATCTGCATATGCCAACACCTGTATTGATGTCTGCAGCTCTTATCACTTTTTCCTAGGCTGTATTAAACCGAAGACAGGGTAATGCACCTCCCTGTCTTACTCCTTTTTTGTGATCACAGCTCTTGATAACATATTCTGTATTTTAATTTGACTAGGGTGTTTTCCATAGTAGCTTTCAATAAGACAACAATTTATTAGGAACATCTGACTCTTCCATTGCTATATGGAATTCCCTTCTGTCACTATTGTCATAGGCTGATCCAAATCTTAATTGCAGGCATGTTGAAATGTTTGACAAATTCATTTCCAGCATTTTTAAAGAGTTCTTTGTGTTTTGGACTCATTCTTGGAGCCTTACTATTGTTCACCTTCTTGATAGCTGCTTCCTCTTCCTCAGCAGTTGGTACTTGTTCCTCTGGTTCTGAGTTCCTTGTATTTACAGAGGTTAAGATTCCTTGGTTCTCAGCTGTACTATCATTCAAAACCCCATCAAAATATTGAACCCTCTGTATTTCAACATAAATTTGCCCTTGGCTGGAAATCCTTTCAGTTATTATTTAACTTCTGATAAAAAGCTCTAATTTCATTCCTCCTTTTCAGCTGTTCCATTTCTTCCAGCTCCTTCCTTTCATGCTCTCTCCTTTTCATTTTGTGCAGCCTCTTTTCTTCCCTTCTTGCTGTTCTGTAATCTTCTACAGATCTTCTGATGCATTCTCTTGCTGGCTTCATTTTTAATTGCTGTTACTAGTGCACAATCTTCATCAAACCAACCTTTTTGTGTGGCCCATTCTACTCTTCCTAGACCTTTGTCACAGCTTTTGTAAGGGTGTCTTTTAGGTTATTGCAGAGTTTGTTGATACTCTTATTCTCGGGGAAGTGTGCCAAGTCTTCCTTGAGGTGGTCAGAGAATCTTTGAGTAGACTTGGGCTCATTGAGCTTATCAATAAAGAGTTTTTGTGCATGAGATCCAAATACCTTCCTTACATTAGATATGCGACTTGTGATTGTTACTATTATAAGGTAACTGTCATAATCAACGTTAGCACCCCTACGACTTCCAGCATCGATTAGATTGGACAGATGTATTGCACCAAATCTGCATTGGACATGGTAGGGATATATGGCATTTCTGTGATTTGTTAGAACATTTCCACCAGCAGAAAATGCACCCACAGAGCCACATACTACCCCTTTGTGCCCCCATTATTAATCACAGTATTAAAATTTTTTCTCAAATATGCTTACTTGTCCCAAAAACAACTAAACTGGCCCTCTTTTTATCTGCTTTAAATTGTTTCTTCCTTTCTTTGATAATGTACTCTTGTTGAATACTTTTGATAAAGTGATACTGTACTGATCATGAAATAATTTTACTACATTCTTGGTAAAGTAATAATTAAACTGTTTTCAAAATCTAGTAGTACTTTGCCACTTTCATGAATTTCATCCACAAACTTACCTGATTTTTCCTTGGCTCGATTTTTCCTTGGTTCTTTGGCCTGACTTCTTGTAAAGCCTTTTCAGATTTAAAAGTACGTGTTCAGTCACTCCTATCATCATCTTACATCATGCCCTCATTTTCAGTCAGTCTAATTTCTTTTGGCCATCTATTAACTCACTTCTCATTTTATTTTCTGCCTCCATTGGCCAGTTCTCTTTTCTATCTCTTATCTCTTTGTTCTGCACTCCTGCAAATAAATGTACAGTTCCAATTTTTGCATCTACATACATCTTTCCGCGAATCATTCTTTGTTAGCTTTTCTGTGTGTCCAGATATGTCGCTTTCAACCTTTTTATACTTTTATCTTGTTTGTTTGTTTGAGTTTCTCATCAGTTATCTGTGACTGTTTCTTTTTTATCCTTTTCAGTCTTAGTACTTTCTCTAAATATAGTGTGATTAGACACAAAAATCTATTCACCAAGCGGCGCAGGAGAACACACATATAAAAGATATTACAGTTTGCCTGTGGCTCTTTCCTCTGGCAGAAGGGCTAAAGAGAAGGAAGATGGGTGAAGGAAAAGGACTGGCGAGGCTTAGGAAAAGCAGTAGAATTTGGAAAAGTCATCCAGAACCCTGGGTCAGTGGTGACTTTGAGTTTTTATTTTTTTCAACTTGGCTGAATTCAGATGTTTCATCTATTTTCTCTTATAATTTCTAGCATTTCAACAGGCCTGCCATTAGTACTAGCTTGCGATCACTCTCAGTGTTAGCATTTCAACAACTCTTGCATTCCTTAACTTTTAAAACTTTTATCATCACCAAGGAGTTCTTCCAACAAGCCTAGTACGATGTTTTCAAATGATTTGCCTTCATATTTTTCTGTCTTGATATATTTTCTCCCTGTCCACAGCAACCTGTGTTTCTCCTTTACTTTCAAGAATTTCTTGATCTGGGCCAGCCACCTCCTTCATGGATGTCTAACTGAAATGGCATCATCATCTGCAAATACAAAAGCATTGTAGATCATCTTTTTTCCTATCCTTCACACCCTTCATTGTTACGTGTATCCATCCTCTCTTTGTTGTAAACCAGTCTGACCTTCCATCTCCTATTTCTATGTTGTTTTCTGTAGTTGCCCTCCTTCGATCTGCTGTCATCGACTTCTCTGATGTAAGACATTGATGTTGTTATCTACTGTACATGCCCAAATTTTTGTTGTATCTATACGTCAGATGGAGCAGCCACAAACATCTTCACTGTAATGGCGACTATATTTTGGGTTTTTATAGTAATAATTACTGTTGACTTTTTGCACAGTCCATCACTGTTCATACGTTGCTGCGTTACCAAAGACAAGATAGTTTATAATGTCTTTGGAGGTTAGTTGTTATTTCAACTTCCTATTTCCAACTTTACCATTTGCCCGCACTGTTTCTGATTTTGTATTATTTCTCTCCAATTAGAAATGAAATGTTAAATAGCTTTTAAGTCACAATTTACACTTCATATAATTTCATAATCAAACCTTCTGTCATCCAGAGATACAGTTTGCCACTTGCCTATGATTATCATTACCTAATACACACGCTATTGTGAAAATCACTTTAACTTTTTTACTAACAACATTTAATAATTATTAAATGATCATGAATGATTGAGTTTTGTATATAGAGAAAAGAAGGGTTGATCCTGCAATTACTCTCAGCAATTACGGCAGCTAAAATGTCCATGATTTTTATAGTGCATCATTCAAATATATTATTGCAAGGAGTATGGTCCATTACTATACTTCGATACAGTCATTCCAACATGTACGCTTTTACTTTCACAAAGCTGTGTCCAGTTCCATTCTTATATTCAATTTAATGTCCCTTTGTATAGTCCACTCTTCCTATTATTGGTTATTTGGCAAGTAATAGAGTTTAATACTGAGCGCTGCTTTCTCTCATGCACACAATTCCTCAGATATTCTTAGTTTCTGACCTTGCTGCAAAGTCTGTCCTGTATAAATTAACTAAAGTCACATTTCTTGCAGTTTAACAGAAATTCCCTGATCCCTTCTGTAGCATACCACACGGCAATGCCAGCTATATCGCCCGCTGCAGCTACGTAGACTTATCCAGAGTGCAGAAAAACAAGATTAGAACTAAAAATAGCCACACATGGTTTATATAGTAGAATTTAGAAACAAAAGTAGCCGCATTGAACCCTCTTTGATTTTCCTGAAGTGCTACTTTGCTGTGGATGTTATTCTGATGAGAGATTATATATTGATAATTTTAATTAAAATTTTTTCAATGCTATTAATTATTTCTGGTATTATCAACACATCTCCCCTATATGAGAATAATCCTGATAATATTGTTCTCAATTAAAAGAGGGGTTATGTCTCACAGTCATCATACAGAATCCAGATTTTTGTAATTTAAGAGTTGGGGCAATACGTTCTCCCTTGCAGTCCCGTATTTCATAGTTCACTGCACTGTCATCTACCCTCTGCAAATAAGAGTACCATTATGTCTTATCCTTTGACATTATTTGTCTGAATAAAGAAAATATCAGTAGTTCCTCTGTTAGTCTTAAATTCATGCTATCTTCTTCAAATTGAAGTTGTAGGATAACATTCAACCTCTTTATTCTTCTGTGATTGGAATGCATTTTCCTACTTTCTTTCTTAAATGTCTGTGTTATAATTCCCTTATTCCAGTCATTATTTTCTCTATACTGCTTCCAGGATTCAGAGCAACTGTTGTATTCTATTAAGTCTTATATCTGCAGGTAGCACTTCCTCTCTTTTCATTTGTTTCAGAACATTTTCTGTTTCCATCCAGGTAGTTGGTGGTTGCTCTTCCACAAGTAGATCTGTAGGGATATGAAACCGATCGCATAGTTTCAGTTATAGGTAAAGCATATAGCAAACTATGGTTCACTGGTAGGTTATTGTGAAAACACAGTTAGTCTACAAAGAAAATTACGTACAAAACAGTTGTGTGACCCATCCCAGAATATTGCTCAAGTATATGGGCATGATCAGCTTAAGTCCCAAGTGACACTAGCCACCATTTGGGGTGTCAGACTGAGGGAGACACCCAAGTGTAAGATTTGTATACACTGCAGATTGCAGTTAGTAGTGAAAACTGACGCGGTTAAAATGTATGAGGGTAAAGGGGCAAAGGATGGGAGCCAAATGATGAGTTGTTTGTCTACATCTAAATCTCTATGTGGGCTCTAACCTCTCTGGTTTCATCTTCATGGGCTTTTTGCAAGATATATGTAGGAGGAATGAATATATTTGTTGTTTATTCTAGGAACGAATGCTCTTGGAACTTTTAATAATAGACCACACTGTGATGCAGAACACCTGTCTTATGGTGTCTGCCACTGGAGTTTGTTTATTATTTTGTGATGCTTTTGTGCATACTAGACGAACCTGTAACAAAACTGTGTAATCTTCTTCGGATCGTCTGTACTTCCTCTACCGCCCTCCCTTACTGATAAGCAACATTTAAATATTGGTTGAATGGGTCTTTTGTAAGCTACTGCCTTTATTAATGGAGTGCTGAGGATGCTTCCAGTGAATCTCAGTCGGGCACCTACCTTAATCTTAATTAGTTTTTAGTGGTTGCTCCATTTCAGATTGCCCTATACGCATACTCCTGGATATTTTATGGAAGTAATTGCTTCCATCACTTTTCCTTTATCCTGGCTTGTGACAGGTAAAACATGACCTCCAGAGGGGGAGGTAATATATAGTAATAGTAAGTAGTAGTAGTGGTAGTGGTAGTAGTAGCAGGAAAAAATTATGGTAGTTTAAAATCAAAGATGAGAACATTTGACATCAAAATTGAAAGACTATAATGGAAAAAAGATATAATTAATTACTGAAGAAAATGTGCTGCTGGAGAATCATAAAAAAATTGGAACAGCAAAACATGCTTACAGTGGAAGAAGATAACTATTTCTCAAGAAATTTATTAGTATAGAAAAGAAACACGTGTGTGTCAAATATGTTCATCTCCGTGGGATCCTGTATGTCCATGAAAGCTGGACACTGTTTATGACAGAAAGTGCTGAGAAGTGATGATGATTTGGCTTAATGAAGGGTTTTGAAGGGGGGAACAGTGAGCAAAGAAATTTCATAGTAACTGTTCAAAGCAGGAAAAAAAGAATTTGGTATTTATTCAGACACAGTAAGTTTTTAACAAATATGTAGAAAGGAGAAATGATGGGAAGGAAAAGCAAGTAGGAGCCAAGATAGAACATAAATGATTATGTATTGGAGGTAACAAAATGTAAAAAATTATCAAGAAATACAGAAGACAAGGCCTCTGATCCATGTACCTTGCCATTGATGAGACAGTTTGCATGTCTCAGCAATACAGATAGCTGTACCATAGGTGCAACCCCAGCAGAGGTGTATCTGTGGAGATGCCAGACAAACATGTGATTCTTGAACAGGGGCAAAACCTATTCAGTAGTTACAGGGGCAACAATCTAGGTGATTGACTGAAGCAAAATGGCCATGCTTTGCTGGTAATCTGAACAGTTGAAAGTAAGAGGAAACTACAGTCATAATTTTTCCGAAGGACTTGTAGTTCTACTGTTTGGTTAAATAATGATGGGATTCTCTTGGGTAAAATATTCTGGAGGTAAAATAGTCCCCATTTGGATAATTGGGTGGGGACTACAGAGGAGGATGTCATCATCAGGAGAAACAAAATGGGTGTTTTACAGATCAGAGCATGGAATGTTAGATCCCTTAATTTGGTAGGTATCTTGGGAAATTTTAAAAGGAAAGTGGGATGGTTGAAGTGAGATATAATTGGAATTAGCCAGTTTCTTTGGCAGGAGGAACAAGACTTGTAGTAAGGTGAATATGAGGCTGTAAATACAAAGTCAAATTGGGGTAATGCAGTAGTGTGTTTAATAATGAATAAGGAGTTAGGAATGTGAGTAAGCTACTATGAACAATATTGTGAATGCAGTATTGTAGCCAAGTAGATACTGAGCCCATGTCCACCACAGTAGTACAGCTTTATATTCCAACTACCCTGTAGATGATGAAGAGATTGAAGAAATGTATGATGAAATAAAAGAAATTATTCAGATAGTTAAGGGAGATGAAAATTTAATTGTGATTGGGGACTAGAATTTGATAGCAGGAAAAGGAAGAGAAGGGAAAGTAGTAGGTGAATATGGACTGGGGGAAAGGAAAGAAAGAAGAAGCTATCTGGTAGAACTTTGCACAGAGCATAATTTAATCATTGCAATCACTTTGTTTAAGAATATATATGGTCTCTGACCACACTTTATTGGTTATGAACTGTAGATTAAAACAGAAGGAATTGAGAAACGGTAGGAAATGAAGGAGGTGGGACCTGCATAAGTTGAAAGAATGAGAGATTATTGAGAGATTAAGAGGGAGCATTAGGCAATGGTTGACTAGAACAGGGGAAGGGCATACAGTAAAAGACAAATGGGTAGCCTTGAGAGATGAAATAGTGAAGGCAGCAGAGTATCAGATAATCAAAAAGTCAAGGCCTAGTAGAAATCTGTCAATATCATACGAGTTATTGTATTTAATAGATTAAAGGAGAAAATAGAAAAATGCAGCAATTGATGCAAGTGGAAGAGAATACAAATGTCTAAAAATGAGATTGACAGGAAGTGCAAAATTGCTAAGCAGGGATGGGTAGAGGACAAATGTTAGGATTTAGAGCATATTTCCCCTAGTGAAAGATAGTTATCAGCTACAGGAAAATTAAAGAGACATTTGCGAAAGAGAAGCAACTGTAGGAATATCAAGAGCTCAGACGGATACTAAGCAAAGAAGGGAAAGCAGAAAGATGGAAGGAGTATACAGAATGTCCCATTTTAATCTATACCGACCAATATTCCTGGAGCAGCACAATTCTGCAGAAAAAAAGTCTCTAGTAAAGGTTGTAAGTTTTGAAGGGGGTCATGGATTGGTTACCTTGAAATGACCTTGAACCCTGTTTTCAAGGTCAAACCAAAGTCAAGTTCATTTTAGCAAATTTTAACCCCTATTTTTTAATTCTGTATTTGTATTCTACGGGAAAAAATTTGCATTGTTTGTAGGGAACATTTTTTTCGAAACCCAATGGTTTGTCTCCAGGGGGCACTTCATTGTAACTTCACCAGGTTACCAGTATCTTGAGAACAAAGTGAGATCAGGAAAAATTTTTGATGAAAATCTTGTTTCTTAATTCAGTCCACTGCTGAAATTTTTGTGAACTTGAAATGGCCTTTGAATTCTTCAGTAGGGATTAACCTGAAAGCAAATATTGTCGTCATTAGTGGAACCCAAAGTGCACCACATGGAGGTTGCCCAGCGGACTTCGCACAACATTTGCCCTGGAAAGGACTGATTAACATGGTTCTCACTGGAAATTTAGGATATCAGATGATCAACTGCCCATTTTTCCTAATGCACATTTGCACTCTCTGTTGGAAACTGGTCTCGACATCATTCAGTGTCTGATGGGTGATTGCCAGGAATGCCACCACAATTCTTTCTCTCACATCTTCTGGTGTCGTCGGGGGAGTAGAGTACACCTTCTCTTCACAGCTCCCCATAAGAAGTCCAATGTGGTAAGTCTGGCGATCTTGGTGGGAATTCACAAATCGCACTACCAATACCAATCCGTCGATTCAGGTAACTTGCATTAAGGTACCTTCTGACAGGCAAGTCCTGATGTGCAGGGGCACTGTCACGTTGAAACCACAGATGTCCTCGTGTGTCTAGGGGGATATTTTATAGTAAAGGAAGCTCCAGATTCTGGAGAATATGAAGATAGTGCAAGTCATTCAGCATCTCGCCATAAAAAACAGGACCAATTTTGTAATCTCCAACTATGCCCATCCAGACATTGATTGACTACTGTATCTGTGTTTGGCTATCTCTTTGCATGCAAGGGTTTGCTTCTGCCCAATAGTGTGCTTTACATAGATTGACTCCTACCATGTTGTCAAAATTCACCTCGTCTGTAAAGAGAGTGCATGCGAAGATAAAGATATCACAATGTATTAGCTTATCGACAAAACGCTGGACATCTCTCAGGATCCCCAGGCTGATTTGCTTGGGTGATATGTAAATGATACGGGTAGGACTTAAAAGTTCTTAAAACACCAGATACTGTTGATCGAGGCACACCATGCATTCGCTGAATCTCATCAGTCGAAAGGTGTGGATCTTCAGTGATGATAGCACGAACTCCCAGCACAGTCACCTCTCTCAGGCCCGTCTTACGTCTCTGCCTTTTCGAGGTCCCTCTTTCAGCTTGTCTTACCAGAGACCTAATTGTAACCTTTGTGGTGTGATGGGCATCGTGATAGCTTTTTGCATACAATCTTTGTGCAGCTGCATAATTATCGTGACACTCGTTAACAGTTTTTATCATTCTCACTATTTCTAACAGTGTGTAATCAGCCATTTTGGACAGATTAGAGTCGAAAAATAAATTGTACTAATCACTTTTACTATTATTGGTTTTCTTAGGTTTTTCCTTAAGCGAAACATCCAGCATGCTGTTGAAGGACAACTGACTTATTACAGTGTATGCCACCCATTTGTTTGCACATGCTTGCTGTTTTTTATGCCACAATGTGAAGCCAAAACATACAGTATTCAAGTGCACTCTTTCAGAAAATTACTGAGGTGTGTAACAGATGTGTGTCTTTCTAGAGAGCACTTTTACATATCTCGATATTGACATAAATAATAAAGTAATGAAATTCTCCATAGTAATTCATCCTTTTCAAGGCAGAAACGAAAGACGGATCTGAGAAAGTCAAATACGAGACAAAGTGACTCAGATAAATTTTTATCTTATGGGTGACAAACATTTGTGTTGAGAATAATTTTGCTTGTATAGATTTGGAAAAATTTTGTTTTGCTGGAATTCATTAGAGCCTCACGAGACGAAATTGTTCTGAGTCCCATGAGGTGAAATTTATCAGAAATCAAGGAGGTGGAATTTTTCTAAATCCCTTAACACATATTTTTCCTGAGCCCATAAGAATAATTTTTGAGAGTCGCACCAGTCAAGAATCATACTAAGTGAGCACAGCCGAGAAATTTTCAGTCTCCAAAGGTAAAATTTCTCTGAACCACCAGTCATGATTTCAAATTCCTCAACAATGACACTTATTAGTTAGCCTCAAAGCTCCACCCTTCTCTTCTCTGGTTATGCCAGCACAAGCTGCTGGTTCAGCACCCTCAAAGTGGTATACATAAGGTTCCGCTAATGCCGGTAGTATTTGCTTTCAGGTTAATCCCTACTGAAGAATTTCAAGACCATTTCAAGTTCACAAAAATTTCACCAGTGGATAGCGTTCAGAAATCATACAAGATTTTCATTGAAAATTTTTCCCAGTCTCTCTTTGTTCTCGAGATACTGGTAACCTGGCAAAGTTACAATGAAGTGTCCCCTGGTGACAAACCATTGGGTTTAAAAAGAAAAAAATGTTCCCTACAAACAATGCATATTTTTTCCCATAGAATATGAATATGGAATAAAAAATATGGGTTACCATTTGCAAAAATGACCTTGATCTTGGTTTGACCTTGAAAACAGGGTTCAAGGTCATTTTGAGGTAACCACTCCATGACCCCCTTCAAACCTTAGGACTTTTACTAGAGACTTTTTTCACAGAATTGTGCTGCTCCAGAGGTGTTGGCCAGTATAGATTAAAATGAGATACACTGTATAGAGGCTCTACACAAGGGAGTTGCACTTGAATGAAAAGGATGAAGGTGTAGATGAAGATGAGATGGGAGATATGATACAATAAGAAGAATTTGACAGAGCACTGAAAGACCTAAGTCAAAACAAGGCCCCTGGAGTAGATAATATTCTGCCAGAACTGCTGCTTGCCGTGGGAGAGACAGCCATGACAAAACTATTCCATCTGGTGTGCAGGATGTGTGAGGTAGGTTAAATACCCTCAGACTTCAAGAAGAATCTAATAGTCCCAATTCCAAAGGAAGCAGGTGCTGAGAAGTGTGAATATTTCCAAACTGTCAGTTTAATGATTCATGGTTGCAAAATACTAACACAAACTGTTTATGGAATAATGAAACAACTGGTAGAAGCCAATGTCAGTGAAGATCAGTTTGGATTCTGCAGAAATGTCAGAACACGCGAGGCAATGCTAACCCTATGACTCCTCTTAGAACATAGATTAAGGAAAGGCAAACATATGTTTATAGTATTTATAGACTTATAGAAAACTTTTGACAATGTTGACTGGAATACGCTCTTTGAGAGTCTGTAGGTAGCAGGGATAAACTAGAGAGAGGAAAAGTCTATTCACAACTTGTACAGAAACTAGACAGCATTTACAAGAGTCAAGGGGCATGAAAGGGAAGTAGTAATTGAAATGAGGCAGGGTTTTGTTGTATCTCTGATATTATTCAATATGTACATTGAGTACGCGGTAAAGGAAACCAAAGAAGAATTTGGAGTAGGTATTAAAGTTCAGGTAGAAAAAATATAAAAAAAACTTAAAGGTTTGGCAGTGACATTGTAATTCTGTTGGAGACGGCAAAGGACTTAGAAGAGTGGTTGAATGGAATGGACAGTGGCTTGGAAGGAGGATATGAGATGAACATCAACAAAAACGTGACAAGGGTAATGGAATGTTGTCGAAGTAAATCAGGCACTGCTGAGGGAATTAGACTAGGAAACGAAACACTCAAAGTAGTAGATGAGGTTCATAAAATAACTGATGATGGCTGAAGTAGAGAGGATATAAAATGCAGACTGCCAATGGCAAGGAAAGTATTTCTGATGAAGAGAAATTTATTAACACTGAATACAGATGTAAGTATTACGAAGTCTTTTCTGAAGGTACTTGTCTGGAGCGTAGCCATGTATGGGAGCAAAACATGGACGATAAACAGATTAGACAAGAAGAGAATAGAAGCTTTTGAAATGTGATGCTACAGAAAAATGCTGAAGATTATGTAAGTAAATCACATAACTAATGAGGGTGTACTGAAAAGAATTAACGAGGCAAGAAATTTGTGGCACATCGTGACTAAAAGAGTGGGTTGTTGATAGGGTACATTTTGGGACATTAGTATTGGAGGGAAGTGTGGGGGGTAAAAATTGTAGAGGGAGACCAAGAGATTAATGAAGTAATCTGATCCAGAAAGATGTAGCTAGCTGTAGTTATTTAGAGATGAAGAGGCTTGCACAGAATAGAGTAGCTGGGAGAGCTGCATCAAACCAGTCTTTTGACTGAAGACTACAACAATAACAACAGAAGGCAGCACACAGTAAAGGAGAATGGATGTGACAATAAAGGTATAGCCTTCAGAAGTTGATTGATGATTGGTTGATACTTAGCAACAGAAACTTCCACAGAATGAAACAACATAAAATACACCATATCAGATGACATTGCTGAATTGAAAGAACCATGAACGAAAGCATAAGATAAAATGCAACTAAAGAAATGATGAAACATTTTAGGAAATAGATTAAATAATAAATGTCGTGTGACTAGGGCCTCCCATCGGGTAGACCGTTCGCCTGGCGCAAGTCTTTTGATTTGACATTGCGCGTCAATGAGGATGAAATGATGATGATTAGGACAACACAACACCCAGTCCCTGAGCGGAGAAAATCTCCGGCTCAGCCAGGAATCGAACCTGGGCCCTTAGGATTGACATTCTGTCGTGCTGACCTCTCAGCTACCGGGGGCGGACAATAGATTAAATGTGGAGGGAGCATTCAAACAGACAAAATGAATTTGATCAACAGTAAGTGATGTAAACTGATGTACAGATGGCCTTCACTGACTGTGAACAGTATCCTTTTATAGAATGTGTCCTGTTAACAAATTCCTAAAAGCAAAAACTTTAATCTTTCACTCCTTCTTCTTATTTGATAATCTTTTTCTCTCATTTATATTTGGATTGTGCTTCCATCTTTCCTTTTCCATATTAGGACCCCTGTGCCTCTTTTTCATTCATTTTTTCTTACCCGCATTTTTTTCTTGTTCCATACAATTTACTCTAACCGGATTCTTCCCTATTTCTCATTCTCCTTTAATTGGCCTGTTTTTCTTCCGATAAATTACAAAATTAGAGTCTCTACCATTACATTTCATTGCTACTGTCTTCTCATGCAATATAACCCACCCTACAGTAAGTTGCACTACAACCCACCTTAGAAGATGTAGTAGAGGGTGCACAGCGCACACCGCTATCGTAGCAACCTCCTCCCCTCCACTTCCCTTCAAGTCCCTATTTCACCTCTCCATTTCCATTTATTTGAGCATGGTGCCCAAGAAACCTTTGTGCTCTTATTTTTGTTGTAATTATTTCAAGGGATATATGTGGGAGGAAATAATACATTGACTCTTCTTGCAGCAGACATTCTTAAAATTTCAACTATAGCCCTTTCAATGTTATGTAGTCCATCTCTTGTAGCTTATGCTATGGACAGATAAGCATATCCTGAAACTTTTCCCTTGTGTAAACAAACCTGCTGTGTCCCAGATTTCTGAAAGATCTTTCCTTTCGTTTCTATACATGTGTTTTTTCTAATCTTTTGTGGTCACTTCTCTTCTAAGTGATTAAAACCGTTTGATTGAGTGTCCCAGTGCAGTAACAACAGCAGTGACAGCAGTTTTTTTCTCCTAATATAATGAGGGGAGCTTTGAGACTTACAATTTTAACAATTTCTTTTTACTGCCACTTTTACTCCGATTGCTTGTTGAATATGCATTTTATTGCTCATATGCATATGTTAATACTCTTTTTATTTCAAGTAAATGAAATCAAATTCCATTCTTCTCTTTCAGGCTAAGAACTTCTTTCTGAAAGGGATGGAGTATGAACAGGACGGCAAATTATATGATGCTATTAGGTTTTACCGAAGAGCTGTTCAGTTAGTGCCAGATATTGAATTTCGTCTGTATTCGTCGAAGATGCAGAACCAGAAAGAAGAGGATGAGGAAGATGATACAAGTATAATAAGTTTATTTTTTGCTACTTTTTTATTTCGGTTTTCTTTCTTTGTTACTAAAAGGACAAATCCTTGATATTGTACTTATACAGTGTGAAAAATCATGGCAAAATGAGGGACTAACCAAATCAGATGACACATTGACACAACTAATACCCTCCTTTATACTAGGAGGGTAAATCAATTATTGTCCGCAATTTAGTTATATTTTGGTAGTACTGTCATTTTTTGTTGGTGACTCATGCTTTGTTTATCTGTTGTTATAGCTTCGCAATTCTGAAGCTGCTGGCTTGGTTTTGTTTTCGCTGCCATGCTCCGTTGTCTATTTGCACCAAAGAAGAGCAGTGTTCAGTGATCCATTTTCTGTGGTTGGAAGGCATATCAGGGGCCAAAATTCATCGAAGACTTTCAGTACAGTATGAGAACAGTGTTTTGCCACAACGGAGTGTCTACGAATGGATTGAAAGATTACGAAACGGTCGCACAAGTGTTATGCACGATGAAGTAGCCGGACGAGTGTTTACTGTCACAAATGAAGAAACCATTGACCATTCACATGAAATGATTCTGTTAGGCAGATGATTAACTATTGACGAAGTGCACATTGTCTGCAAATTAGTCACGGTTCTGCCTGCGAAAACACCCACAGCAGACTTGTGTTTCATAAATTTTGTGCAAGGTGGGTCCCAAAACAGCTCACACAGTTGCATCAACAAACTCGCTTGGACATCTGCAAAAAACATTTGGATTGCTATGGTAACGAAGGGGACAACTTCTTAGACAGGATCATTACTGGTGACAAAACATGGATCCATCATTACGAGCCAGAGAGTAAATGGCAGAGTATGGACTGGAAACATCCAAATTCGCCGTGCAAGAAAAAGTTCAAGACCCAACTGTCCGCAGGAAAATTGATGCTTATGGTTTTTTGGGATGCACGAGGTCCAGCACTGGAACTTTATGGGGAAAGTGGCACAACAATAAACAGTATACAGTACAGTGAGATGCTTGCTGCCAGGCTAAAGCCTGCAATTCGAAGCAAATGCCGAGGATTGCTGTCAGAAGGTGGTGTGTTGTTGCATGATAATGCCCGTTCGCATACTGCTATCCGCATTGCTGGATCATCCTCCATATAGTCTCGATCTTGCCCCCTTCTGACAATCACTTGTTTGGGCATTAAGGGGCCGTTGATTTTCCTCGGACAAAGCAGTGAAAGAAGTGGTGCATTTGTGGCTCACAGTTCAACCAAGAACCTTATTTTATGAGAACCTTCTTTTATGAGGGCATCAGGAAGCTTGTACAATGATGGACCAAGTGCGTTGAAACGCGAGGAGAATATGTCGAAAAATAACGTTCTTGTAAGTTTCCTATTTGATTACAATAAAATTTTATAACTACTTTGCGGGTAATAATTGACTTACCCTCATAGATTCTGATGCCTCATTTTATCCACACTGGTTGGTTGTAACTGGTGTGATTGTGCTTTATTTATCTTAGTAAAATGTAGTTATACAAAATGTACTTAAAACCTGTGTGATTGTGTTAAGCATGGGCATATGTAGAAATTTTTCCAAGAGGGGCAAAATTCTGAAATTGCAGTTTTTTATGTAACTTATGAAATAAGTTTGAAAATCTGTCTTGCCTCAAATAACTAAATCTGTTGAGAACTACGCAAAACTTTGTGTACCTCAAATGACTGATAGTTATCCAGTTATTATTTTATTCATGGCTGTAATATTCAGTGACTGTAGTATATAAATTTCACTCGTCAGTTCTTAGATATTTTTATTTCACTTCACCAGTTTCGAGAAATTAATTTGACATCTTCAGAAGCTTGCAAAATTCAGGATACAATAAATCTTTAGGCCTTTGCATTTACAGGAGTTGTAAGAAATATATTACAAAAACTTACTTGGTATTGATTTATCGGATATCTGTGTGTTCTTCATAGAAGGATAATGCCATGATATGTCCAAAAATGTACATATTTTATTAATTATTGTAAATACAGATTGACAATTTATGGTAACTGAATCGCATGTCTGTGTCAAGCTGTTGTGCTAGCAGCATGGAATATATATAAAAGGATATAAAATTATAACTAAGGTATATAAAGAAGTTATATGACAATATTATGAAAATGGTAGTTGCTACTCACCTGTCCTTGTACCCTTAAGTGAGGACTGTCCTGCCCACTATCCTTCCCACCCCTCCAACAGTGGTATTCTGCTGCCCACTGAACCTACACAATACCTTTGTCCATCCCTGCTCATCCCCTGCTCCCAACCCCTTGCCTCATGGCTCATATACCTGTAATAGACCTACATGCATGACCTGTCCCACACATCCTCCCACCACCACCTAGTCCACTCCGGTCACAAGTGTCACTTATCCCAGCAAAGGTGGGCTGGGCTAGTCACAGTATTTTCCATTGTGAAAGGCAGTGTTAATCTATAGTTTAGTAGCACTATAGACAATTAATGCAGGAAATTCAAGAGTATTCTGTTATGAATAAAAAATGTGTACCCGGAATCCATAAGGAGCAGTCCCCCCCCCCCCCCCCCCCCCCCAGTCCCAATCCCCTCATCCCCCGCCCCCACCATGCCCCTACCACCCTTACAGATACCTATATTTCCACTCAGTTCGGCATTTCTTACCGATGATGGTTGTTAAATAGTGGAATAAATAATTATACTACAAGCGTCTTGGTGACTAAATTTCTTAGATATCTGTCTACTCACTATTTCCTTCTTGATACATTCCAACAGTAAAAAAGTGTCTCATAGTTTGATAATCCTTTAGAAACAATGTCCAAATTAAACTCGTTGATTAATCAGCCCTCAGGGAACATATTGTTTATTGTTGTGTTGCCATTTATCTGTATTGCTATTTCTAGTATCACTTATTGACAGTAAATTGAATGAATAAAGGGGGTGCTCTTCTTCCTTATTTGCAGAAAAACTCATAAAGTTACCATTGAAGTCACCATATAAGTCTTATACTATATGCCGCTCACTGAAAGAAGCTCTCTGACAGCTTGGTACATTATTGCCAGCTTTAAACCACCGAGAGCGAAAGGCTGCCGCAGCCCTGGCTGAAAGCCCTAGTTGCCTAGAGCTGCGACAACACTGAGATGTTGCCATAGAAACATTAACAAAATTATGTTACATGTTGGTTTGTGGCCAATGTGAGATGCATATGTGCCAATCCTGCTTCACTTGTGCAAACTCTCTTGCTGTATGCACTGTAGTGATTTTTGTAACCTCATATTATGTAATCTGTTAATGCTTTACAGTGATGGTTTGTGACATCAACACATTATCATTAGATATTGAAAAATATTATATTGCTTGAAAAGCACTTTTACTGATGTTGTTCGCTATGTATAAATGCACCTGCATATTTAAATTCTATTCTTCAGTTTTACCAGATATTTATTTAATAATTACAGATGGAAATGAAGAAGATTCTAGTGACTCAATGGATGAGGTTGATGTGTTGGATCGAGCCCAGAAGGTGTTTAACAAAACTCACTGTATTTGTTTACCAGAGTACCCACAGAAGGTATGTATGCCCATACAGACGTAGAACATTACTGTGCAATTATTGCACTTCATAACTTACTTAAAAGTGTACGTAATTCTATGATCTGCAGTTGAATGATACGCAATTGAAAGAACGTAGTCTTTACTATTTCTGTTCAACCTTTGCACAAGTGTTATGTTGTTCACAAATCTTATTTGAGAGAAGACTTATTAGAAATGTAAATAATATCTGTGTGAATCTAGTAATCCAATTATTTTCCAGACAAAGCTAAATGCATTTACAGAAAGTATTTTTCTTATGGAATAGTCATACAGCATTTTATTTTTATACCAATAAACTTACATACATTATTATTGTAGCCTGTAAATTTTATGAACCCCTCAACCCACTTAATACTTTCAGAAATTAGTTCATTTATGTAATTTCAACAGTATAGTATGTATAGATGACAGCATCATCCAGTGATGCAAAGCATTATTCCATACTACTGAAAAGGTTAAACATAACATCTCTTTGTAGTTGATGAGCCTATCAGAAGCAATCTTAAGTTGCCTTCCGTTAAAGAAGTTGCAAATTCTTTTCAAGAGATTAACTATTCTGCCATCTGATATGTGTTACTAGAAAAGTGTTTGGAAGTGGCATGTATTGCAGACTAAATCAATTTCCATTTTTTTGCTTGTATTGGTGGTTGGCCCAGAACATACTAAATAACCTCCTTATCAATGATACTCTTAATCTAGAGGAGCAACAGCACGAATCTGAAAGTAAAATATCAGTAGGCTTAGAAATTTAAAGGCTTGATCAAAACTTTACATTCACTGCTATCAAACTATAAAGAAATATGCTAGAGTACATAAAGTGTTTACATGGAAAGAAAGTTAAATCACAGGTTTCAATATGTGTGAGCTTATTTGTATCTATTACCCATGTTGTATATCCCAGCACTGATGATTGTTGATGTTGACAGACAACACACATATCAGCACTGCCATTGGAGATAATGCTGTATATAATGCGGTGGGTGGTGTCCTCGGAGTTAGACATTCGATCACTGGAAATGTGCTCACGCGTTTGCCGTGGCTTCTACCTGTGTTGTCGGGATCCAAAGATTTGGAGGCTAGCATGTACCAGGTGAGAAACTAGAGTAGGCTAGGTCATATTTGACTACTAAAAATAATAAGATGGAGTTACATTACGATATTTAGAAACATGTCAGTGTGCAGAGTCATATTGAAAGCTTTAAAACTCTAATCTGTTGCTGCTGGTTGTTTAAAAACCAAGAAAGACAGTAAACAGTGGCATCTGCTGTTAGTAATTCAAATGAAATGACACAATTTCAGAGACTTAACTGGTCTTGTACAGATTCCTGACCTTGGTACGAATTTTCACATGCCACTTCAGTCATGTTGTTACTAAGTTGTGTAAGATTCCTCTTGCTCAACCTGCTGTGTGGACTCTAGTACTTTATTTGTTTTCCTATACTTGTCTGTTGTACTGAGGCAGCAATGGAGTTGAAATGCGAGTGTTTTTGGATGATGACTTTTTTTGTGATTTTAAAATATGATTGACTGCAAATCACTGTTTGTAAAATCTGTAGCAGGTTTTTAGCATTTCTTCAGTTTCCATTGCAACAATCCTCAGCTGATTTAATGAGTTCAACCATGAGAGAAACTGTCTTGAAACTAAATTTTGTCATGGCTTCTGGTGACATCCACTACTGAAAAAAACTAGTTATGAGTTAGGGCTATGATTGAAGAGGATTTCCTTTGCACCTGTCAAAAAACTGAGTGCTGTTTTTGGGATTGGATCAGCAAAAGGTTGTAAAATCCTGCATGATGAACTGTGGTTAAAGCATCTGGATATCACACTTATTAACCTCTGTACAAAAAGTTTCTACATTGAATTCGGCCATCAGATACTAATAACATTAATTTTGCATCTGTAAGGTAAGAGCAGTATTTAATGTTACAAATGAAGAATTTAGGCTGTACCAGCTGTACACTGAAATGAGGTGGTAATCATGTATTTCTATCTTCCTGGAAGGTAACCATCCACTAAAGTGAAAGGAAATAAGAATTGCATGCAGATTCTTTAGAACAGGTGGGTTACAATGGCACCATTTTTGTAGATATAAGCAAAACAGTAACTTTAGATTGGACTTAATCAGCCAAATTCATCACATAATTGGGGGCAATAATGCAACATTGCAGAGGAACCATGGAGCCCATGGGATACTGTGATAAGGCTGCCTAGATCATTACCGAATCCCTGCCGTTTCACTCTTGGGACGCAAACTCGGCCAAAAGTTGGAAATAGTGTGAAATAAAGACTCATCCATCCAAGTGACAGTCTTCCATTGTTCCATCATCCACATTTATGGCTTCAGCACCTTATTGTCCTGTGGTTTTGAAATTTCAGCTTGCCCTTCAATTACCAGTTTATGGAGCCCCTTTTTGTTGTTTTGTTACTGACTGTTTACGGAAGCAGCCACCGTACAAGCACCAATAATTTGCCCACATATGAATTCACTTGACTGTGACATAATGCACTCATAACCGCATGGAACACTGTTCTGACTGTGAGGGACAGTTGCAAAGTATTGAGGCGCTTGCACGGGTGCTGTTAGTGATAAAATACAACAGTGCAACCTGCAGGGAACTGCATTTGTGTCCCAGGTATGTATTTTGTTCAGTGTTTCCATATTTTTGTCCAACCCCTGTTTCTTCTTCCTATTCTTAAAAATCATATGGAATTGTCTATAGTCATGTTGATTTGAGTTTTCAAAACCTGTCTTCGGCATGTAAGATTCATACCTAAAAACTTTCCAAAAGAAGTGTAATGAGATGTCGTCACCAGTTGGTTTGATTGGATTCAGCTGTGCATAGAACACCAGGGACAGAAGTAACAGTTGTAAGGATATGTGTTTTTAAATATGCCAGTTAAAATGATAATCTCAAAACTTTCAGAATATCATTTGCATTGTGCGTTACTAGAAAATGTTTTTATATGTATTTTTTTTAGGCAGATATTGTAAGAGTTTTTTTTTTTCAGATGCATGAAAATGTTGAATAACTGTCTCTCAAGTATGGTATTTTGTATGAACTGCACCATAACTGAAATAACAAAAACACGAAATGAGCTTTGTCAGATTAACACTAGTCTTGATACCTAGTGCTGAGTAATGTATGGGCAGAACAAAAGAGGGGAGATATCTGCTAAGATTTCAAAGCACTTAGCAGTACTGGATAAGAACAAAAATTTCATAACTATGTAGACATCTCTGCAATTTTGTAACGTAGTCTACTACTTATCACTTAATTCCTAGTTTGATGATGGTCTGTTCTTGCACCATTGACCTGGTATTTGAGAGTGTGTATATCAATAATCTCTCACACACATGAAATCATATTTGTGTTTATGATATTATATTACAAAATTACAAATGTAATTAATTCTTTTCTCTTTCTTTTGCTCCTCTTTAAGAACTACACAGTGTCAGGTTGCTTGGCTTTCTTCTTGCCTGAAACGTAATTGTTTGGCAGTTCATGGTTATGTGCATTAAGGACTTCTTAGGTATCTTGTAGATTCATGTCGCAAAAATATTTTCCATCCTACTTGCAGTATATCATCTCGTGCAACAGTGTGTGTATTCAGTGTAGAGAATGACTTTGATAGTAGTGTAGAGGATGACTTTGATAGTAAAGAAGCCAGAGATTATTTGGGCCAGATTTAGTGTTGTGACACACAGTTTTCTACAAAAGATTTAATATTATGTATATTTTTAAAATGGCAGAAATGATGCCAGCAAAGCATCATTCTCTTATTTAAATGAAGCATCTGCTTGAATGTATGTTGAGGTTAGTAATGTTTGAATGTATAAATTATTCCATGGTTGCAAGATTAAAAATTTAAAAAATGGAAAAATCACTAGCCCAGACAACATTAATTGAAATTTTGAAACACAGTATAACCCACTTTTACATTCCCGGAATTAATATTTTGTTGCCATTTATGACATTTTTTATTGCTCCCATCAGATTTCTTATCTTCACAATGTTAATATACACCTGATCTCTTGTTAACATATTTATTATTTTCTTGTTATTTACACTTTATGAAACAATATTTGTGGGTGAAAATCTGACATTATTAGCATAAAATGACGCTGGCTCGGCGTTCTCCTCCAAGTACTGGTTACAAACATTACACAGTTAAGTTGCTTGACACCAGGGCACTCTACTCAACAGATCTGAATTGGTAAAGTCGGGAAAGATTGGTGCTTTTATCTGCTTCCACAGCAAAGCTCTATCAGTCATGGTGTCTTGTGGGAGAAACTAAATTCATTTGAATAATGACCAATCCAGATAGTTTTCAAACTGTCTCTGCTGGACATGTGCACCTTTGTGATTGTTGCGATCATCATGACACCTAGAACGCATGTTTCACAATTTTTGTTATTTTGTAATTTATGGCGTTAATTGACACCTTTGCACTCCTTGAGTTGCTCAAATGTTTTTGGTTTATTTAATGAAACACTGCACTGGTTATGTATTTTTTCATGCAATATATGTTTTCTAGACTTTATTCTTGTTGTCAAGTGCAAATATTTACGTAAATGTTTTCCGTAATGTTTCACACAAAGACAATGTGAGTAAGGTGTGTGTGTGTGGGGGGGGGGGGGGGGGGGGGTGTCTGCATAATGGAGGAAGCACAGTACTTCATAAACTCAAAAAAGACAACTAGAGTGCAAGAGATGCAGGACAGCATGTCAGATGCAGATATTGCACGATTTACTTCTGTAAATATTTGTGCTCAGTAGCAAGATTAAATTTTTGAAAAGCATTGCACTAAGGATGGAAAAATATGTAACTGGAGCAGTGTTTCATTATTTGAATAATGAATCTCACAATTTCTGGATTTCCAGTTGTGATGAACAGTATTAAGTCAAAGGTTTCCACTTCCAAGTCAGTCACCATTTCTAGTTACATCGGCAGCTAAATAGAGTATGGAATTTTGATACCCTTTTTTAGATAATGAATAAGCCCCTAATAGTGTTTTGATGCCTGTTGCATACATATTTCGAACATAAGTATGAAAATGCAAGGGGGATTCTATACATAAATGCATGGTGGTTTCTATACATAACTTTTACGAATTAAAAAATTATTTTCCACATTTTACATTTTTCTGTATTTTACACCACCTTTTAATCCCTTTTCATACATTTCATACTAGAAGCAAAAGATAGTCCCTAAAAATGGATGCTAAAGAAAGGTTGTGTAGGTGTTTTACAAAGTGAATGGAATAGACTCAAGCAGCTCTGGAGAAAGAGTACTAAACATATCACTACACCATTGCCGTAATAACAAGGCAAATCAGAAGAATTGAAAAACTTCTCTTCGGTAAAGATGAAGATGATTTCTGCAAAGATCATTCATATATCATCAGCGTATTGAGCACACAACAGGTGATTGAGAGATTGAGAAACAGTAAGAACATAATTTAGAAACCCTATTTATTCGCTGTTGTTGTTGTTGTTGTTGTTGTTGTTGTTGTGGTCTTCAGTCCTGAGACTGGTTTGATGCAGCTCTCCATGCTAATCTATCCTGTGCAAGCGCCTTCTGAATCTGCTTAGTGTATTCATCTCTTGGTCTCCCTCTACAATTTTTACCCTCCATGCTGCCCTCCAATGCTAAATTTGTGATCCCTTGATGCCTCAGGACATGTCCTACCAACCGATCCCTTCTTCTAGTCAAGTTGTGCCACAAACTTCTCTTCTCCCCAATCCTAATCAATACCTCCTCATTAGTAACGTGATCTACCCATCTAATCTTCATCATTCTTCTGTAGCACCACATTTCGAAAGCTTCTATTCTCTTCTTGTCTAAACTATTTATCGTCCATGTTTCACTTCCATACATGGCTACACTCCATACAAATACTTTCAGAAACGACTTCCTGGCACTTAAATCTATACTCAATGTTAACAAATTTCTCTTCTTTAGAAACGCTTTCCTTGCCATTGCCAGTCTACATTTTATATCCTCTCTATTTCGACCATCATCAGTTATTTTGCTCCCCAAATAGCAAAACTCCTTTACTACTTTAAATGTCTCATTTCCTAATCTAATTCCCTCAGCATCACCCGACTTAATTCGACTACATTCGATTATCCTTTTGCTTTTGTTGATGTTCATCTTATATCCTCCTTTCAAGACACTGTCCATTCTGTTCAACTGCTCTTCCAAGTCCTTTGCTGTATCTGACAGAATTACAATGTCATTGGCGAACCTCAAAGTTTTTATTTCTTCTCCATAGACTTTAATACCTACTCCGAATTTTTCTTTTGTTTCCTTTACTGCTTGCTCAATATACAGATTGGATAACATCGGGGAGAGGCTACAACCCTGTCTCACTCCTTTCCCAGCCACTGCTTCCCTTTCATGACCCTCGACTCTTATAACTGCCATCTGGTTTCTGTTCAAATTGTAAATAGCCTTTCGCTCCATGTATTTTACCCCTGCCACCTTTAGAATTTGAAAGAGAGTATTCCAGTCAACATTGTCAAAAGCTTTCTCTAAGTCTACAAATGTTAGAAATGTAGGTTTGCCTTTCCTTAATCTGTTTTCTAAGATAAGTTGTAGGGTCAGTATTGCCTCACGTGTTCCAATATTTCTACGGAATCCAAACTGATCTTCCCCGAGGTCCGCTTCTACCAGTTTTTCCATTCATCTGTAAAGAATTCGTGTTAGTATTTTGCAGCTGTGAGTTATCAAACTGATAGTTCGGTAATTTTCACATTTGTCAACACCTGCTTTCTTTGGGATTGGAATTATTATATTCTTCTTGAAGTCTGAGGGTACTTCGCCTGTCTCATACATCTTGCTCACCAGATGGTAGAGTTTTGTCAGGACTGGCTCTCCCAAGGCCGTCAGTAGTTCTAATGTAATGTTGTCTACTCCCGGGGCCTTGTTTCGACTCAGGTCTTTCAGTGCTCTGTCAAACTCTTCACGCAGTATCGTATCTCCCATTTCATCTTCATCTACATCCTCTTCCATTTCCATAATATTGTCCTCAAGTACATCACCCTTGTGTAGACCCTCTATATACTCCTTCCACCTTTCTGCTTTCCCCTCTTTGCTTAGAACTGGGTTTCCATCTGAGCTCTTGATATTCATGCAAGTGGCGCTCTTTTCTCCAGAGGTCTCTCTTAATTTTCCTGTAGGCTGTATCTATCTTACCCTAGTGAGATAACCCTCTACATCCTTACATTTGTCCTCTAGCCATGCCTGCTTAGCCATTTTGCACTTCCTGTCGATCTCATTTTTGAGATGTTTGTATTCCTTTTTGCCTGCTTCATTTACTGCATTTTTATATTTTCTCCTTTCATCAATTAAATTCAATATTTCTTCTGTTACCCAAGGATTTCTACGAGCCCTCGTCTTTTTACCTACTTGATCCTCTGCTGCGTTCACTACTTCATCCCTCAGAGTTACCCATTCGTCTTATACTGTATTTCTTTCCCCCATTCCTGTCAATTATTTATTTGTAGACAATATGAAGTAGGATAGATTGCTACTTACCACTTAGAACAGGTAATGTTTGATAGAGAGACACATTTAAAACAGACTAAGCTATTGGACATATTCTTTCTATAGATTTAGAAACATGCATGTGGGTCTGGCGCGCGCGCACACACACACACACACACACACACACAAAGAGAGAGAGAGAGAGAGAGAGAGAGAGAGAGAGAGAGAGAGAGATATTTGTACATGCACAAGGGCAGCCATGATTTTGATGGGGGTAGGAAATGTCTGTGACAGGACTGGAGTAGGTGATAGTGGGAGGAAGTATTGGATAGGTCTTGCTTCTAAGTGTCTTACAGGGATTTGAGCCATGGGGCATGGCGCTAAGAGCAGGAGTGGAATAGTGACAGACAAAGATATTGTGTAGGTTAAGTGGACAGCATAATACCACTGGGGGAAAGACAGAAAGGATATTTCTCATTTCAGGACATGGAGAGAGGTAGTTGAAGATCTGGTTTCACCATATTCTTGCCCATCTGTATTCCACACCTGCTCCTAACCTCTTCTCCTATCGCCCATATCACTCTAAAGACCTAGATACAATACCTCTCTCAAACATCCTCCCTCTGCCACCTAATACTGTCCTGTCACCGTCGTTTCGAACCGCATCAAAATCAAGACCGTGTGTGAAAAAGCAGCCATGTAGTTTAGCAGCTTAGCTGAAATCACTGTGCTATATTTTATGTGGGCATGATCATTAACAAGGTGTCTGTCCACATGAATGGCCACCTCCCAACTGTGCCCAAGAGACAGCTGGATCATGTAGTTACCACACAACACAGTGTGCTTGACTTGAGTGACTGCTTCACAGCTTGTAGCATCTGGATTGTTCCTACCAAAACAGCCTTTTTGAACTGAACAGGTGGGAACTCTCCCTACCAAATACCCTTCGTTCCTATAACCCCTTGTGTCTCAACCTTTGTTACTCCCTGTCGTGCCCTTTCATGCTCTCACTGCAGCCTCATAAGAACTTTGTCCCGACAGTGGACTTGCATAGTCATTTCCACTTCTCTGCTCCCCCTCCACCACCCAGACCCCCAAACATATCTCCCAATGCTGTACATGGAAGGCCATTCCTGTCACCACCATGCCCCTACATAATCTCACTCGCAACACTATAAAGTATCTTCCCCCACCCCTACTCGGCTATCCCTCCACTTCCCTTCCCCTTGCTCAGTCCATCTGACATCGCCCCTCACTTCAGTCTCGCTTCACTGCTGTCACAGCAGTGGCCATCTTTTGTGTGTGTGTGTGTGTGTGTGTGTGTGTGTGTGTGTGTGTGTGTGTTTAGTGAATTTTCACCCTGCAAAATTAATTCTGGAAATTATCCTGCGGGCTATGGCTAAGCCATTTCTCACACTGTCCTTTCTTCCAGGAGTGTTAGTTCCACAAGGTATGCAGGAGAACTTCTGTGAAGTGTGGAAGGTATAAGAGGAGGTACTGGGGGAAATAAAGCTGTGAGGGGTGGTTGTGTGTTATGCTTGGATAACATGTCTGTAGAGCATCTGCCAACAATAGGCAGAGGTCTCAGATCCCAGTCTGACAAATAGTATTATTCTCCGAGATAGTTTCAATCAGTGCACACACTGCTGCAGAGTGAAAAATCATTCTCAGATAGTCCCTGCTCAAATTTCACTAAGCTTGGGCACCACAAGCTGAACAAAAGATATGAACAAAAGTTTTGTGCACCTCTGAAGAGAAGTGTGTATGCCTACATGCTGACCCATGACAGATCTGTAATTGGTCATTATATCTAAGCAATAATTTTCTTCAGACACAATGAATGATGCAAAAACAAATTTTGTGGTGGCCTGGGCAGGCACTTTTAAAATTAACACAAGAATTCCAAGAAGGTTTGGAAGGAATATTTGTGTGAAAATCATGTTTAGCTGGTAGAAATTTGTCAGTAGTGTACAATTGGCACACTCACTGATGTTTCTTTTTGTAGAGTGTGGGGCATCACTTGTGCAGACTTTGATCCATACCAGTCCTGGCGTGAAATGTACATAAAGCGACCACGCCTCAATTTCCATGGGTGCTATATTAGCAAGACATCGTACATTAGATACGGTGAAAATAGTTTTCAGGATCAGTTTTACAGTCCCGTCCATCTTGTTGCATACTTCAGATACCTCAGGTAAGTGTACTTAACAAATTCATATGGAGATGATAGAAAGTAATTGTACAGATGTGCAGCCTAACTTTTTGGATTCCAGATATCATACCAGGGAAATTTATTGAAACGTTCTCTATTGTTATGATTATTTTCCTTAAATAGTAACATTATGTCAGTCGACATGTTGAACTCTGATACTGTCCACAAACTGTTAATACCATGTTACAGTACTAATAAAAAATTACAGCATTTTTATGTGAAACATGTAAATATGTTACAAAGGTATAGCCACATCTGACGACTTGCATTCACATATTCAAGTTTTGTAAACACGGTTTTATTCATGTGCTGAATAATATGTTTCAATTCTGCATCTTTGGCTGCCAGGTTCTTCCCAGGAGGGACTGTCCTAATGTTGACAACAGCTGATGAGCCTCCTGGCTGTGTTGGCCAGCTGACCTACCGCACACCGCGACACCCACAAGTGAGTATTTTAGGCCACAATTGGAAATGAAATTAGACGAAGGATGTAAACACACGATCTAGAAACTACATTGGATCACATTGCAAATTAAATTCTTTAAAAGATAGATAGGAATTTGTATGAGAGTATGTTTAGAAACAGTGAAAATAAGTTGAAACTTTGACATTTCAGCAGATATATGCAGTTTCATTTCTGCAATAAGTAGCTGGAGTCAGCCCAAACAAATACAGTTCATCACATGACAAGTGTCAATGAAAATGATTGATTTGTTTTTTTGGTAAAAACAAAATGCTCTTTAAAGTAGAATTTTATGTGCCAATTTGATATAGCAGTCTCAGACTAGTCCAATGCAATATTAAGGTTATCGATATGTATTAATAGAGAGAGTGAAATATGAAGAATAAACAGTTCTCCAGCAACACCTGGATACCACTGACTTGTGCTGTCTGGTATCACTGTGCAGCAGCACTACTCAATCAAATCTGGCAACTCCTAAAACAACATAGTTCAACCACATTTGCACTTGATCATTGAAATCTTGGGGAGAGACAAATCAGTAAGTTTGTTTATTTTCATTCAATGTCACATGGAATAATGTTCTTGGGTAACTCATCCTTAAGGATGAACTTCTTCATTGCTCAAATCATGTTGTAAGAATAATATGTTGTGCTCAGCAGCAATTATCATGTAGGTATCTGTTTAAGCAGTTAGGCATTTTGATTACTGCTTCATATTATATTTATTCCCTCATGAAGTTTGTTGTAAATAATCCACTGCAGTTCAGAAAGAACAGAGATGAACATAATTACAGTAAATTACATTCATAATGACACATTAAGGTTATCTTTCGCATGAAAAGGGGTGCACAGTGCTGCAGCCAAAAGTTTTTGCCACCTAGCCAGTGATGTAAAATGATAACAGACAGCAAAGTAAAATCCATTCATATTATAAAAATAGGTGTGTGTGTGTGTGTGTGTGTGTGTGTGTGTGGGGGGGGGGGGGGGGGGCCTCGTGTGTGTGCATGCTTGCATGAGTGCTTGTGCGCCACATCTCCTCCTAAACTTGATACACATCTTCCTTATTGTCTGACGACAATCACTGTTGGGATAAGAACCATCTACTTATAATAGTTCAGGAGATAGAATGTCATAAATAGTGTGTTTGCATGAAAAACTGCCACATCATGTATGATGTTTAAATTTCTTATTTCTGTACTACTAATCCTATTCACAATAAATTTCACAGACAGTAGCTCTAACTTGGAGATCTTCCTCGGTAGCAACATCACCCAAAACATTGCCGGGCCAACCTCCTCTTCACCAGTGCAAATCAACAACCGAACCTCAAACTTAGAGACAGTTGATCAACCTGGACATGAAAACCATACCTCCGAAGAAATAATGGAGGCGTCTCCTGTTTCTAAATCTTGTAGTGCAACATATACAAAACCAGGTACTCTGAAGCTCCCAGGCTTCAAGCAACTGCCATATCTCATCTTTAAGTATTACTATCATTCAGTTGACTGTATTCATTCAGTGGACTGTATGTGGCATTAGATTGCATAGGGCAGAATTGCACTGCTATTAAGTTCACAGTCCCCATGAGTTATATAACTGCAAGAAATGAAAAACATATATATTTGATGACAAACTACACTTTCAAATATAGAAATTTTTTCCCGAAGTCCAACTTATCATGGTAAGCAGGAAATCCAGGTTTGAGGCCCAGTCTGGCTAAAATTTTCTTATGTTGCTTTAGGTAGTAAATCTGTACTTATTACAGTGAAGTTGAATTTCAGGAATAAATTCAAACAAAATATAGCGTCAAGACCAACATTAGGTTTACACTTCACCCCAATGTGTATGACTTTCCTCCCAAGGAGGGATTTCCAGCTCACGGGACTGTAATGTTGCTCATCTGAGACGGTGTCTGTAGCCAAATAATTTCATTGAACACCTTGTTGCAAACTGTTGCTGTCCAGCTTTCCCTTGTCTGAATTACATTTTATGTATGCAACCCCTACATACCCCTATCGTTAGTTCTACAGGGATGGGCATACTACAGCTTATCACTCAGTTCCCAAAACATTTCTTGCTGCTCAGTTCTGCAATACCCACCACCCCATTTGGTCCTCCCCCGGAGTCTGGCAAGGGGTACTCTCATGGCAGTGCTACAGACATGTATGTGAAGTATGTATCCTAAACCGCCCGGATAGCCGCATGGTCTGGCATACTGCTTCCCGAGTGGGAAGGTGAGCTGGTCTCCTGCATAAGATTATAGTTGAGGTCCAGTGTGCAGGCCAGCCTGCAGGGTTATTGTGTGGTTCGGTCCCCAGTAGACACCCCCTCCCCCCAGGAACATCTCATATCAGATGAGTTTAACCCAAATGTTTGCATGGTAGAGTAATTATGGTGTACACACATGTGGAGACTGTGTTAGCGCAGCAATCACCAACATAGTGCAAGTGATGTGGAATAAGGGAACCAGCTTGCATTCACTGAGGCAGATGAAAAACCACCTTAAAAATGAAACCACAAACATAAATTCCAAGTGAAAAGGAATGATAGGAAGAAAAAATGACACCAAATCAAGTAGTTAATATGATAATTAAAACAAAGCAGTTTAGGATTATAAATAAGTTACATTTAAACCAATTAACAAAATAAAAATTGTGATCAAAGCCAATCTGATAAAGATTTAAAAGTATAAAATTTTGGAAGCACCTCATGGGACAATGGCAGCTGCACTCTTCACACTGTCCATATATGTTACAAAAAGGACAAACAGTTGCATGCAAAAAAGTATTTGTATTGTTTCTGATAATCTAGAACATGATGTTGCCTTTGTGTATCAGACTCAGAAGACTGTATTGAATTTTTTTAAGAGTGAATTTCCAGAAATTCATCTTGCATATGTTGAATATTTCACTGATGGTTGTGCTGCATTAAATGAAAATTGTAAGAATTTCATAAATATCTGCTACCATGAACACGACTTCAACATAAAGTGCAGGTGGGCCTTTTTTGCTACCACACATGGCAAATCTCCCTTTGATGGTATTGGTGGCACTGTTAAAATATTTATCACAAAAACAAGTTTGCAAAGAGTTTATAAAGATCAAATACTTGCAGCTTCACAGGTATTTGAATTCTGTCGTGAGAACCTGCAAGGCATTTCAGTTCTCTTTGCTTCAAAAGATGAAATGGTACAAGTCGGACATTATTTTTCTCAGCACTTTACAAATGCAAAAACAATTCCTGGAATACAACCTATGCATCACATTGTACCGCACCAATATCACCCACCAAGATTGGAACAAAAAAGTGGAGCTGTGATACGAATTTTAGTATCGTGCATGATTTCTCAGCTGCACTTCCGACACTAATGCCAGAATGCACTATGCAGCCCAACTACTGTGTTGCATCTCCATATGACTCATCTTGGTATTTGGGAATTGTTGAGAAGGTGAACTGTGAAAAAGGAGATGTTACCGTAAGGTTCATGCATCCTCATCGACCATCCTCTTTCTTCTGTTGGCCTGATAATGATGTTTGTGATGTTTCTTTATCTGATATTCTGTGTGAAGTTGATATCACCCAGCAACAGGCCATATTTATTCTCTGAGCAAAGAGCCCTCAGAGTTGCTGGAAGAAAATTGCTTCTCATACAAAAAAATGTTATCTAAGCATCAATGCGTCGCGTCACATGTGTAGTTCCTAATCAACTTGAATGCAGCTTGCAGCACCAGCATTTTGTGCACTGTTGACAATATTGGCTTTTGACAAAATGCTTAAATATTATAAACAAAATGCTATTTATTTTTACATCGAGTTAATTTGGTTGTAGCAGAGGTAAGAAAGTGTCCATATGTCATGTAATGTACAGGTTGCCCTATATTTTATAATGTGTAATTTTGTTTCATATATTGCAATATTTGTTCAATTTGGATATTGTTATGTGTACTTATGTTGTTAATGTCTTTTGGGTAGTAATACCATTTTTTGCTTGAAAACTGAAAACTGCAGCCAGTTTTCAAATTTGTACAGTTTGCTTTGAAGTAACGCATTGCATCAAACTTTCAGCAATTGCTACCAACAGAATGTATGTAAAGCAATAAAAATTGGCGGAAGTTCATGATATTAGATTCAAAAGCAGTACACAAAATCTCAGTTCACAACTATATAATGGGTGTCATAGCCTGGATGACTTGATATGGAATGACCCCTAGTTGTAATGTTGCAAAGAGATATGAAATGGAATGTGCTTGTAAGGATTGTAGAGGGAAGGTGAATTGTCAACTTTTGTTTTTTTGGGAGAATTTAGGAAAGTGTGATTTATCTGAAAAAGAGGCCACAAATAGGACACTAGTGAGACCCATTCTTGAGTACAGCTTGAATGTTTGGTTTCGCACCAGGTTGGATAGACAGAAGATGTTGAAGCAATTCAGAGACAGCCAGCTAGATTTGTTACTGGTAGGTGCGAACAACATGAAAGTATTATGAAGATGCTTCGAGAACTCAAAAGGGAAACCCTAGAGGAGAGACGAATGTTCTTTTCAAGGAAAACTATTGAGTAAATAGAGCTGGCATTTGAAGTTGACTGCAGATGTATTCTACTGCTGCCAACATACAAGTCATCTACGGACCACAAAGATCGAGCTAAGAGAAATTAGGCCTCATACTGACATACGTACAGTCATTTGTCCCTCACTCTATTTGCAAGGGGAACTGGAAAGGAAAGGACTAGTAGTGGTACAACATATACTCCGCCATGCACCATATGGTGCCTTCCAGCATATTTATGTAGATGCAGATAATAAGAGCTGGCACGCAATGAACTGCTGGCTAATATTGCCAGTCCCAGTCTAAGAGATGAAAATTTTACAAACCAGAAAGAACACACACATAAATCACATCGTTTACTGGAATTGCCAAGAAAGAGTACTAAGAATTGCATAATGCTAATTACTTTTTGCTGTAAAAAAAAATAAATAAATAAATAAATAAAATAAAAATAAAAATAAAAAAGATTCATTTTTCTTGGCAGAAAGATGTTTTATAAAAGACACTGGATGAAATGGGATTTATCTGGAGTAGATCGCCAAGAAAAATTCTGGTAGAGAGAACTGATGCAATTGACTGGTGATGCAAATACTTCATACAAGTAAGCACATAAAAAAGCAAAAGAGAAAGTCGTCTTATAGTCGTGAAACTTGGATGGACAGCAATGTTTCTTTTAGGAAATGTTGGCTGGGTCTTGGTGCTGATAGCATCATGAACAATCTTAAGAGTACAGTAGTGAATATTGGAGCCAATACTGGGATTATTTGTTAGTCTACATCAATGTTATTTTCATCAAAATATATGTCATTATATATTATACACTTATGCCAGGGCTTTTTCCAGTTTCCTAAATACCTCTGGATCTCCTGTCTTTGGAGTAGCATTTAACCCTCTCAGCAGTGCATTTTTAATCTCATGAATGCTTGTAAATGACAGCCTTTTAACAATATCATTTATTTTGGGGAACATAAAATTACAGGGACTAACTAGGATGCTAGGACATCATTAAAGAGTTGTTTTAGACAAAAAATTCACAGACAAGCAACAAAGTGTGAGCAGGTGTATTATTATGGTACAGAAACCATGAATTGTTCCACCACAAATCTGGACTTTTTTCGGGTTGCTTCAGGCAAACGGTTCTTAACTTGTAAACAGAACTCCTTATTGATGAATTTGCTTGTGGTAAGAACTCATGGTGGACTGCACTGTTAAAGAACTCGTGGTGCACTGTACCATTAAAATTGAAGAACGCTTTCAGCATAAGCTTCACATTTGACCACACTTGGCAAGGTTTTATTGATCTTGGCAACCCAGAATACTTCACTGGTATGAATGAGACTTAATTTCAACATTATGTCTATCAGCTCATGTTTTGTCTCCTATTACATTCTGCGTCAGTAGTCCCAAAGCATTGTTGACTGCATGTAGAGACTCCTGAGCAGAATGCATTCAGCACTGTTTTTGTTCAGAATTCAAGAATTTTGGAACAAATTAACTCAAAACATCCAAAATAATTTCAGGTATGATCCATTTGATACGCCAACGTAATCAATGGCTCCTGTTACTGTTACTGATGCTGTGTCTGCCAGCTATTCCCTTAAAATGTGTAAATGTGAAGTAATGTACTTAAGAAGAGACTTCTCTTAATTTGAGTTCAGTACCACATATAAAACACTAGGCAGTGACATTAATTAAATTCCTTTGTTTCACCAATTAAAGCAGTGTATGGAATAACGTATGGAAGTTGTAGCTTGGGAAGCATATGCTAGATTGCAGTTATGCAAAAGGTCTTGGGGCGATATGTAGCTTCTGTTAAGAATCAGTAGCTTACGTGATGCTTGCGCTGTTAGATCGTAGTTATTGCTTTTGCTGTGAATTCTCAATAGATGTACTT
Source organism: Schistocerca americana (assembly GCF_021461395.2). Classification (NCBI taxonomy): domain Eukaryota; kingdom Metazoa; phylum Arthropoda; class Insecta; order Orthoptera; family Acrididae; genus Schistocerca; species Schistocerca americana. The sequence continues at coordinate 298,926,305 of NC_060119.1, read as the reverse complement.
GTCTCACACAAAAGTTATAATGATAACATCAGAGGCCAGTTCGTACTATACACAGTAGGATACAAATTCATTATGCATCAGGATTGCCAGCAAACCAAACAAAAGATGATAACACATATTACAGATACCAGCTATTCTCTGCCTCACACCATGTATTGTGTTGGTTAATAGCCAATCACATGTTGTGAGCATAAGTGATTGCTTTATAATTTCTGTATTGTGTACACGTCATTTGCATGTAGCTATGAAAGTTATTTTATCTCCTCATAAGTGTTTTTTTTTTTTGTAACACAGTGCAATATTGTAATGGAACTTCCATGTTTTCTGACAGGTGCTGAGTGGGTATTATTGTCTTTCGGGCAGTTGTGTAACTGTGGTGCTTCAACGACAACAGCAGCAATCTCAGCGACAATTACGCACAAAGGGACGACGTGGAGAACAGTTGTATGATCCTGGAGAGCAGACTTTCCATCTGGTTAGTTTTGCAGTAAATATGTGTATGAGGGCAAGGTGAAATGTTCTTGACTAGGCAATAAAAAAAGTTTTATTATTTAAGTTGAACAGCCAATTACTTTGCACAGTACAGGGCCAGGCAATCATATGGGAAGATTTAAAAAAAAATTCATACAAACTGAGAATTAAAAAAATATATATATTATTTTTGAAGTGGCTCCAATGTACATGGGTGGAAATACACTGGTGTCCAAAATTAAAGCATCAAATCGAAATTTTGCAAGGTTGTGTTTATTTTGTGACAAAACATTGTGAAGAGGTGATAGCAAAGTAGAAACAATGTAAAGAATATGGATCATAAACAACTGCAACATTCATAACAGTAGAGGAAAATGGTCTTCATTTTTTCCAACTTAACAGATTTGCACTCGACAACTGGTTAATGTGCTCATAGTGGGGTGTGACCACTCTGGCGGCAATAAAGGCCTGACTATGACAGAGCATACTGTGAATAATGTCATCAGTGTCATGTTGAGGCAGTAACACCCATTCTTCCCGTGGAGCTGCTCGCAAGTCTTGGAGAGTGGTTGGTGGATCCTGACGTGATGCAACCTGTCTCCCTAGTGCAGCCCAGACATGCTCTGTGGGATTCAAATCAGGAGAGTGGACAGGCCATGCCATGCATGCATGCAGTATCTTCTGTTTCCAAGAAAACATCAGCCACTCGTGCTCTATGAGGTCGAGCATTATCATCCATCATTTTGAAATCTGGGCACACAGCACCTCGCAACAACTGTACACGAGGTTCCAAGACCTCGTCATGATAACTGACAGCAGTTAAATCTTTCCGATTCCTCAATATCAGTCTCTTTCCACAATGTTCGGGTCTTGAAATCATGTTCCACATTCCCTTCAGATGTGAATCCATCAAGAACCACTTTCCAGACAGAGCCACACCTATAGTAGGTCTCCGCCAATAATGACCACCTGTTGAAGCCTTCTCTACACTTTTTGCCTCGATAAAACATGTCCAGTAGATGCTGCAAGGTCGGATGCCAGTTGCTGCCCAGTGCTAGGGCAGTACCATCATGCCCTTACAGCCAAATAACAGTCCTCCCTCTTTCTAGTGTCACATGTGGTTGGTCCTGCCCTGGTCCTCATGATACAGTTTCAGTCTCTATAAACTGGTGCCACATGTGAGAAACAACAGAACGATTCATGTTAGGTGGGTCACGTGAGCTTGTGACTGCCCTGCTTCCATTCTTCTTATGAACTTCCACTGCAGAGAGTCTGGTAGGCATCTTCTCTGTGCCATACTGCACTTTCTGTGACTGTGTACACAGCTATTGTAGATGTGGGCTATCCAGCAAACACTACTCTATTCGATAGGTGCACTGACATCATCGTTGACGTAGTTTTCCGTTGACCAAAATGCCATCTTCTGTGAAGAACACGATCGTACCGACATATGTTGACAATTTCTATGGTTATATCATGAAGTAGACACAGGATGGGGAAATAGTAGTTTGTTGCTTTAATTTTGGACATCAGTGTAGCTTACTTTGGAAGTTTTAAATATGGTATCGCTCGGATGTCATCCTTGGTTTCCCCGCACATGGTCAGAGTTCGAGGGTAAAACCACTAACAGAATCGCCAGTGGAATGTTGTTTATTTCTTGGCAAATGCTTCCCTTCAAATAATCACTATTTCTGTGATTGTTTTCCTGGAAAACTTTGGAGTTGAGATAACCGAAAAGCAAAAATTTTGAAGGCAATAAATTTGTTAAATGGGGAGGCTTTGGAATATCATCATTTCTGCTCATGAGATGACCGGGAAATGTGAGTTCAAGCAAATCCATTGACAGAGCAGCAATGTGATGGATCAAACTTCTTAAAGCTTCATGAACATGCTCAGTATTGTCCTGAGTGCAGAATGTTTACACTACCACCTCTTTTCTTTATAGTGCTACCAGTGACTTCAAAGTTTCTCATCCAAAGTTTGGTAGCACTGGAATGTCATAGGAGCCTATCAGAGTAAATTAAACTCTCAACAGGAAGCACATTTTTGTGATATGCTTCACACCCTGTGGGCTCCTACAACTTCCACCTGCCTACACACCCAAAGGCAAAGTCCCCCAGTCCTGTAACCCTTCACCATGGTAGTCAGCCAGTCATAAAATCTTTTTTTGATGTCTGCCTCACTCTGTAATTTTCATGTAACTTAATGAACTTTCTCCTATCTCTTTTTCTGCATGAATTCTATTAATGAAATGTGATTTTGGAAGGTCTGTAAAGGCTCAAAATTTCTTTGTAAATGGTATCAGTTGGAAGTCTGAAGGTGCCAGACCCTGATGGATAGAATAGCTATCGCAATAAATCATACTTCAGATCCCTCTTTTGTTCCCTTCACCAGTGTTAGAAGCTGCATTTACATGAAGATAGATGATAGCATTTCTATTATATCTAGGTGTAAAAAATGTCATATTCCTTTCTCCTAAGCTGCCTGTGGTGTCAGCTGTGTCACACACTTTTATTCGCAGATCACTCAATACCACACTATGCAGATTCTTTTGGTGCTTTCATTTATGGTTGCAATTTTTGTGTTCTACATTGATCACCTCTGAGATAAGTACTGCCTTCAGGTTACCTTCCATTCAGAAAGTGGGTGCACTCAGCGACTGTTATGTGGCTTATAACTTATAGAGTGCAGCAATCAGTCATCCTATTTTAGATTTTATTACACAAATCCACCTTTCGGCTAGTGGCTAGCCATTCTCAATGCACTATTTTCTATTATCGATGCATGTAAGTCCCTGTTGTTTGGGCATCAGTCACATTTCTATGAATATTCAACTTTCCTTCCCTAACATTGTTACATTCCATCCTAGATTTTCCAAAAAAAGACTGATTGCTGCACTCTATAATTTGTAAGTACTGCCTTGTTTGAATTCAGCCATCCATTTCTTAACTGTTGAAACTGAAGGGTGAGATTCTTTATTAACCTGTATCAACTGTGAATGGCTTTCCACTGTCAAAACCAAGAATTGTATGATGGTGTGGTACCCCTGCTTGTCAATTCAAATGGAATGAAACATGATAGCTGAAACAAAATAGCTGAAATAAAATGATTGTGCAGATTGTGTTCATGATTAACTAATGTAGTTGTGCAAAAATTTCACTGGTATTATCAATGCTATGACTGTGACCGACTGAAAAACCTTTTGTCTTGCTTTCATAACCTAGGTTTGCTTAGCAGTTTCTCCACATTCCATAATGACTAAGGCAGCTACTTTTAAAATTTTGGTGTAATATATGAGTCCATTTCAAAGTTAGTGTCTTCAGACTTTTTTCATTAATCTTTGGATGACATGTGACACCAAAACATGCACATCTTCACATGTTATGGATTATATCAGTACTGATTTTTCTATTTGATTCTAGAAATACCTTAAATAAAAAATAATGAACAGAAGCTTGTAGGGGATAAAAAATTGGAGAAGGATTAAAATGAAAACTGTGAGTGCGTGAATAGTAAGATAATATGCAATGAATAGTCTCTTTGCAATGACAAAAATAAATCAAAAATTGTAAAATGAAGTGGTAGGAACAGTTTTAAGAATAGTGAGGTATTTATTCAGTGAATGGGCTGTGTGTGCTGATAAAAGTAGTTATACAGAAAACAACTGCCACCCATGCTCGGGATCTGCCAATAATGGGGTACCAACAGTTCTGACATGATTTTTGGCTCACTTTTGTTTATATGTTCATGTTATGTGTACATGCTACTCTCTTCTGACCAAACTGTCCTAATTTTCATTTCCTTGAAAATGAGTTATAAATCTCAAAAACAGTTTTCTCCAATAACCATTATCATACTGATGCTTAGATGAAAAACACATGCGTTGCCTGAATGAAAAACCTAACATATAACTTATCCTTTACAAAATTAACATTTTCTCCCTACATAAGCCTCTCAAAATACTGAGTGGAATTTGGGTTAAGGCAATTGAACTGCTGCCTAGCCAAATTATCATAAAAGTATGGTAATGGATATTCTAGATGGAATATAAATGATGGATGTAGTAAACGTACAATACACCATATATCTGAGGTGTTCAGTTGTTTATAGTCACATAAAAGAGACTAAGAACATCACTGAGCTTTCAGTTGAATCCTTCTTCAAAATTAACAGAGTACCCATATGTGCACATGTACAGCCCCAGCTACATGAAGAGTTATTATCTTTACTCGTTCCATTATTCAGAGTGTCATAAATATTATACATGAGAGATTTCCCTTTGGAGTTTTATAGAGTGAGTAAGGGCAAGAACAACTTGGTTATAGGAAAAGGAATAATGAGGAAAGTGAGTCATGAATAGTTCATAATATAGTAAGAAAAAAGAGAAACTAAAGAAAATTCAGAACTGTCATGGGTAATCAAGATGTTAAATAAGAAGATCACAATTAAGAATGATGAGAGATTTAGGGACATGTGAAACAGGATGAAAGAGGGGAGGGCTTGAAGTAGGAATTGGGTATTAATGGCAGTGTGTTTCTCAGAAGGAACCCAGTTCACATCTGGTCCTGTTGAAGATTTAGATTTTAGAACATGGTTGTTAAACCTGCGGGCCTCTTGCGGTCAACAGTAAGTAACAGTGCGATCCAAGAATTGAACTTCTATCAAAGTTATGATAAAATGAATGTTTTCAGTCTGACCCCCTCTCCCTCTCACTCTCCCTTTCCCCCCTCTCCCCCTCCCCCTGCCCCTCTGCCCTCACACTCCCCCTTCTCTCCTCCCTCCCTCCCCCCTCCCTCCACTCCCCTCTCTCCCCCTCCCTCCACTCCCCTCTCCCCCCCTCCCTCCACTCCCCCCCTCCTTCCACTCCCCTCTCTCCCCCTCCCTTCACTCCCCTCTCTCCCGCTCCTTTTTCTCAACATGGTAGTGTTAAGTAGATTATGTGTGTATTTATCATGAATCTCTAGTCTAGCACAAAGGCCCAAGCAACAGGAAAAAAGTGCAAGTGACTCTAGTATATAAGAAAGGTAAAAGAATGGACCCGCGAAATTACCGACCAATATCCCTAACTTCTGTTCACTGCAGAATGCTTGAACATATTCTCAGCTTGAATATAATTAACTTTCTTGAGATTAAGAAGCTTATGTCCACGAATCAGCATGGCTTTAGAAAGCATTGCTCGTGCAAAACTCGGCTTCCCCTTTTCTCACATGATATACTGAGAATTATGGATGGATGGCAACAGACAGATTCCATATTTCTAGGTCACCGGAAAGCGTTTGACACTGTGCCCCATTGCAGGTTGTTAACAAAAGTATGAGCATGTGGAATAAGTTCGCAGATATGTGAGTGGCTTAAAGACTTCTTAATTAATAGAACCCAGTATGCTGTCCTCAGTGGTGAGTGTTCATAAGAGAAAAGAGTATCGTCAAGAGTGCCCCAGGGAAGTGTGATTAGATCACTGTTGTTTTCTATATATGTAAATGATTTGGTGGACAGGGTGAGGAGCAATCTGCAGTTATCGCTGATGATGCCAAGGTGTATGGTAAGGTGTTGAAGTTGAGTGACTGTAGGGAGATAAAAGATGACTTAGACAAATGTGGAAAAATGCAAGTTAATGGAGATGAGTTGGAAGAACAAACCTGTAATGTTTGGTTACAGTATGCATGACACGGTCTGTCATTTTTAATGAAATAAAAAAAGTATTTATTTATTATGTAAAAAAATGAAAATGAATGAAAATGGATGAAAATGGAGAAGAAATGGCTTTAAATATTTTTGTTATTTGCTCTTTCAGTACGAACTTTGTTGTAGAACCCCTTTTTTACGTGTGGTAATAAAAATTCATTTAGACAGAATTAAGCACATTTAAAATTACGTGAACCTTAGCAACCCTCTCATGCTGATAAATTCATACTAACTGATTAAGAACATTTAGTTGAAAATTATATAAATTAAATTTTTTTACGTATTTCGGCCTTGGCACACATTTTCTAAGTGCAGTGGTTTTTTTTAAATATTTATTGAATTCTTTCCCGGCGTTAGCTATGGAACACAAGACTGTCTCTGTTAGCATAAAATGGTTAAATATTGCCAAGCCGACATGAACGTTTAATTATCATTGACAAAACACACTTCACTATACGTTTAAGTTATTTGCTTTAGATTGAAAGAACCAACAGATTAACAACTTCAACGTTAATTATCCGCCTATGAGTGCACAAATGTAAAACGAGTAATAAATTCCGTCAGCCTCAGGATCGCTGTAAAAGAAAAATATTTCGTAATTCACTGCTAATTTTATCTGCTCCCGATTTACGGGTTTGGTTAATTTTTTTCTCTAATGGCGGCTAAAGATAGATACAGACAAAAGAAGTCTACTCATTCATAAAATGCTATGTCATAGGTTCCTCTCTCTCTCTCTCTCTCTCTCTCTCTCTCTCTCTCTCTCTCTCTCTCTCAGCTCTCGAGGCAGACGACAAAGAATGCACATTATGTATCCCTATTTATACTATTGCTGATTGTTAATGTCTCTTTGTAATCTTACAACATTATTTTCCTCTGTGGCTGTATTTTACATTTTTTTAATCGCAGATATTAACATATTTTGTAATTACATTATGAGTATAGAAATATTACAATCATAAATACATCGAGAATATTATTACAGAAAATATTACAATAATAACGAATGTCCTTTATACAAAATTAAATAATACTTTTTTTGTTAAACAATTAAAGTACATACGAATTGCTTCACAGTGGCGTACATAGTACAATTAAATGTCATTTCATTTTATTAATAGTGTGTGTGCTGCCAGGGAACGTTACACATTTAAATATCTGGGCATAACATTGCAGAGTGATATGAGGTGAAACGAGCATTTGAAAACTGAGGTTGTTGTTGTTGTGGTCTTCAGTCCTGAGACTGGTCTGATGCAGCTCTCCATGCTACTCTATCCTGTGCAAGCTTCTTCATCTCCCAGTACCCACTGCAACCTACATCCTTCTGAATCTGCTTAGTGTATTGATCTCTTGGTCTCCCTCTACGATTTTTACCCTCCACGCTGCCCTCCAATGCTAAATTTGCGATCCCTCGATGCCTCAAAACATGTCCTACCAACCGATCCCTTCTTCTAGTCAAGTTGTGCCACAAACTTCTCTTCTCCCCAATCCTATTCAATACCTCCTCATTAGTTACGTGATCTACCCATCTAATCTTCATCATTCTTCTGTAGCACCACATTTCGAAAGCTTCTATTCTCCTCCTGTCCAAACTGGTTATCGTCCATGTTTCACTTCCATACATGGCTACACTCCATACGGATACTTTCAGAAACGACTTCCTGACACTTAAATCTATACTCGATGTTAACAAATTTCTCTTCTTCAGAAACGCTTTCCTTGCCATTGCCAGTCTACATTTTATATCCTCTCTACTTCGACCATCATCAGTTATTTTGCTCCCCAAATAGCAAAACTCCTTCACTACTTTAAGTGTCTCATTTCCTAATCTAATCCCCTCAGCATCACCCGATTTAATTTGACTACATTCCATTATCCTCGTTTTGCTTTTGTTGACGTTCATCTTATATCCTCCTTTCAAGACACTGTCCATTCCGTTCAACTGCTCTTCCAAGTCCTTTGCTGTCTCTGACAGAATTACAATGTCATCGGCGAACCTCAAAGTTTTTACTTCTTCTCCATGAATTTTAATACCTACTCCGAATTTTTCTTTTGTTTCCTTTACTGCTTGCTCAATATACAGATTGAATAACATCGGGGAGAGGCTACAACCCTGTCTCACTCCTTTCCCAACCACTGCTTCCCTTTCATGCCCCTCGACTCTTATAACTGCCATCTGGTTTCTGTACAAATTGTAAATAGCCTTTCGCTCCCTGTATTTTACCCCTGTCACCTACAGAATTTGAAAGAGAGTATTCCAGTTAACGTTGTCAAAAGCTTTCTCTAAGTCTACAAATGCTAGAAACGTAGGTTTGCCTTTTCTTAATCTTTCTTCTAAGATAAGTTGTAAGGTTAGTATTGCCTCACGTGTTCCAGTGTTTCTACGGAATCCAAACTGATCTTCCCCGAGGTCCGCTTCTACCAGTTTTTCCATTCGTCTGTAAAGAATTTGCGTTAGTATTTTACAGCTGTGACTTATTAAACTGATAGTTCGGTAATTTTCACATCTGTCAACACCTGCTTTCTTTGGGATTTGAATTATTATATTCTTCTTGAAGTCTGTGGGTATTTCGCCTGTCTCATACATCTTGCTCACCAGATGGTAGAGTTTTGTCATGACTGGCTCTCCCAAGGCCATCAGTAGTTCTAATGTAATGTTGTCTACTCCCGGGGCCTTGTTTCGACTCAGGTCTTTCAGTGCTCTGTCAAACTCTTCACCCAGTATCTTATCTCCCATTTCATCTTCATCTACATCCTCTTCCATTTTCATAATATTGTCCTCAAGTACATCGCCCTTGTATAAACCCTCTATATACTCCTTCCACCTTTCTGCCTTCCCTTCTTTGCTTAGAACTGGGTTGCCATCTGAGCTCTTGATATTCATACAAGTGGTTCTCTTCTCTCCAAAGGTCTCTTTAATTTTCCTGTAGGCAGTATCTATCTTACCCCTAGTGAGACAAGCCTCTACATCCTTACATTTGTCCTCTAGCCATCCCTGCTTAGCCATTTTGCACTTCCTGTCGATCTCATTTTTGAGACGTTTGTATTCCTTTTTGCCTGCTTCATTTACTGCATTTTTATATATTCTCCTTTCATCAATTAAATTCAATATTTCTTCTGTTACCCAAGGATTTCTATGAGCCCTCGTCTTTTTACCTACTTGATCCTCTGCTGCCTTCACTACTTCATCCCTCAGAGCTACCCATTCTTCTTCTACTGTATTTCTTTCCCCCACTCCTGTCAATTGTTCCCTTATGCTCTCCCTGAAACTCTCTACAACCTCTGGTTCTTTCAGTTTATCCAGGTCCCATCTCCTTAAATTCCCACCTTTTGCAGTTTCTTCAGTTTCAATCTGCAGTTCATAACCAATAGATTGTGGTCAGAATCCACATCTGCCCCTGGAAATGTCTTACAATTTAAAACCTGGTTCCTAAATCTCTGTCTTACCATTATATAATCTATCTGATACCTTTTAGTATCTCCAGGATTCTTCCAGGTATACAACCTTGTTTCATGATTCCTGAACCAAGTGTTAGCTATGATTAAGTTATGCTGTGTGCAGAATTCTAGAAGGCGGCTTCCTCTTTCATTTCTTCCCCCCAATCCATGGTCACCTACTATGTTTCCTTCTCTCCCTTTTCCTACTGACGAATTCCAGTCACCCATGACTATTAAATTTTCGTCTCCCTTCACTACCTGAATTTCTTTCTTTTATCTCGCCATACATTTCATCAATTTCTTCATCATCTGCAGAGCTAGTTGGCATATAAACTTGTACTACTGTAGTAGGCATGGGCTTTGTGCCTATCTTGGTCACAATAATGCGTTCACTATGTTGTTTGTAGTAGCTAACCCGCACTCCTATTTTTTATTCATTATTAAACCTACTCCTGCATTACCCCTATTTGATTTTGTATTTATAACCCTGTAATCACCTGACCAAAAGTCTTGTTCCTCCTGCCACCGAACTTCACTAATTCCCACTAAAACTGAGGTAGGGAAGGCAAATGGACAACTTAGTTTATTGGGAGAATTTTGGGAAACAGTGGTTCGCTTGTAAAAGAGATCGCATATAGGACACTGGTTTGATCTATTCTTGAGTACTGCTCAAGTGTTTGGCGTCTGTACCAGGTCGGATTGAAGTGAGATAACGAAGCAGTTCAGAGTCCAGCAGCTAGATTTGTTACCGGTAGTTTCAGATAGTGCATAAGTGTTACAGAGATGCTTCAGGAACTCAAATCGGAATCCTTGAAGGGAAGGCGTAGTTGTTTTCGAGAAACACTATTGAGAAAATTTGAAATGTCAACGAGCGATTCTACTTCTGCCAACATACATCACACGTAAGGGCCACAAATATTAGATATGAGAAATTATGGCTCATATTGAGACATACAGATAGTCATCTTTTTTTCCTCACTCTATTTGCGAGTGGAGCAGAGGGGAAATGACAAGTAGTGGTACAGGGTACCCTCCGCCATGCATCATATGGCAGCTTATGCAGTATCCATGTAGATGTAGATGTGTGGCCCAAAAATACTCGTCGTCTTCCAGTGTGGACCAAGTAAGCCAAAAGGTTGGATGCCACTGATTTAGATGATTACTTAGATAAGCTTTCATGACTGTACAGGCAAGAGAATCTTGCAATTTATTACTACCACAACCACATAACATGCAGCAATATTGTTCTCTGGCATGATTTGCTATTAACAATTTTCTAATCAGGATTAACAAGCTTGTTATAATGAATGATCTAACCAGTTCACTTTTTGCTACTTGTTATTTTTTTCTCATATAATATGATGTTAACACTGTTTTCCTTTCTCTGTGATAGAAATTGCAGATAAAGAACTACAAAGAGAAGGTTCATGTGCAGCTTGTGTGGGAATGCTATTCCATATTCACGAGGTTTCGTAATGGCAATGAAACAACTACTTCGTTCAGTGTGCAAGGAAGCCGTTATCCACCATTCTGGTTTTCACGTGTCAAAAGCTATACTGCTACATCAGAGAGCCTCTTACAGTAATCAGTCTTATTAACAATTCTTCACAGGACACATTTAGTTGCCACCTTATTTGCTTCAGTACAATGGAAAATAATAATAATGTAACAGTTTGTTCTGAAATTTCAGAAACTTTAAGAACTAATACAGTCTTGTAACAGAGAAATTACACTACCATAATTATAAAATGTTGCACAGTACAGGTATCATATTATTTTCTTGTTTAAAATATGTTATACATTATTGAATGTTTTAATTCTTTTTCCCACGTTATTCGTGTGTTTTTCTTGATACAAAATTGTTACCTTCTTCTCATTATGGATATTATCTTTAAATCTTTACATGCGGTAGTACTCATGTACTACAACACATTCTGTCATTTCCAGAGAAATCGTAACTTGTGAATTTTTACTTTGTAGTTTCTTTATTTCTTTTTTATGTTTTGTGGTGTTGTGGTGGAAACTTGACCAATGATAACAGTAACATTCTGTATTTTTATTAGTATTTTATGATATTTTTACATAATTGTCATTTGTTTTCAAGTGAATCTGTTGACTGCAAATTGGAAGTCCAAAGTTGCCCGGTAATGTACTGTCGCTCTTCTTAGAAACCTGTGCAGTACAGATGTTATTATTGTTGTTGTTTGTTTCCTGCCCTCACTTTTGAACTTTTTGGTGAAGTGACCATGAGGCTTTGAAAATCTTTTGTTACGATGACTGGTTTACTGACCTGTGTAATTGTGCTGTAATACAATGATGTGATGGTACATAGAAAATGGGTTTAAGCTGAGGAGGTAGCTTTAGGAAACAAGTGCTGTGTTGTATGAAATATGCTTGATACTCCTGTTGCCTCACTTTTAATTTGACGCAGCTAGAATACTAAGAATATTTTATACAAGAAAGATGTGGGAAACTTCGTTCTCAAAGTACAATGTTAGTGTCACGAAAGCGTATTTCATTTTATACTAACACATTATTTTATAGACGGGGAGTAAATTGAAACCTGCACAACACAAAGGCCTGATACTAAAAAAAGTTTTATTATGTCAGTAAATGTTTCCTGCAATGCAGACTACATATTAATGGCCTAATGTGATATGTTTACTATAGTGTTACTGATAATTGTAAAGCATAGCTCTCAAGCAAAGTTTACAGCAAATCATTAAACTTTTCTTGGTTGGGGAATGTGGATTTTGTGAACAAACTGTTGGCTGTGTTAATAAGATATATATGAAATTAAAATACAGTAAGTGATGTCATAGACGTTATGTGGCTTTTAGAGTTAATATAGTTATGACACTTCCAAGGTAGTGATAATTATAGATATAATAAATGTCTTGTCAGCTTTTGTAAATCTAAAACTTATATTTTTGAGTTGTGAGGGGGTCTCTCTCTCTCTCTCTCTCTCTCTCTCTGCCTGCCATTTAAAGTACATTTGGACCACCATGCAACATTTTGTATTGTTGTGGCGGCAGAAATGCGTGTAAAGATTATTATTATTTTTCCTTGTGAAACTGTCATAACTATTATGTGAGCAGAGCTATACCTTGAAGATATCACTGTACATAGATAATATATGTAAATTTGTAAATACAGATGACTGAACAAGAGGCCAACTATGTATATATTTTGGAAGAGTTTAATTTTTGAATTTAAAACAATAAATTGTCATTGGCTTGAGAGTATAGGTTTTCATTTTCTCTGTCGATATCATAAAAGCCAATTTCATGGAAGTTGGAAGAAAGCTTAATGTTCTCATTACAGAGGAATCAAAACACAAAAGGTAAACATTATTGTAAAGTTGACTCATATGTGAGTAACTTCAATTACAGTAAAAAACATGTCTGTGGTAGAAAATGTATCAAATAATTTGCTGTATGAAGCAGTTTTGTAAGTGTATTGAATGTACGACATATGCATTTGAGTAACTAGTGCGTTTATAGATAGGGCAAGTGTTGTATTTTATTGTGGCTGGAGAGAGTCTTGTCTTCACTGTAACTCGGTGCTAATTTGCAAATTAAATTACATTTTAAAAAGTTAATTTTAGTTTTACATTTTATTGCAAATTCTTGTGTTTGCACAGTAATGTACATACAATTGTTTCAGTTGTGCAACGGTCACAATTAACCAATTTGTGGTAACAGCTACATTCAGCTCCATTGTGAACAAAGGAATGGGGGAAATGGTGCCATTTATTTATTTATTTGTTGCAAGCACTGATTACATGAAATGACTAAATTACTAAAGTCAGATATCAAAAATTTCCATACATTTCATTATGTATCGTAGAACAGTTTGTATTTCAGTGATTAGACAAGTTCAGTCAGAGGTTGTGATGTGTATGTTAACACAAGAATCGCTTTATTTCAGAAATGGTGTTCTAACTATGAATGATAATTGTGATGTACCAAATATTGTGCGGACAAAGTTGTGTAGCTCTTCACACAGTGGTTTACACTGTCATGTTCTACATTTATGTCCCACCCTTGCACACGTGAATGTACATGCACATGAAAGGTGTAGGGCATTTGCTTTGCTGCAGCCAGGCCATTACTGTGGTTTTCTTTTCCTTTACTTTTTTTTGAAAAGTTAGGCCAGTAATTAATTCTGTATGTGTTTTATGCAGCCACCAATGGTATGAATAGTATCCTTTTGGGTATTGTTTCCTAAACACCAAGATGAAACAGTAGTAGGTTGGTTCTTATTTTTTGGTTTTAAAAGAGTTTCTGTTTTTAAGAGCAAGTTTTTTTATTCACGTATTTTCATTTTGGTATGATACTTCATAAGTATATCTTGGAACTCTACCATTTGTTCTGTGTTTGCGTAGAAAAACAACAATATCAGAATTATGAGTCTGCTTTGATGTAAAACACCTTGTTATTTATTTACTTATTTATTTCCCAAACTAGTTTCGGCAACAAATATCACCATCATTAGTGGGTTCTTTTACTCTAAAACAGGCAGAAAATAGCATAGTTATACAAACACATTAGTACATTTTTACTGTTCATTTTTTGAAATATAGTTTTCTATGGATATTTTCATACTACCTTATTTATTGCATGTTATGGTGTGTTTTTAAGAATTATTGTCGCTGTTTGCAGCACATTTTCTGTGCTTTTTTCTGTTTCTGTTTTTTCTCAGCATGAATCATGTCGTCTGCAACTATATGAGCGGCTGTTAGTAAACAAATACTAAAAGGTGAACTTAGTATGTCAGCGTTATACACTTGGGGCTGTGGTAGTGTTGTGGAATACAGTTTTGGTGTGTACTGATCTGTTATTTATTCTATATACAGAAAAACAAAACTTTCACATTTTGTTTATGATCAAGAACATTATGCCATCTTGTTCGCGCGCGTTGTGAGAGATGTATCGCATGTTGCGAAAAGGCTTTGAAAACTGTAGCAGGAGCTACAACTTCTCTTCCTCATTTATCTCTGTGTGTGATGGGGAAGAGGTTCTTTCGGGGAAGTGTGAGGTTTTTTTGTCTGGTCATAGCCTTTTCTGAACTGCGTTTTTGTTCTGATTGTTATTGGGATTCCTTGGTTTTTCAAGATGTTTCCAATTTTTTTAATTGTATTTTAGTGTGTATCATCTGTCTCTTTTTCCTGGTATGGTGTGTGTGTTGTCTGTGTGTACTGCCTCTGTGTTTTCAGGTCCTTTGATTGCGCTCCTGAGTGGCTGGCCGCTATTTTTGTATTTCATTTTTACCTTGTTGTTGATTTACTTTATGATGTCTGTTTTGTAGCCATTTTCAACAGCAATTTGTTTGATTAGATTTAGTTCCTCTGTGTAGTTTTCTGGTTTAAGAGGTGTTCTGTTTATCCTGTGGAGCATGTGTGTAAATCTGGCATATTTATGCACTGTCGGGTGGTTGGATGAACTGTGGATAACAGTACTTGTGGATGTGGGTTTTCTGTAGATGGAGAATTAATACTGTTGGTTGTTTCTTGTGATTGTAAGATCCAAGAAATTTAGTGCATTGTTTTTTTCTGTTTCCATTGTGAAGTGGATTTGTGGGTGATACTTTATACCTTACTGGTGGAACATTTATGTGTATGTCTTCATAGAGGATGTAATAGTTTGTGTGCACACTTTATTTGTTTTGCTCTTACTTAATTTATGTGTAAGTTGGAAGAATACTTGAAGTTATTGTGTATGAATATTAGTTTTTTATTCTGACTTGAATAATTCTCCCATAGAATTTTTCAGTGTGTTACTAAAATAGTATGCATTTGAAACAGATAAATGTAAGCTTACTGAAAACTGCAGGAAAGACATATACCACCATTCCCTTAGTACACAATCTGGCACTCCTATATTTATTACAAATGTTCCTGAAACTCAGTGTTTACACTTGAGTGTTCTGTAAAATCATTTTTGCATTTCTTGATAACCTCATGTTAGTAGTTTGCTCAAAATTGTTGAATACACATGATATTGTTTAATCAAAATAGAATGTTGGTCAAATGTGTATAATATGGAAGTGTTTGAAATTGCTTTCGAAGGAGAAAGAAATCGGGGAGGAGAAAGTGTAAGGTAGATGGTCATTCAAAGGAAAATACGTAATGATGAAGTATCAATATTTTTTATAGTTATGCAATTTTGAAAATAGTTGCTAAATTGGCTTAAGAGACTGCAGTATGTAACTAATTGACAAAATGGAAAACAGGGCTTATAATATTCATTTCACTCCTCATAAAATGTTCAAGAATTTCTGTGATAAGTGAATTGTGATTTATATTTGATAAAACATTAATGTGAAGTTATCCAATTGATTAGTGAAAAGCAATATTAAATGAGTTTGGAATTCATTTCATTGAGACTGTTACATAGAGTGGTGCAGATGGTAAACTGATTGGTTGTGAAAAACCCAATCTGCTAACTGTATTACATGTTATCATAGGCTGAACATGAGGAGCTGTCCTGACATTGTACTGAACTTGCTCTTGAAATTACATCTTTTCTCCTTTAGATGTAACATCATATTCCCCAAAGATTTGAACACTGGTCTGGGCAACAGTAGTGCTTGAAAGTTGTGACTAATATTCAGATACCTGGACAACTTAATTGTTGTTGGTAGCTTGAAGAGTAAAACAGGTGTGGGATAAAGAGGTAATTAGATGTCTTTCATAATAAATGTAGCCTAATCTTGATTCATGTAATACAACAAACATTACTATGAAAGACAAATAACAAGAATTTTTGGGGGAAGCGGCAAACTTTAGTTGTGTAGTCTCTCTCTCTCTCTCTCTCTCTCTCTCTCTCTCTCTCTCTCTCTGTGTGTGTGTTTTTGGGCGATAGTTGTTAGTATCAGTATTATTTTCTCATCATGAAGTGTGTTTTTCTCACTGATGTTTCAAGGAGTGTGTTTCTTTTGAGTCCCTTGAACTACCCACGAATAAACATTTCACTGTCTTCTTGAAGGAAAGCTATTTGTCTGTCTATCTTCTTATTGAGTTCCTCTGCTGGATCTTAAAGATGTGAATCTAGAAAGAAAAATTTTGTGATAGTCTTTGTGGTGCTTACGTGTTGCATTTATCTATATTACGTGGAGTTCCGTTCACTTCCACATTTTTTATGAACAGGAAAAGAAATTAAAATATGTGTCGGTTTCTGTTCCTCAACACACAGCTTCAATATCCTTTCGGTATTAATTTTCAAAAATAGACATGTACAACATAATTTTACAGTTGGACTATGCAGTACTTGCTGATGCACATACAAAGTAGATTAATACTCATTTTTAAAAATATTTTGATCATTTTTCTATTCTGGCACACTTTGAGTACACCTTATAAGTGACAGCATGTAACCCAGCCAGCAATGTCACTGCCATAAGACTACATCAGTATTTTGAAACTGACATCTGAATACCTTGAGTTTAAGACATTAATTATGGTCCAGTGCCCTTTGCATAATCCAGAGAAATTTTAACATATTCTTATTCAAAAGGCTTTGGAATAAATTCCTTTTGATACCCACTGGGTGAGAGTGGTTTTATTACTGTTTCCTTTGTTCTAATTTTGAAAAGTGAAAAAACTGTAGGACAGTTGCTTGATCCACAATCTTTTATTGTGTACATGACCGGTTTTGGAACACTTGAAATTCCATCATCTGGCGTAAAAGGTAAAACGTCATCCTCACCCCAAATGTTGTCATTGAACCATCAAAAGGTAAAAGGCACAAAAATTCCATAACAACTGTTTCCTTGTGTTGCGCGACTGGGAACACAAACGGGAATACTAAAATTTGAGTGTAGCTGAAGGTGTCCACAGTTTCCACAATTGGCTGCTGCATCGAAGAATACCTCTCCACCTCCAAAAAAGAACATCATATCATCCGCATTAGAATTCCTCTCCACCATCAATAAAGAACAACATACTGCATTCAGCACCCCCCCCCCCCCCCCTCACACACACACACACACACACACACACACACACACAGACAGACAAATATCCGCATTTGTTTCTTTAAGAAAATATTGTTTTATCATTATAAGCCCTTGTGAATACAGATTTTTAAATTGAAGCTGAAAAGTGTTATTTTGATGGTGATTTTGAAAAATAAATTAGTTCTGAAAAACAATGAATAAATGAAATATTACATTGTTTACAGCTATTACTGTGTAGTAATGAAATTATTTGTAATTTTTTGTTGCATAAATTTATTTGATCATGTTACAAAAGCATAATTGGTTCTAAAACAAGTGTTAACTAATCACAGTCGTGTTTGCAGTTCTTATGTTTGTACAAGTGCCATAAAATGTACAAATATACAACACTAGGAAATACTGTTTGTTGGAATATTTATTTTATGTTATTGAAGTTGATTTGAAGCAATTATAAAAGTGCAACACTCTTTGATACACAGCCCTGTTTGAATTGTTTCTAATAAAAATGCAGTTGTGGAGAAATTGGAAAGGGGAGAATAGGGAATTAACTATGTCGTATAGTCTTCTAGATTGTCGCATCATGCTGAGGTTGAGAGGGGCAGCTATTTGATATCGAAAATTCCTTCTTTAGAGTTAGCTTCCCCCACCTCCAGAAGTAACACAAAATTTATAAAGTGGCTAGACTGAATGTTTCAGAAATCCAAATAAAGATTTCTGCAAAACCATGTACACATCTAAATGCGGTACAGTATACAAAACAGAACAATTATATTAATTTCAATGGAATATAAGTAAAGTTTTGTATTCCTGTTAGAGTTCTGCAGATTGGAGATTATGCTCACTTTTACTGGTCAGAGTAGGAGGGCTGTGGTTGAATGAGTTGGTGGTGGCGGCGGTGGTGGCGGTGGGGGGGGGATGGTTTGGTGAGGCCACCCAGTCTAGTGTGACTATTATACAGTAGTACAGTGGATCCTTGCATACCGAGCATAATTCGTTGCAGACTTGCTCTCATAGTACAAAACACTTGTTAAGTGAAACAATTTAAACCATATAAATTAATTTAAAATACAAGAATGCATTCCATGCAGAAAAAGTATTAAAAGTTTTATCTTACTCAATGCCATTTATTCAAAGAAAATTATACATACAGTATTATGTATTTTATTAGTCGCGATACATAATTCGTTTTTACTAGGAAGCTATCTATATCCATTTGTTTCTGCCGATACTTCAACACTTGGCAAAAATGAGACACAGCATTATCGTCAATTAAATTTTTAGTGCGCCTAGCCAACGCTTTATTGGGGTGGTGATTTTCAATGAACAATGCAATCAATTCCCATGCTTTCAAAACTTCTATTATTGTGCCATAAGATTGCTGCTTTGCTGTACCGCTTCCACCTCCTCCTCCTCCTCCTCCTCCTCTGAATTCCTCTGCCCAACTTTCTGCAGTGGAATACGCAGCAACTCCATAAGCTCTTCGGTAGTCATTTCTTGGCTGTGATATTCCATAAGCTCATCGAT
This sequence comes from Schistocerca americana, assembly GCF_021461395.2. Lineage (NCBI taxonomy): Eukaryota > Metazoa > Arthropoda > Insecta > Orthoptera > Acrididae > Schistocerca > Schistocerca americana. The sequence continues at coordinate 298,907,231 of NC_060119.1, read as the reverse complement.
ATCATTGTTATCCACCTCTAGACCCGTGCTCTTGGCCAAAGACACAATCTCATTGACTACAGGCACAACAGGTACTGTCTTGCCTCAGTCATATTCAACAATACACTCCAGTGAAAGGTTTCTTCCAAGCAGCAGTAAGAGTTCTCTTGATAACCCCTTCTCACACCTTTTCAATCATCTGACGCAGCCAACAGTGTTGAAGCGTTATTCCTAAAACCCTCTGAGAGTGAGGTTGGTAGCTTTAGCCAACTCAGCTGGCCAGAGTGGCCGAGCGGTTCTAGGCGCTACAGTCTGGAATTGCGCAACAGCTACGGTCGCAGGTTTGAATCCTGCCTCGGGCATGGATGTGTGTGATGTCCTTAGGTTAGTTATGTTTAAGTAGTTCTAGGGGACTGATGACCTCAGATGTTAAGTCCCATAGTGCTCAGAGCCATTTTGAACTTTAGCCAACTCAAAGCAATGCTTGAAGAGTGCTTTAGTGTAGAGCTTCTTAAAGTTAGAAATAATCTGCTGTCCCATAAGCTGGGGTAAAAGCGGGGTTGGAAAGCAGAAATTGGATCTTGGTGAATTGAAATTTGGGGAGGAGGCCTTGTAGGCCTGGAGAATGGCCAGGATCGTTGTCCATAACAAGCTAGACATGGAATAGCAGATTCATCTTGGGCAAATATTTTTTCACCGAAGGACCAAACACTTCATTGATCTAATCGCAAAAAAGATCATGTGTCACCCAAGCCTTGTTGTTGGATCTCCATATCACATTTAACCTGCTCCTCTGGACCTTACGTTTCTTGAAAGCCTGTGGAGTTTCTGAATGGCAAACAAGTAACAGTTTAATTTTCAAATCTCCACTTTCACTGGCACCAAATAGCAGTGTGAGATGGTCTTTCATTGCAATGCATTCTCCTCCGCTGTGATAAAGGTACTCTTTGGTATCTTTTTCCAGAATAGACCATCGCATTGCAATTAAAAAGCCGCTGCGGCAGATAACCCTCATCAGAATGAGCATCGTGAAGCTGCTGATGAAGTTCTCTACTGTCTTTGTGTCGGAGTTGGCTGCTTCACCGTGCCTTACAACACTGTGGATGCCAGTTCTCCTCTTAAACTTCTCAAAGCACTCACGGCTTCCCTTAAACAATTCTTCAGCCGCTGATGATCCTGATGTCACCTTCATGAGGTTGGCAAAAATCATTCTCGCCTTCTCACAAATGATGTTCTCATTACTAATGTCACCTTGCAAATGCTTTTCATTTATCCATGTAAGGAGCAACCTTTTGTCATCATCCAGAATATGAAACCGTTGTTTAGATATTCTTGTCACTCCCTTTGAAGGATCTATGCCCTTAATCTTGTCCTTGTTCTTGAGGACATTGCAAATAGTTGATGTAGATAAATTATATGTGCTTGCTAAATCAGCAGTGTTCACACCAAGTTCATGTTTTTCAATGATTTGTTGTTTCATTTCTAAGATAATTTTCTTTCTCTTATGGTCTTCTTCTTGAGGCTTTATCTTTAGGGAGATTTCTGTGAAGGATATTAAAATTTGCACACACAAAAACACTGTGTGCATATGAGTTAAGAAAAATGTGCGATCACAAGCTGCACTAAGATGGTAGCAGAAAGAGTGCCAAACCCAGACTGCAGAACATACTATAGACATTGTTAAAATGGCAATCCCGACATTGAAAAGTGTCCATATTGTTGAATGTTTCCCCCTCTGAGCATGAATGGCTGGTGATGTCACACTAAATCATCGCCACTCATCATGCGGAACATTGCTTGCTAAGCAAGTCATTTTTTACAATTTGTTTTGCTCATTATTCGAATTGCACATTATGGGAGGTGCTCATTAAGCGAGGTTCTGCTGTAGCTCTTTATGTCTCCAGGCTCGTGTTGCTTCTGATATACTAACTAACAGCTGATGGGACTACCCTCACATCAGTTTAGTTACACTGTAGGAGTATATTCCATCATGGTGCATTTAATCATGACATCTTAATGATCCGTAAGAAAAGAAAGCTTTTTTTAAACAGCAATGAGAATTGGAAATAATTAAAAAAAAATCAGAAAAAGTAACTAACTAGAAAATTTTGTGAAGTGACTACCAACTTTTATAACAATGTTTGTTCATGTACTGATGTTTTTTTTATGACATCATCTACTTCATTGATTAAAATTTACTTACATGAAAGTTGCCACCTAACACCCCCCCCCCTCCCCCCACCATTTTGTTTCTCTTTTTGACATTTGACTAATAGCAAAACATATAGCATTGTTAACACCAAATTTGGTCTTATATATATATAAAGATGTCAAAGAAAGAAGATCTATATAAATGGGAGTACTAATTGCTGAAAGCGGAGCAAGAAATGAAACATATGTGGATGGATATGTGCGTGTGTGCGAGTGTATACCTGTCCTTTTTTCCCCCTAAGGTAAGTCTTTCCGCTCCCGGGATTGGAATGACTCCTTACCCTCTCCCTTAAAACACACTTCCTTTCGTCTTCCCCTCTCCTTCCCTCTTTCCTGATGAGGCAACAGTTTGTTGCGAAAGCTTGAATTTTGTGTGTATGTTTGTGTTTGTTTGTGTGTCTATCGACCTGCCAGCGCTTTTGTTCGGTAAGTCACCTCATCTTTGTTTTTATATATAATTTTTCCCACGTGGAATGTTTCCTTCCATTATATTAATTTTAAAGTAAGATAGAGTTGTTTCAAGGAAAATCAATAAATTTACCGTTCAAGCACAAATAGCAAATAAAGAAGAATTGAGTGCAAAAGCTTATGAATATAGCCCATTATATGTGCAAACAGAAATGTAATGCCCTCCTTGCTCACATTTTTGAAAGAAAATGGAGAGTTCAGACCAAAATTTGAAAAAGATTTATACAAAATAGACAATATCCTTGTGTTCATCTATACGTCTAGTAAATTGACATTGAAGCTCATAAGGAAATGGTCTGAACAGGTTTATATACCTAATACAAATGAAAAATCTGTCATGTTTAGATTGGTGGAACAGGCAAAATGAAAAAAATATTTAATGCCATTGATAAACATAAAGAAGAGATGAATATTTTAATGATTCCTGCTGGAACGACCAACATGATTCAACCGTTAGATTTGTATACATATTGGCTGTGGAAACACTTTTTGTGTGTAATTATATAATTACTATGTTAAATTGCATTTAAGAAGTAATGTTCTAAAAATTCAGTCTCTCATTCACAATCAGTTTTCTTCTTCCAGATTCGTCAACATTTTAAAATATGCATGGTACAAGAGTGGTTACACTGAACAGAAATCATGTAAATGTGACACACCTATTCATTTTTGGTTTAAAAACTGTCATTGTGTTGACTCGAGCAATTCTACACTACCTTATTATTGTTCACATTTACAATAATGTTCCAACAATAAGCTACAATCAATTTCAAATTAATATGATGAAATCTGAACAATTACAACAAATTTTTTTTAAAAAAAAGAAAAGAAAGAAATACACCAAATGTAAAAAGAAAACGCAGATATTTTATATTCCACAAAAATAAAATAATATATGCAGAATATACATTTAGAATATATTTATCTGGGAAAGACTTTCTACTTCGTCATGTATGATTGGACATGGTATTAACAATGCTATATATTTTGCTGTTAGTCAAAAGTAGAAATGGAAAAAAAAAAAAATAGTGTAGGGGGGATGGGATTAAAAAAGAAAGAAAAAGATATCTGGGTACACTGTTGCAAAACACATTAAAACCAAAGAACTTTTATTTGAAGTTAATTTTTTATATCTGTTCCCATTTCAACAGTATTCATTCAGAAATATTAAACTTAATTTTTTTCAAGGGGATGTTCCACCCACTTACGGACCACATAGGCACATATAAAGAGAAATTTGTGTCCTATTTTGTTCTGCACTACAACATATTAAGAGCTGATTAAAATCGAAATATATCCTTTGGGCAGATTTACTTGTGAGTGATGATCAGGTAATTAGGGTGCACATTGGAAGCAAAGTCGTTTGATGCCACTGAGTTGCATAGCATTGCGTCAACAGTGCCAACATGTGCATAATAGTGGAAGCATCACACTGCAAGCAAATCAGTAGTACATCTGTGTGTGTATACATGCAACTGGCAATCACATCTCATTATGCTGGAATTTAGAAGTGAAGTTGTACGACTTGCCTGTTGTGTGCAATGGACATTGAAAAACTTTTAGTTTAATTTACGGATGCAGACCATTATGGGACGAAAATAATGGAAACTATCACTGCTGTGACCATCAAAGAACTGCATGGATGGAGGTTTCCACAGAAATGAACCTAATTGGTATGCCTTTTCACTCATGAGGTGAGTTATTAATAGGACTATTCTGAAAGTGATTTTTACCACACAGCAGCACATTGTAGAATCTGTGTGCAGTGTAGTGTTATTTCAAATTATTCATCTACATCTGCATCATTACTTAGCAATTCCCAATTAAGTGACTGGCAGGGTTCATCAAACCTTCAAGCTATTTCTCTACCATTCCACTCTTGAACAACGCACTGCAAAAACGAACACTTTAACGTTTCCATGTGAGCTCTGTTTCATCGTACTTTGTTATGATGATTATTTCTCCCTGTGTAGGTGGGTGCCAACAAAATATTTTCACACACTGAACAGAAAGTTGGTGATTGGAATTTCATGAGAAGATCCTTCCGCAACAAGAAAGCTTTTGTTTTAATGATTGCCATTCCAATTCGCATATCATATCCATGGCACACTCCCATATTTCGTGATGATACAAAATGAGGTGCCTGTCTCTGAACGTTTTGAATACCCACCATCACTCCTATCTGATGCAGATCTCACTGTACAGCGATACTCCAGAAGAAGGTAGACAAGCATAGTGTAAGCAGTATCTTTAGTATACCTACTGCGTTTTCTAAGCGTTACCAATAAATCACAGTCTTTAGTTTGCACGTTACCTATGTGGTTGTTCCGATTTCAGTTATTTGTAACTGCAACGCCTATGTATTTAGGTAAATCTGCAGCCCTTAGAGTTGTGTGATTTATTGTGTAACCAAAATCTAGCAGATTCCTTTTAGTACTAATGTGGATGCAATGTCTGGAAGGTGTCAACAACACAAAGCATGTATCGTAACGCTTGGACCTTTATCCACTTATATATAATGTGTCTACCACAAAACTTACAAGTTTTTGTTTTTAATTATGCATCACTGCTGGTAATATTCAAGTAGATGCTGGATTCTTGATGTTCCCTCATTTTTTCAGCAGAATGTTCTCGCATGTTTTTAGGGTCATTCTAAAATAACTGTAGAACCTTTCTGGACTTTCTTCCCTTATTTTGTGCATAATGTTTTCTCATTCCTTCCTCCTTTTCTGCCATGTCTGCCTTTGTCTCAGCCAAAGAGAGTAATCATAAAGGCAAAAGTCCATTATATCAATTACTAAACTTGCAACAATCTGATGAATACACTGTAACGTGCAACCTAAAGTGGTGCATCTCAGGTTATACAAAGTAATGTGATGGTTTAGACGTAAGACTTTGCTTCCAGTGTTCATGCAGACTGGAGTGGACAGTCAGGCCATTGAAGCACAGGGTGCTTAAATGAGCTTCAAGGACACTGAATGCAATTGCTCCCACTTTCAAAGTGACACATTGACATTTGCCAGACTTTCATGGAACTAAATGAACCAAGAAATTTGAGCAAGCATAAACTCCAGATGCAGAGCACCAATGCCTATGTTCCAGATTTACAAATGAAAGGCTTGCTATGGCAACATGGAGCTGACATTTCATGATTTTCCACTATCAGCCTTTGAGTAATAGAAAAATTTTACAGTTATCCTCTGTATTTGTGTATATCTTCAGAAACAATTGTTGTAATGCTAAATATAACAATGTAGTTTTTTATCTGGACTGACAGTTAATTTTTGATTATGTTACAAATATTCTGTTGGACTTTACATGACACTGGCAGATAATGTATGAGGTACTGATGTTTGTTTCTCATTTGAATGTAGCTGGGGACTTGGGATAATAAACAGTGAGAAATGTGTGATGTACTCTTACCTAAGTCCACTTATTCACACAGAATTTGTTGAGTAGTTTACAGAAACAGCCTATGTAACTGTTACTGCATTAATAATGTTGCAACACAAGAAGCATGGAAATCGACTAATTTTGCTATGCCTATAAGTGAATCAAAAAGCACTTTAGTGCAGAAGGCACTGGAAATTGTCAGTAGATAAGTCAAAACCTCTGAACAGGTGTCAGATTTCTCCAAATAGTTGCTGGTATTACTAAAGCTTCATGTAAAAAATAGACAATGTTAAAATGTACGCTATATTTGTGATGAAATGTGCAGTTACTACAAGAAAATATAACTGAATTCCAGGAAGAATCTCCTAAATTGGCTGAGGTTGATAGAGGTACACACAAAAACATCGTTCTTAATGTTTGTTGCTGACCTTGTCACTAGTGTTCGTATATAAAGAACAAGTACTTTTCTCATTGGGCAGTTCTGAACAGTCAAGTTGCTTGTTTGAAATTGAGTTTCCACTGTCAGACTAGCACAATAATTGTGTTCCACTTCATGTATGTACCCTTTTCAGACATATTTTCAAAACGAAGATTCTTTCTGTATACAAAATGGGGATTCTTTCTGTATAAACAATGGGTAAACATTTGTCTGAAAATTGAGATATTCTTAGGTTAATTTGCTATGGGTATTGTGGTTTTAAAATAGATGTGATGTGTGTTACTATTTTCAATTTTGTTTGTGTGCAGAATTGTTACCAAAATTTTATTTTAAATCCTGATGGAAAATATAAGTTATTCCTTCTTTTTCAGAAGGCTGATGGATAAGAACCACCACACCACAGTCAGGCTGCTGCATTACTAACAGTTGCTCCAGTGTTGACATGATTTTTTAAAATCATACCTGTGCACCGCAGTTTTTAATTATAAATATTCTCCTCTTTCCTTTGATGACATGAACTCTCCAAATATTTGCTTTTTTCAGTAAATTATCTGTGATGCTCTCGTATAGGTAGCAAATTAGCAGGCCTGACACAGTTGGATAAATCAGAATATTTCCTTGAAAAATATTTTTATGAATTGAGGTTTAAAAATGCATTGAACAGGCAATTTTCCTCTAGTGACTAAGGCCGGTTGTTAGTCAAGTTTTGTGTACGCTGCTGCTACTTCTATAACTATAACAAACCATGAAGTATCATTTTCCTTTGTGGAATAGCCTGATTTGCTATTTTGTTTTCTACTACAATAATTGAATGAAAGTTAGAGATATTTCTTGAACTTGAAAGAACAAAGGTCATCAAACAGTGAACGTTAAAAATAATATGAAAAAACATTCCAGTAACTTGTACTTTGGTCAATTTTTATTTCCCATAGGAAGGAATTTTTGTTCAAACAGCTTGCACTTAGATATGACTGACTCTTCACCTTCAAAATTTTCAGACATTCTTTCACTAAGACAAATATAGAATCAGAAGAATGGTGGAGTGTATGCACAATTGTTACAAGATGTGAAAGATAATGTAAATGTTCTGGATGGAGACAAATAACAATAAAGAAACACAAGGTAATATTGGGTTTTGACTCCACAATATTTCATGAGCTGTTGGTAACAGTCAAAGGGAAAACCTAACTGCTAGCATCCTGCACATAATACTTGGATATTCGATGCGGCACTAGGCCTCTGGTGCGCTACACTTAAAATATTCTGTCAACAGCATCTGCATGGGCCAGCTACCAGAGGTTGTCTGATATGGGCAACTTTACTTATGCACACAGCATGGCAACCGCCGTACCATCCACCAGCCTTCCACTTCATAACTGTCATGCAGCAGGCACTCACACTCATATTGTGTTCATACTTATAGTCAGAAACCGCTTATATCAGTACCTGAATAGTTTCTATGTTTGTGTCCCCATTCTCAACTGTTATTCGATTGTATGTGGAAGAAGAATAAACTTTAGTTCATTGTTGGTGTGCTGTTGTTTGTGTCTTAAAGCACGATACAATGAGTGTGGTGTTCACTTTCACGTGCTTAGTCTATTTGGTTGTTCTTTCAGTTCTTCTGTTGATGGAGGCTATGCTCCAACCTCTCCTTGAGCAGTAGCAGTAGAGCAGGCACTTATGGTTGCCATCATGAACTTGTCAGCCACAATGACTGCAGGCTTCCATACTGTCAGCTTACCCATTATCCTGTCCCCCTTATGATGATGCAGCAGAAGACTGGAAGGCTTATGGGAAGTGACTTCAGCAACACATTATCGCTTTTGGTGTCACTGAGCAAACATGTATGAGGCTTTGTTCTTTTCTCGAATTTCTCCTTGGATGTGTTCCTATGTTTAAAATTTTGTTTGGGCTGTTGCAACACATGAACTTACTTTTGACTTTCAATTAGATAAGAAGCTTATTAACTTTTTTGACCCTTTTATATGATAATGCAGCATGCTAAACTCATTCCAAACTGATATGTATTTTGAGAATTTTTAATTGCACTCCCTTTTCCTTCCATAGAGCTGTCTGAAAAAATAATTGATAAGAATTTAGGAAATACTTGGTTGTTATAATTGAAGTGTAGCTATTCACAGTGGTCCAGTGTGGACTGTAATCATCATATGGCAGCAAAACTTCATAGATATTCTAACATGTTAATGGGGAAGCGGTTTACGCAGGAGGGGAGTTTCAATTTTGGCCACCAGGTGATAATATGAGGCTGTGAATGCAAGAAAGATAGGAATGGGACATGTGCAGAAAAGGTCAAATTAGTTAGAAAGGCATAATGCTGATTTTATTATTAACTGCTGCTTATGCAATTTGTTCATTGTGAGCATCGGAGACATTGACAAGATGCTGTATAGTGCCAGATTTGCACCTAGTTGCCAATATTGAAACAAATTTTTTTCCAGTCTAAATGAGCTCTGCGTTAATGCATTAGCGTATCTACCAAGTTTCGCTACCATATGATAACAGCCCACATTGGATCTCTGGGAGTAGCTGCACTTTAATTACAACCACCTTATAGACGTAATGGAACAAAAAATTGAAACTAGGTATATAATCAGAAATGTGACTGGAACAAGCTGGTAAACACAAGCAGGCACTTTATGTGCACCAGCCTAATCAGTTTTGTATCATTTTGCCAAATACTACACTTCTGCTGGATGCAAAAAAGTCATGCCAACAAGCTTCATCTCAAGTTAAGTGATACAATGAGAATTATCACTGTCATGCTAAAACCCCTTACCTTGTCTGTTATCTAATATAGCGTCAGCAGATTTCAGACAACAATCAGTAGAGGACCAAGAATAGGATAATAAATTCAAAAGAGTAGTTCTTGAACATTCTCTGATTCAAAAAACTTTCTTGTATTCTACATACCAGGCTTAAATCCAAGAAGTCCTATGTAGTATCATAACAGTATACCTGCTTTGTGTCCTTTAGAAGACCACTGAGGAGCTAAATGGACAGCCGGCCACTGTGGCCGAGCGGTTCTAGGCACTTCAGTCCAGAACCACATGGCTGCTACGGTCGCAGGTTTGAATCCTGACTTGGGCATGGATGTGTGTGATGTCCTTAGGTTAGTTAGGTTTAAGTAGTTCTAAGTCTAGGGGACTGATGACCTCAGATGTTGAGTCCCATTGTGCTTAGAGCCATTTGAACCATTTTTTTTAGCTAAATGGACATCATTGCCTTGACTGAACACAAATTGTTATAACAGTTTAACAATAATCAAAAATAAATATTGAACAATAGAGTTTCTAACTACAGCCTTGCTTTTTTTAATGTGTTCCTTGACTCATTCCACATTGCTGGAAATTATCCTTAAGTTACCTGAGAGTCTACAACCTTCTTGATGTAGTGACTCTGTTGGATATCTGAAGTTCAGGACAGTTGAGATTACCTTGCATAGTTAGTGGCACCCCAGACTGTCACAATAGGGGTTTTTCAATTTTTGTGCTGGAATGTGCACTTTGGGTGATATCTCCACTTCTACCACACAGCATACTCAGTCCAGCATGTGGTCAAAACTAAAGTGAGACTCTTGGAAAAACAGATCCATTCCAGAAAGATCCATACTATGTATTTCTGTATGTACTTGCATGCATCGTGCTGATAAATAATTATTTCAATGACTACTTCATTGTGGTCACAGGGACCCGAGGACAGTCATACTAAGTTTGTGGAATGATTTTCCAGAATTAAAATATTTGGCTACTGTTCTTTCAAACCCCATTTACTTTATGAACAACATTTTTAAAATGAAGATATCTGACAGAAATCTCATTCTGACATACAGATTTAATTTGTTGGAAGTGGTGTTTCAGAGCACACTTCACTGGTGAGTGAAAGCTTAATTCTGAAACTTCTAAGTTGTAGCTGAGTCACACCCAACTATATACTTCCTCACAGAATGGGGTATATGGAGAGTTCTGCAGTGTTTGATAAAGTAGAGAGAGGTACAGAAAGTCTGAAGCTTTGAGAGATGGAACATTACGCAGGCTTGCATGACCAAATTTGTAGATTATTTCGTGTCAAAGGCAAAGTTGCAGATTTATTCCACCTGCCACACAGTTTTTATTCATCAAGGCACTGTTAAAATTTCATGCTGTTTGGAAAATATGTTACAGACTTTTTGCCTGAATTTATGTCTTCTTTCCAAACTGAGAACAATGATAAAATTAATGTAAAAAGTGTATTTGCAGTTTGGATCATTAGTGTATAATTCTCTTAAATGTATTGTTAGTTATGAACTTTGGTGAATATGTTTACTGCCAAGAGTCTGAGAGATGACTCAGCTGATGTTTAGTTATCTGAATACCATAAGATTTTCACACCTTACCTCTGTAGAATAGATACTGACTTTGCCTACATTGTGAAGATTAAGAAGCCAGTGGCAGTTCCTACTAAGTTTGTTGTTAAATCCAGGGCAACATGCTATCTCCATCGTCTCTTAACAAGTAAATATAATATATTTTGAATAAGAAAAACAAACTAGGTTTCTGCTTTTCCTTCACTAGCTCTTAAGTTTTCACTTTATTTCACTTGTCATGTGCCTACTACATATTTAACTACTTCTGAATTATATACAAAATCCTCTTCTGACTAAATTTGTATGCTCATGGTCTGTTTCATAACTTTAACATTATTTATTATTAAATACAAATAAATACCAGACCAACTAATAAAACTGCTACAAGCACAGATCGCCACTGCTTGCCTTAAGGTGGCAACATTCCAAGTCTGCCAAGAGTGTGCACTGTGTCAGCCTCTATCAATAGATAATGCAAGGTATTAAGTGAAAAGTAAAGGTGGATGGAAGAGAGAGAAATGAAAATGGGATCCAAATGATATCCCATTTCTTTGAATCCTCATCATCTCTTTAGTCTATCTCTATTCTTGATCTTTGCAATCATATAACAATTATCATTGTCTGATACTTCTATCTTCAGAGACAGTATCCAATACCAGGCTTTACCTAATGTATGCCCTCTCTCTTTTTCTCTCTCACTAATGGTGGAAAATCCATGATGGAATGATGACAGTATTATGAAAAGGATAGATTGCTAATCATCATATTGCAGAGTTGTTGATTCACAGATAGGCACAATAGGCACAACAAAAAGATTGTTAAATGAGTAAGCTTTCAGAGCCAAGAAACCTTCTGTTGAATTAAACAAAACTCTCTCTCTCTCTCTCTCTCTCTCTCTCTCTCTCTCTCTTTTCATGTAAACACAACTCACCCACACACGACCAGTCTCTGACTGCCGAGGCCAGACTGTGAGCAGCTGTGCATGGTGGGAGAAATTATCTGGGTGATGGGTAGGGAACAGGCTAGGGTGGGTATGTGAATTGTGGTTTACTTGTCTCATAATGTACATTATCTAAAGCATTTGGTTCAGGTGCAGGAGATACGTCAAAATTGAGGTACAATTTCACCATTAATATAGAACAGCTGATGTTAACATACAGCATCATGATAATGATACAATTTTGTTATGTATACGCATAATAAAATCTAACATATAATTACCCATTGCTCAAATCATTTCATCCTCTATGAATTCTTCTACTGAATAGTAGCATCTCTCCCACAGAGTCTGCCGTAGCATTGTTTTTAAAACGTCTGGCTTCATATTAAATGTATGTTTGCCCATTAACTTGATACATATTGTCATCCCCAAATACAGGACTCGCATTTGGGAGGACGACGGTTCGTTCCTGCGTCTGGCCATCCTGATTTGGGTTTTCCGTGATTTCCCTAAATCGCTCCAGGCAAATGCCGGGATCGTTCCTTTCAAAGGGTACAGCCGACTTCCTTTCCGATCCTTCTCTAATCCGATGAGACCGATGACCTCGCTGTCTGGTCTCCTTCCCCAAAACAACCCAACCCCAACCCAAATACTGTGGAGTCCGTGCATATAATTTCAACTGATTTGTGGGTAGCACAAAATTATTTTTAGTCTGCTGTGTAGGAAGATTATAATTTCATAAATGTATGTGGAGGAGACAGTTAGGACTTGCAGTTTCCAAAATAATGGACTACAAGACTCTGTTTGCTGTGCAGTACAGATGTATCTGACAATTTTCTTTTGCAGTTTCAGTATTCAAAATACAGTACTGGAACTTCCCTAGAAAATTATACCATATCTAATAACAGATTCAAAATAACTATGATAAGCAATTTTTTGTGTACTTAAGTCAGTGGAATTTGCTAGTATTTGCATTGCATATGCAAAACTCCTTAGTTTATTTGTTAGGAAGTCAATATGTGTATTCCAGCTTAAGTTCTTGTCTACATTTAGTCCCAGGAATTTGACCATGTTCTGGTTTTGAAATGAACCATTCACTTTCAACCCATTTAACTGGAACCAGTTTTCTAAGGTATCTAGTGTGCTTATGATGGAGCTCGGAATTTTTTCTACATTGTCATCTTCAGTTAAAACAGAAGTATCATCTGCAAACAAAACTGATGGGAATTTGTATTTAAGGGTAAGTCATTTACGTGGAATTGGAACTGGACTGACCTCAAAATGGAGCCTGGAGACTGTACTCCATTTACAATAATAATTCACTGCATTTGGGGTGATAGTTACCCTTTGTTTTCTTTTGCGTAAGTGTGGTGTGAGCCAATTTAGAGCATTGTACTTAATCTCATATTTGTCTAATTTGTAGATAACCAAGTCATTGCTCACAGAGTCAAATGCTTTTGTGAGATCACAGAAAGTACCTGCAACTTTACTCCTCTGAGCCAATGAATTGCATATCTTTTCATTAAAGTTATTCATTGTGTCCAGTGTGTTTCCTGGTTGAAATACAATTTTGTTACTTATAATAGTATCATTTTTTACAATAAAATTTTTGATCTGGTTTGCAGCTATTTCCTCTAACACTTTTGACAGAACTGGAAGAATAGAAATAGGACAATAGTTTCCCATGTCTTCCCTCGACATTTTCTTGAACAGAGGTCTGACTTCAGTATACTTTAAAATACCAGGAAAGCATCCCTGTTAAAAAAATTGGTTGAATATTTTAGTTAGGGGAGGTGCTTTGTCACACACTGTTTTAATAACTTTAGTGGGTATCCCATCCCACCCAGCAGAGCTCTTACTTTTTAATGATAGTATAACATTTTCCACATCCTTTAGTGTGACTTTTTTACAATCCGTAAAATACTCAGATTCTTGCTGGAGTCCAAAGGAATTTACATTACTCTGCTACATCGCCATCTGACTTTGCCACATTTATGAATAATTCATTTGAACACACTGATATTTGAGCTGGGTTTACAATAAAGCTATTGTCTATTTTAAACCTAAATATTTCATCGCTGCTAACTCTAACATGTAATGCTGATTTGACAATGGACCACACAGCTTTTGTTTTATGTTTTACAATGAACTTATTGTTTGCCACTTGTTTGGCTACCTTCACAACTTTTTTAAAACATAACTTTATAATGACAAACATACTCAGTAAAATGTCTGTTTTGTTATATTTTAGTTCACTGTGGAGTTCCGTCTTCCTGGCACTAGAAATTTTTATTCCCTGCGTTATCCATTTAAGTTTATTAATCATTTTGTTAAATGTGATTCTAAGTGGAAAAGTTTCATTAAAAATTTCAAGAAAGCTACTAAAAAAATTGTTAAAGTTATTACTAATCGAAATACAGCTGTTATAAGGCCATTCAACCTACCAGCTTATTTCTAAATGTAATTGAATTTTTTTCATTGAAGTTCCTTTTTGTATGGCTTTTGTTGCATGAAACTTCTTTGTTAATTATATAATTAATATTATCAATATAAGTAGCTGACTGTTCATTTAATCTAGTGGGTTGCATGAATATTATTTTGAAGCTAATGTTTTCTTTTTCAGTCAGTGAATTTGGACACACCATTGCTTTCAAGTATGATATTAATTAATGAAGTCAGCAGCTATTACTACCTTTTTCCTTTTTTCTTTACTGAGATTTTCAAGTAGGCAATGAAATTTCACCAGAAAAGTTTCACTTGTAGCCTTCTCTGGTACTCTATAAATAGAAACTACTATAATTTTTAGTTCCCTCAACTCGATACAGCACTTTCAAATATACACTCTTCATTCAAATGATTAAAATCAATTCCTATTTTATATCAGGATGAGTAATTATGCAAGAACCCCTATGTGATTTCTGTCACCTACAAAAGCTGTTGCTAATTCAAAATTTTCAATTTTATTAAGAATTTTAATATTGCCACATGTAAGCCAATGTTCATTGAGGCAAATACTTTTGATGTTTCTACATTCAGATAGAATAATTTGTAATTTGTCCACTTTACAACTTTTGTTTGAAAAGTCAGCACTTACACTATTTATATTCAAGCACATTATGTAGGGACATTCTTTGCTATTTATGGTCTCAAGCATACTCTTTCTTCCGTACCATTCTGGACTTGCTGTTTTCATTATGTTCCTGACATTTCTTAAAAGTTTCCCCTATTTTTCAGAATTTTACATACATCAACAAAGATTTTTCTATGAATTTTGGATCCTACCCTACTTAAATGAAGACCATCTTTACCCAACCATTTAGTGCTTAAGAAATTATTTGTATTCATGAACACAGCTTCTAGATTGTTACAGTTTTCATTTACATCATTATATATTCTCTCTATATTCGATTACTGACTGATCTTCTGTAGATAATACCACTCACTATGATTCTAGACATTTTGTACAGGTTACTGGCAGATCAAATTAAATTTCTTGGGGAGGGATAGCAGGGCAGGGGTGGGGGACGGTAAAGTACTGCTTGTGGGAGCAGACAGGGACAAAGTGGAGAGAGGGTAGGGCAGTTAGATGCATTCAGTTGATTAAATATATATGGCACTGAGAGTTCCCTTATGCGCAATTCAGAAAAGCTGCACTTTACTGTCCCCCTACACCTACCCTGCTATCTCCCTCCTCCCCCCCCCCCCCCAGCCTCCCCCTCCCCCCCCCCCCCTCCGTCCCCCAGATTACTTCTTACCATGCATAGCTGCTTGTTGCAGCCTGGCCTTGGCACCCAAGGGCTGTGGTCATGTGTG
Organism: Schistocerca americana; assembly: GCF_021461395.2. NCBI lineage: Eukaryota > Metazoa > Arthropoda > Insecta > Orthoptera > Acrididae > Schistocerca > Schistocerca americana. The sequence goes on along the minus strand of NC_060119.1, from coordinate 298,891,625 downwards.
TGTGAGTTGTGTGTGTGAATGTGTGTATGTATGTTGTCTACCTTGGAAGAAAGTCTTTTGGCTGAATGCTTACTCATTTTACAGTCTATTTGCTGTGCCTGTCTGCAACTCAACATCTCCACTATATAGTGAGAAGCAACCTATCCTTTTCATAATGTTGTCTCTCTCTCTCTCTCTAATTGTGTGCACTTATCATGATGCCAACTGAGGAGCTACTAGAGTGAGATGTAGTGGCTCAAAGGATTAAATAACTGACAATGAACAGGATAGTGGTGTGCTGACCCCATGGCCCTTCATACCACATCTAAATGATACCACTGGTAGGCAAAGAAACAGTAGCCAATCAGTATTGAAAGGCCTGTAAGGGCCAGTATGTGGAGCTGGTTATGTCATGAGACTATCAGATAACTAAGTGTGGGAACAGCCTGCAATTCATTTTGTTGAATGCCACTGTAAAATCCCTCTCTAATGTCATCTACTCCAGTGTAGAACTCTGCATATTAGATTACATACGTCATGCACAAAGTAGAAAGAACTGAAATGAAATAAATTGTTTTTCTGTGGCTTACTACAATTTCTTGAGAGTTAAAATGATTCACTTGCTTCTCACATATTCTAAATTTAATTAGCACTTTCACCAATATTCTTTGAGTAATCATTGATCATTTGAAAAATTTGCATTACGGCCAACAAGAACACCTGAAAAATATTGCCATCTGGTTTTTTTACCACAGGCAAACAAATGATTATGTATAAGTATTATTTTATTGTGGTTCTATCCATGTTTATTAAATAAACTTAGAATTAATGTCTTCATCAGATCTGATAAATAGAACTATTCCAAACAAGGCAAGCTAGAATAAAATATTCCATAATATCCTTGCTACATTAAAGAGAGGCCATCACATCCTTTTCGTGAGTACATCTCCAAATCAGAATTAGATAACTGAACTAAAGAAATGTTTTACAGCCAAGTTAACCAATGATTTAAAATAAGACAAATGCCCTATATTGCCAGTACAATATTTCAGATCTTCACTTATATTACCGAGAATCCTGTGTAGGCTTTCGTGACCCATGTGTATTTTCATTAAAAGTTTTGGACTTGTTGTGGCTGATGTATAAAACAATTCACTGACATTTCATCCCCCTCTGTGGCAGACATCTACAGGGAGAGTGGTAGGTATTTGCTGATTAATTTCTGAAGATGCCTCTCACACATGGAGACCAAATTTCAATGAATAGTTTTATACATCAACCATGGCCTCTCAGCTCAGAAGTACTGAAGTGCTTAGAATCATTGTAGTAAATTTGTTCTCCTTTCAAGAAATCATTAGAAAGTTGACAGTTAGGGAAAAAAGCATAAAAACTAAAACATCTGTTTGACTTTTTATTTGTTTTTCTCTTGTCATGTATAAAATCACTTATTACAATACTCTTCCATATTTGTAAAAAGACAAAATAATTACAGTGAGGAATTTTATTAAAATGTATTGTGAACTGTTCAGCATAAACTGTTGTAATAATAAAAATGCAGCAATTCACCAGGCAAGTAATTCCTGGGTATATGTCTCAAAATTGATAACATTGTTTCTTTCTTATACACTTTCTTAAAATACAGGTGTTCACATTTGGTATATTGCTTAATTTTTTATATAGACATATATCATTTGCTTATTTAAATATAATAAATACTGATAGGTGCCAGATAAAATTCATTTTAAAAAGTCTCTTGCGAAGGAAAAATCATATTTACTGTCATATAGGCCTACATGCTGTGTTTTATCCTGACAGTACAACTGTAAGTTTGGTGTAACAGAAAGACACACCCATGATCCACAAGTCACTGGGAAAAAATTAAGTGAAAATCAAGAACACTTTTGTATTTTGCTAAGCTAACTAAAGATATCGTACAAAAGCTTGAATTCTCATTTTACTCTATTTGACACTTCATTGTAAATCACATTTTGAAATGAAATGTGTTTGATTTTCCCATGTTCAGGTGAAGGCAACTGCAAGTGAAGTGGAAGACTGTGCACATCTGTCAGGTGCATTCATTTAGAAACAAAATAATACGAAACTTATTCAAAGTTATATTCAGTAGCACTGGTTGCATTTGTGGGTTACACTATATTATGTAACAGTGTTTGTCCCCATTTTAAAATCTACTTAAGAAATTTTTCAACAATAGCTGTCACACCATAGTAGGCATCCAGAATGGTAGGCAAAAGGGATCACTCATCCCCTCCTGGAATCGGGGGTACAGAATTCTCACACAGGCTGTTCATGGGAAAGCATGCCTATTCTTTGGCACAGTGGTGATTTCAGCATTGTCCTACATTCAAGTGAATGTAAAGTTTTACAGAACATTGCCTAAGAAGTCCCCAAGATGTCCTGTCCCTTCCAACATATAGCCATTATTGGTCTCCAGAAATATATCATTCCAATATGCTGGCACACTAATTTCGGTGCCTATACCTAGCATAAAATTAACATAGCTGCAATGTACATGCACAACATTCATACCCAATTACCACAAAGCTGACCCCTTCTCCTACTGCCCATCTTAAACACAACAGTAGTTTATCATTTGACTGTGGTCAAGAAAGACCTGTCATTAGATGCTGATACCACATTCAGTCACACAATCACAGAGCAACTGTAGTAGACACTCAACATTACGGTCTTGTTGTCTGTTGCTGTGTTTATCTTTAACTCATCTGTGGACTGAAATGCACCATTTGGAAGGAGAAAATACCATTTTCTGCAGCATAAGAGGGGAAACATTGAGGAAAGTCAAGATCAAAAAGATCTTCAATTTAAGAAGTGGGACCTTCTCAATCTCCCTAGTGGTGGAACACAGCATAACAGGTAGTCATAGTGCTACAAATTCAGAAGTCCAGTTGTGAATTAGCACAATACTGCATCAAGCTAGGGGACAAAGGTTATCTTGGTTCAGTCCTAAGCTGCTTAAAGTAGACTGTACTGGGAAATTTGTGACTGTTTTGGGAGGTTTCCTACATTCACTTCATCGAATGCTGGAACTGGGTTACACTTCATTCAAACCCACAGCTTTTAAAACATGTTTCATTAGACGTTTATTACATCAGTCGACTTCAAAAAATGAAAGGTATGAAAGTAATGCAGTAAATGCATTAACATGGCCAGATGTGAAGTTTTGTAAGCAAACAAAGGTTCCTAAATTGAATAAACAAGGCAGTTTTTTGGTTATTTTTGCTAATAGTCAGCAAGAGTTTCTCAAGTTTTCTGATATAAAACAATGGCCATCTTGCACCCTCTTGCATAAATTTCTCTGGACGCCCATGCACACAATACACTTTAGACCATATAGTATTTGTTACAGTTTACTTCACAGAAGTTATCTTTCTACCTATATGAGCTAAGTTTTAAGAAAATATGGCACATCTTTTGTAAATGTTAAAAGATGTTTCTTGTTTTCATTTTTAGAGAGAAGCGGTGGGCACTGAAAGAAGGCTGGTGAAAAAGTGAGACTTAAGTGGAGAAGACAGTTATATATCACCAATAAAGTACGGGAGAATTAATAAAACTGAGTTAGTTTACACAAAATTAGCGTAATCTTAGAGAGATTCTAAAATCTCAGTACATATTTTTTGTGAGAGGTAAGCAGTTTCTGAATTAACAGTGTCTGTAATTCAGTGATCCCTACGCTATCTGGATGAAGATTATTAGTCCTGCAGCATATAACTTACATGTGCTTGGAAATTCATGTCATCTGCAATGCCCTCTATGTTGTAGTTGGGCGGAAAGTTTCTATCAGGCTGCAGGTGATTAAGGATTATTTACTTATTTCTGGTTACAAGCCTTATGTCTAGAACTCTAACAGGTACTTATTAGATCAGTACAAGATCACAATACTTCATTAGAAGATGGCTATATAACTAGAATAATTCCTTTATTCACATTGGCTACAAATTTAATACTCTCTTGTTGGTTTTGTTGCTGCAAATGGTAGCACAAAATTTAGTGCTTCAAACATATTTCATGACCATTTTATCTTTACTGTGCATAATCTGCAAGAAATTAACAAGTGCTTTCAACACTATTCCCAAAACTCATTATCTAAGTGAGTACATGTAGCTTTGTTGCTAAATTAAATCACAGGTACTCTTGCCAAAATGTCAAAATTTAATATCCTGTTGTGCAAAATAAGTTGTCACACTTATAGTATGTAACAACACAAATGATTGGGGGTAAAGGATCGCTTCAGGTGCCAAGTTAAGTAAAAATATATTTCACTTTAGACTGAGAAGTAGCTGCGATGCATATTTTAATATCACTTTATACCTAATGGGTACCTACTGTGTTCTTAGCAATTTTTATAATCAATGTTGGCGTATCTCAGCAAAGAATGCCAACTTTGTTCAAGAGGTGTCTACATTGCTTATGACCCATGATTTTATGAATTACAGATATTTAAAAGTTTGGCTCATACAGCACCAAATGCTTTGATTTCTATTGCATCTCATGCGATTGTTTTGTATGATGATATATGAGTATAGCTTAAGTGAAATAGAGGGAATTTTTTAATCAGCTTGACAATCTACAGATTACCATAAATTTTTGAAATGATACAGCAGAACTACCATCATTTTTGCACTAGTTTTTAAACAGTTAATTTTGTTCTTCTCCAGGAACCTGAAACATAGGCTTTACTAGGTTCATGTGAGCGCAAAATTGGAAAGAGTTTTCTTTTACATTTTGTAACACTTGGTGGCTGCCTTGTTGTAGTTAGCCACAAAACTAAGTACAACTGTGTTACACCAGCCTGCTCAGATGGCTGCAGTTCAACATCCAGCTTAGGGAGAGATCACTGCTGTAATTACAAAGAGGCATAATGACATCCAGAAATTAAGATACAGCAGATTATCAAACAATAAAACTTCAGTAGTAATGATAGCAAAGGTGTATAAAAATAAATATTTGTTATGTATTTTAATTAAGGCTGTTTTGGGAAACTGCAGAAAATATTTCAGCTATGCTGATTTCATCAATTAGCATATTTCTGTTATGATGATTATTTCATTAACCACCGTGTATTGCAAATCTCCTGGTGCTTTTGTCCATATGTGGAACATCAGCTACTCATGTTTATTAGGCTTCCCTGTAAAATTTTACATCTGTTGTTACCTGCAACACACAACCATTTCTGTTACGTTGTTATTTGTTTCTAGTAGAATTTACATATCATAAAACACATTATATGACCTGCTATTTAAAATGTACACACTTCTTAGTCTGCAGGTATGACACAGCAAATATAATCCAAAAAACTATATTGAAGTCATTAGTATAAACTTTCTTGAAATATAATAATATTTCTGCCAATACTGTGTATTTTTGTTGTTTAAACCACTATTGTCATATTTTGGATATACATACATTTTCCTGATCATAAACTGGTGAATATCTAACATGCTACATCCAAATGACTGGCATCAATTCTTGTTGATGTATCACACAATTGGCAAACAAATAATCATGAGCTCTACACAACTGAGCACAGTACATGTCCTAACTCATGCTGAGACAGGATGTGTGTCAGATTAACTCATCCTTTCTTTTAGCCAAGTTGTGCCATAAATTTCTTATCTCCCAATCAATTCAGAACATCTTCAGTAGTTATCTGATCTATATACCTAATCTTCGTCATTCTTCTATAGTACCACATTTCAAGCAATTTATCCTGTTCTTGTCAAACTGTTTATCATCCTTTTATTTTATACATGGATAAACTCCAGACTTGTATGTTCTGAAAAAGACTTTCATTGTATTTTTGACCCAATACACTTTTGTTGAATATTTATGTAATTTACTTAAGCTTTCCAAAATGTATAGATACTCAAACTCTGCTAAATATGAAGTTGCTTGACTATAATTTCTCTCTTCATTCAATGTAAATTTCTTCTCATAAAATTATTTTTTTCAGCATTCAAAGAGGAAACTATATAATAATATATTAGACCCACCAAGCGGTGGTAGGAGAACACGTGTATAAAAAAGGTTTTACATATGCAAGCTTTTGTTGCCAGTGGCTTCTTCATCCAGCAGAAAGGACTGGAGAGGTTTGGAAGGGGCAGAGTGTAGAAAAATCACCCTGTACCCCAGGTCAGGGGAGACTTACCGTACAGGATGAGAGTGAAAGACTAATCGTTGGGGACTGCAGTGGATGAGATTTGAAAACCTGAGAGCTTAAAGATGGAAGAGAGGGTAATAAGCAAGCCAGAGATTACTGTTAAAACTTTGTGCACGAGTTAGTAAGAGTGAAAAGCTAAGTGCACTGTGTGTAACAGAGGTGGGAGAGGAATGGTGAAAAATAGACAGATCAGAAAATGAAGCACATAGAAAACTAAAATAGAGTGAAGAAAGGAGTAGTTACTGTGAAGAAATGCAGAGATGGAAGAAATTAATATAAATTAAGGCCAGGTGTGTGGTGAAAACCAAGGACGTGGGGTAGTGCTGGTTCCCACCTACGGAGTTGTGAGAAAGTGGTGTCTGGGGGAAGAATCCAGATGGCATGTGTGGCGAAATAGGCACTGAGGTCATGACTGTCATGTTCTGGAGCATGCTCTGCAACAGGATATTGTGAATTGCTGGTATACAGCCTCTGCCTATGCCCATTCACCCTAAGTGATAACTTGGTGATAGTCATGCCAACAAGGTCACACAAAATTGAAGAGTTTGCAAAAAGTGTTGGCTAATGAGAAGTGAAGGGAGAGTGTATTTGTTGGAGTAGATAACAAACTCAAATCCACTGAGATAGTAATGTAGCTTCAGTCAAGATAATGAGTATCAGGGATGGGCATAGACTTCTTATTAGATCCTGCTGTCAACCAGCAGAATTACCCTTAGACTTAACAGAAAACATCAGTTCACTGGTACATAGCCTCCTCAATCATACTGCTATTGTCAGAAGAGAGACTAGTCTTCCAACAACCAATTGAGATAGTTAGTTTTGTTAATGGTGTATGCAACAAGACACCCTGTGAAACATTACTAAATGCCTTCTCTGAAAGCTATCGAGATCAAATAGTTTAAAACCCTGCTATATAGGCTCTGTTGGCAACAAATAGATCTTACTTCTTTGAGAATATCCATAATGAAACTGGTTTCAGTGATCTTGAGGTAGTTGTAGCTATAATGATCACTAAAGTACAAAGGGCAAGTAAAACAAGTAGAAAAATTTATAAATTCAGCAGCAATGTAGAGAAGGATAGTTTGCTACTTACTGTAAGGATGACATCTTAAATGGCAGACAGGCACAATTAAAAGACACTTACACATAAGACTTTGCCCATCATCATAAAAAGAAAGAGGAACACTCCAGCAGCTCAGATCAAAATACATTTCGGTTCGAGCTTCTGGAGCTGGTGGTCATGTGTGCATGAGGTGCGCTTGCCTGTATGAATGAACGGTGTGTGTTTCTTTTCCTTTTTCTGATGAAGGGTGTGGCTGAAAGCTTTTGTTTAAGTTTCTTTTAATTGTGCCTATCTACAACTTAATGTGTCATCTTTACATAAGCAGCAATCTATCTTTTCCTACAATATTGATAACCCAACCTGGAGTTTACATTTCAAAACACTAGATAACAGAGGCAGTAGTGTCATATCTCAATGAGGAACTTAAAGCATTTAGCTCTGCATGCAGAAGAACTGTGGCTCAAGTTCAAACGAATAGTTGACCGTGCACTGCCTACATATGTAGCTAGTAGAACAGTTCATGTTGGGGGGCCCTTCCATCATAATGCAGTTACTGTACAGAAACCTCTAAGGAAACAGAGACTACTGTATAATAGGTGTAAAACAAACCATAGGGCTACAGATAAAGAAATGTTGAATTAAACACGTTTAGCTGTCAAGAGGGCAATGCGTAAAGCCTTCAATGGCTATTATAGCAGAATATCATCAAAAGACCTCTCACAAAACTTTAAGAAATTCTGCTCTTATGTAAATGACTGTTAGAGATACCACAGTCAGTATCCAGACACTCATGCATGAGAAAATAATTAAAACTGAGGATAGCAAAGCCAAACTCAATTATCAAATATTCATTTACAGATGAACATTCAGGAATATTGCCCCAATTTAATTCTTGTACCTTTGAGAAAATGAGTGAAATTGATACTTGTGTCAGTGGCATTGAGAAACAGTTGAATCCATTAAAACTGAATGAACCCCAGAATCTGATGTCTGACATGTCATCCTGAAAGCCATGGATCAATGCAGTCTGGTAGATGCAGTATTTCTGATAATCATTTGACTCTAACAATGGAAAATCTAGAATGGAATCATGACAAAACTATGAAAAGGATAGATTGCTACTCACCATATAGTGGAGACACTGAGTTGCAGACAGGCACAATGAAAGAACTACTAAAAACATAAGCTTCTGACCAGAAGGCCTTTTTCTGAAATAGACAACACACACACATGCACACACGCGGTCACGTGCGCATCCACACACACACACACACACACACACACACACACACACACACACACACACACGTGTGTGCCCCCCCCCCCCCCCCCCACACACACACACACATATATTCATGCAAACACAGCTCGCACACTCATGACCACCATCTCTGGCAGCCAAGGCCATCCAGAAACAGTGGTCACGCGTGAGTGAGCTGCATTTGGATGAATGTGTGTGTATCTGTATTGTCTACTTGAGAAGAAGACCTTCTGGCCAAAAGCTTATGTGTCTAGTAGTCTTTTAGTTGTGCCTGTCTATGACTCAACATTTTCACTGTATGCTGAGTAGCAATTTGTCCTTTTCATAGTATAATCATTTGACTCAGTAACACAATACAATTATTATCAAAAGATGATTGAATGCTGTATCTAGGGAAAGTGTGTTGAGTATTTCTTGGCGTGGAAAACACAGTATGTTATCTTGTATGGAGGTTCATCAACAGATGTTAAAGTAGATATAAGAGTGCCCCACAGAAGAGTGCTGGAACCTCTGCAGTTCATGTTGTACATCAATGACCTTGCAGACAATAGTAGTAATAACCTCAGATTTTTCACAGATGATGCAGTTATCTATAATGAAATACCGCCTGAAAAGTTCTGAACAAAGATTGACTCAGATCGTTATAAATTTCAGATTTGTGAAAAAATTTGCGACCTCTTCTAAGTTCTCATAAATGTAAATTTGTGCACTTCACAAAATGAAAGGTTGTAGTATCTATGACTGCAGTATCAATGAGTCACAATTGGAATCAATCCGTTCATAAAAATTCCTGGGTGTAACAGTTTGTTGGGACATGAAATAAACAGATCACTTAGGCTTAAGTGTGGGTAAAGCTGACAGCAGACTTCAGTTCAGTAATAGAATATTGGGAAAATGCAATCGTCTACAAAGGAGATAGCTTACGAGACACCTTATCACCCCATCCTGGAATATTGCTCAGGTGTGTGGGACTTGTACCAAGTACGACTAACAAGGTATATTGAGCATATATGGAGACTGGTAGGATTAATGGTCAAAGGTTTGTTTGATCCATGGGACAGCATCACTGTGATGCTGAAGAAACTAAACAGACAGACACCTGAAGACATAACAGATTACGCAGAAAAAGCTTACATACAAAGTTACAAGACCCAGCTTTAAATGATGAATCTAGAAATATACTGCAACCTTCCATTTATCACTCCCATAAGGGTCATGAGGATGAGATGAGATTAAATACAGTGTACACAGAGGTGTTTAAACAGTCTTTCTTCCCCTACTCCATACATAAATGGCACTCTGAGAAGCCATGATAACTTGTATAATAGGAAGTGCCCTCTGGCTTGCATTTAAAGTTGTTTTCAGAGTAGATATGATCTCATGAATCACTTCTAATGGAAAAGTCAAGAAATATTAATTATAGTCTATAGCCAGTTACAAATAGACCTCAGGCAGGAAATAGAAAATTTTCACGTATTAAAAAACAAAGTAAAGGAGTATCTTAATAGCCACTCCTCCTACAAATGATCACAATATTTGGACTCAAGAACATAAATTCTATATACTTCTAGTCTTTGTGTGTGTGTGTGTGTGTGTGTGTGTGTGTGTGTGTGTGTGTGTGTGTGTTTTTTTTTTTTTGGGGCTTACGGGCACTCAACGTCGAGGTCATCAGCGCCCTGACACACATAAGAAACAAATGTGGACAAATTTAGTAAAATGGAAGCATACACGCAAAGAAAGCGGGGAAAAGATGAAAAATAAAACATACAAAAAATGAGAAAGGAGCATCTAGTATGCCACAGGAAATTGTCACTGGCTGGACACTTCTATAAAATATGGGCGAGCCGGTCACCCTCTGAACAAATTAAGACCCTCTCCCTAAAATCTTGGTAAAAACATTGGACAAGTCACAGAACTTTAAAACTTTAACACATTCGTTTGAGTATTTCCTAAAAGAGATGGCAGATCCGCCAGCAAGTCAGCCGCAGCCCGCTGGTCAGAAAATAAAACACAGTCCAATGAAACATGGTGCAACAGGTGTTGATGTGGTCAGCAAATGGTGGGCTGTGTTACGTTACATAAATGCTTCATTTGAAGTATTAGATAAAAACAGCAACTGGGTAGTGTAAGAGAGGGAGCAGTGACTTTTCAAAGCAGCTGTTTATTCTTATCATACATGAACACACATAAAATAATTTATAAGCAATTCCCATAATTATCAGTGTAACAAGATTAACATAAATCATAATTTGTTACTAGTGGCACTTACAGAAGTGGCTGCTTCTGCTGCTGTTGTTGTTACTTCAGTCCAAAGATTGATTTGATGCAGCTTTCCACACTAGTCTATCCTATTGAAGTCTCTTCATATCTGTGTGATTAGTGAACCCTACATCCTTTTAAACCTGCTTACTGTAGATGGTTTTTGGAGAACTTTATGGCTTGGCCAAATATAAGTGCTATGACGGGGCCGGAGAGCTACAGCAATGACCTCAAGAGAACTTAAGGTAACTCAGTCTTGTGTTGCTCTGTAGTAACTAGTTTGACAGGCAGCCAGCTTTCCGTCACAGGATCAGATGGATTTTCCTGCATTTAAAAGCTCCTGTGTCACAGTCTCTTTTTTTTTCCCCTTTCTAGTGACTTAAAAGAGTCTGCTTTTCGGCTCTGATGGAGCATTAGTTGTTAAATGGCTTTCCCTGCATTTAATACCTCATGTGTTGCAGTCTCTTTTTGCCTTTGCTAGTCAGTTTGGAGAGTTCGCTTTTCATCTCTGATTAATCCTATGTTATTATATATAAAAACAAAGATGAGGTGACTTACCGAACAAAAACGCTGGCAGGTCGATAGACACACAAACAAACACAAACATACACACAAAATTCAAGCTTTCGCAACAAATTGTTGCCTCATCAGGAAAGAGGGAAGGAGAGGGGAAGACGAAAGGAAGTGGGTTTTAAAGGAGAGGGTAAGGAGTCATTCCAATCCCGGGAGCGGAAAGACTTACCTTAGGGGGAAAAAAGGACAGGTATACACTCGCACACACGCACATATCCATCCACACATACAGTGTCAGGAGTCATTCCAATCCCGGGAGCGGAAAGACTTACCTTAGGGGGAAAAAAGGACAGGTATACACTCGCACACACGCACATATCCATCCACACATACAGTGTGGATGGATATGTGCGTGTGTGCGAGTGTATACCTGTCCTTTTTTCCCCCTAAGGTAAGTCTTTCCGCTCCCGGGATTGGAATGACTACTTACCCTCTCCTTTAAAACCCACTTCCTTTCGTCTTCCCCTCTCCTTCCCTCTTTCCTGATGAGGCAACAATTTGTTGCGAAAGCTTGAATTTTGTGTGTATGTTTGTGTTTGTTTGTGTGTCTATCGACCTGCCAGCGTTTTTGTTCGGTAAGTCACCTCATCTTTGTTTTTATATATAATTTTTCCCACGTGGAATGTTTCCTTCCATTATATTAATCCTATGTTATTAAATTTACAATGCCACAGACCAGCACAATAATCAATATATTTTCCCATGCAAAAATCCTAGTTGTTAGCAAACAAAGTCAAAATAGCATTGCACTATGCATTTCTGTAGGTACTAACTGTCGGTTGTAATCACTACCAGACAGCATTTAGCAAACTGTTTTCATGCATGGAATGAGCTGCATTTTGCATAGGTTTAGCATGTCTTCTATGCACAGCACCAGCCTATGTTAACATTACAAGCATCCATGTGGGCTAAACAGTTGAGTTTAAACACTTTATTCAAGGTATTTATTAAGCATGGTTTGTGCCACATTTTGTATGCATGTTAGGTTTGGTATGTTTTCTATGCACTGCACCAGCCACATTTCATATTTGTGTGTATTATGAGGATCCATGTGGACTAACCAGATGAGTTTAAATGCTTTGTTCGAACTGTTTTTCATTCACAGCATGGGTCACATTTTGTATTCATTTTGGGTTTAGTATGTTTTCTATGCTCAGCCTAGCTGCATTTGGTGAATGTGTTAGCATTATAAGCATCCACATGAACTAACCAGCTGAGACCAAACACTATGTTTAAATTTTTGAAAGTCTTTTCGGGTTTGCTGCCGGATCCTAAAATCAACTTGACTCGATATTTCGGCGATCCAACTGTTCGCCATCTTCGGGAAATGCTGCTTCTGCTGATGAGTCCCGCTGAGAACTGATGCAAGATTGCAATTCGACGTCCTATATAGGCCACCGTTCAGTACCCGGCGCATGCGCCGCCCATCACGGTTTCTGACTTCCAAAACAGGGAGGTGGCGCCGCCCTTTTAACATTAAGAGTGTGTTCCGTCCACCCTCTAAGATTAGGGCTCTGCTCGGCTCTGTGAAGGATGATTTGGGACTTAGGAAACCCGGGGTGTACAAAATCCCTTGTCAATGTGGGAAAGCTTACGTTGGCCGTTCTATTCGCACAGTGAATGACAGGTGTGTGGAACATCGCCGTCACACGAGGCTACAACAGCCGGAAAAATCGGCCGTAGCAGAACACTGCCTGAATGAGGGACACAAAATGAAATTTGAGGAAACTGTTGTAATTGCCAATATTTCTGGTTTTTGGAATAGTGTGTATAAAGAGGCGATCGAAATTAGGTTGGCTGATAATTTAATCAACAGGGACAATGGGTTTCCTCTTAGCAAAACGTGGAATCCTGTATTATCTCGCATCAAAACTGAACGTTCTTCGGTGCGGCCTTGATTGCGATGTATCGTTGCCACCAGTGTTTCACTAAGGGCGGCGCCACCTCCCTGTTTTGGAAGTCAGAAACCGTGATGGGCGGCGCATGCGCCGGGTACTGAACGGTGGCCTATATAGGACGTCGAATTGCAATCTTGCGTCAGTTCTCAGCGGGACTCATCAGCAGAAGCAGCATTTCCTGAAGATGGCGAACAGTTGGATCGCCGAAATATCGAGTCAAGTTGATTTTAGGATCCGGCAGCAAACCCGAAAAGACTTTCAAGACTTATTACGCCGGGAAAGCCTACGTAGTCACACTATGTTTAAATTGTTTTCATGCAAGGTATGCACTGAATTCTTGTATCCACGTTAATTTCTATGAGCTCACAAGGACTGAAAATAGTATTTTGACTTTCATTTATATTGTTTTTGTATTTTCACATTGTGTAAGACTTATTTTTCATTTTTGAAGCTCCGCGACCCAGGTATTTCATCGTTATTTATTTCAAGTTGCATTTACTGTTTGGATAGCAAAGAATTAACTATTAAATGTTGGATCTACAAGTTATGCTTATTGTATCTAATCATATATGGTTGTAACAGTAAGTTGAACTCAATAAATTGTCTGTGCTTTTTATTGAGCCGAAGTCAACATCCCTGTAATTCCATGTTGGAACATGCATCCCCATCTCGCTTTCTGTCATCACCTTGTTTAAAGTTAATATTTTTTGTGTCTGCAAGAGCCACATCTCAGCCACTTAGCTATTTATCTTTTCATTTTATTTTCCCTTTTAAGTACAGCTGCACACTGCCTCTCAGGCAAGGACAGAGTCATTCAGTGTAATCTGTCTTAAGTAAGTTAAGTACTCCTTATAAGCATTGGAAGTTTTGAGAGATGTACAGCAGTGTTCAAGCAACAGGTAATCCCTTTCGCATGCATTGGGACACCGTGATCCAATTCTACCAGGCAGCAGCTAGCCATCAGATTTCAATGCTAGTTAGGTCAATTTCATTCAGAGTCAGATTAGAGGTCAGGTTAGTTTTCTTAAGAGTCAAGTCACAGTCAATAATATTCACTTAATTCTAAACTTAGCAGGGAAATATCTCCTGCAGCAGTTCATTTGCACAAAAGAAAATCAGATGTATTTTGTGGAATGGACTCCTCAAGCCTTGATCTGAACCTCACTGTATGACTGTGATATGTACTGTTAGAGCATAAGTTGTGTGCCTGATAAATTTATCCAAAAACTTCATGACCACTCATAATGCTTCAGGAAGAAAAGAAACAAATTTCACATTCACACTTGACTCTAACAGAGATTACCTTGTACCCTAACAGAGATTATATTGTAAATTGATAGAAAAAGAATATTTTAGATACATGCTGACAGCTTTGAAATGTACAGCAGTTGGTGTTCAGAAGCTTTTGGCATAGTGTGTATTTAATCTAAGAATAGCACCTGCAAAGCAAATGATGTTCTTCAACATAACTGTATAAAGGCACCTACATTCCATTCCATATTATGTGTATACAAACAGTCGTCACTGGTAAGCCACACTTATTGACATATTGTGGTGTGCTTTATGCATAGTAATAAGTAGAGCAAACAGTGTTACATGCTATGCTTAAATCAATGACACAAAATTTGATTTCCCCAGATGTATAATGATATAGCTAGACAAATGGGGAAAAAAATTATGAGATGTTGCTATGAAATTGTAGCATCAAGAAACCCTTACCACATTGTATGCCATCTTTGGAGTAGTACCAGTAATTGCTCATAATTCATCCTGCAGCTGCGCCTGCATCAGTGGCAGGCAGGTCAGAAGAAGTCTGAATATCAGTATCCATGCTGTGCCTTTGGCATCCTCCTTTTGCCATCCACATGAGGTCACTGATACTTGACTTGTGCATTGAATACACTGCTGTGAGCACAAGAATGTGCATAATGTTGTGAGAATTCAGGCACATATCAACAGCTCCAGGAAACCACTTTTCTGGTATTTGCAGGGCACCAATAATCCCTCCAATTGCAGAAACTAAGTCCTGTAGAAGTGATCAGTTTGAATAGTATTATCTTCTGACAGAACAAGAAGAAGAGAAACAAAGGTATACCTAGAACTTAATACAAACTGAAGGCGTAAAATCAACATGACATGAATAATGCAAGAAATCTGTATAAGAATTTGATAATTGTTGTAAAATATTGTGCATATTAAAGTATGCAAAAATAAAAAACAAATAAAAATAATCTGGTCAAAATGCAGCGAAAGCTATGCACATCATGTGAACCAACTTAAAGATTCAACACCAGACTGATAGAGAGAAGACAGAAAACAAGGGAGGTCATGTGCAAAATTTACTTTCTAATAGATGCAGAGAAAGGCAGGACAGGTTGAGATGCTATGAAAATGTTAATTGGACAGGAACTGTCAAGTTTTGAAAATTTTAAAAGTTGGAAGTGATGGTGCAATCAAGAAATAGTATATAATATAAGGAGTGCCTGAGGAAAAACATGTCCAACAAAGACATGAAACACATAAGTAAATAAATAAATAAAATAAACAAAACTGATGAGAGGAAAAGCAGAAATAAACAGAAACAATGTAATTTGTAAAATAAAAAAGAAGGAAAAGAGATAGAATAATAATGGAAAATAGAAACAATCCAGATATTGTAAACAAAATGAGGGGGAAGATATTGTGCATAACTAGTTACTCCTGATTGGCGTACACTTTGTCACACAACATGGACAAGACTGCTCACATGAAAAAGGAACATTGCAGGAGGGGCTGTAACTCCCCCCCCCCCCTCCCCCCCCACTTCAAATGGGAGTTTTATTTTATCTATTGACAGAGCAAGTGAATAAACTATGCTGGTGTCAAGAAATGTCGGATCAGTTCTTTTGTCGGCAGAGATTTTTGCTTTTGACTGAAGCATCTTATAACTCCTGCTACATTCTGTCCTCTCCCTTCATCCCATTTTTCACTCTGCAACTCCTAATGGGGGAAAGCCTCCGGATGCATATGTAAGAAATACTGGATAGCACTTTTGATCAGTAGTTGAGACTGATTGGGCCCTCAGGCCCAGCTATGTCATATAGGCGAATTACAGAGTGGACAGTGCACTGAAATTGGGGGAGGAGCACCAGATTTAAGGCGAAATCTTCGACTATAAAAAATTGGTTTTTCTGTCCCTTTACAGTGTTATTACAGTTATCCTCTGCACCTGCATAATAATATACTGTTCAAAACACATATTGCCACCACTCTCATTACTTACTGTTTGGTTCCCCTTGAATCTAAGTCTACACACTTTGGCAGATCAGCAGGTGGTGCAAAATTTTTTTTGATCAGTTTAGTCTCAAGGTCATGCAGGCACAAGCCATGCACAGTCCTTCGAAAATGACAAACACCAGCCAACAATGCCCAAACAGCAGTCATTACGCCTTGACCAGGCTCGTCATTACAACAATGTCTGCCACACTCTATGAACAATCCAACATTTAAGAAAATAAAAACAATGTGATAGTCTCAATGTGAGGAGAGGCAGTATTCTAACATTCACCCTCTTTTCCCTCCCTAGACAACCACCATGCCTTCATGCCTTAGCTACATCACTATGCATTGTTGCTCTGGTAATGAAAGTGAAACGTGTACGGTATCTTTCTCCAGTTCTGTATACAGAGGTAAAGACACACAAATTTTATTTGCAGTTTCGAGGTGATATGAGTAAACCTTAGTGGTGAAGGGTATGCAATTATTTTGTCATTTTTCTCTCATAAATCTCCTAGTTCAATACTAATTGTTCTCAGTAGTTCATTGAAGAACATATATGTAATTATATTCCCACACTTCTCAGTGAGACTTTTATGGGAAGGGGGGAGGGGGGGGGGGGGCAGGAGCTATGGCATATCTGAAAGTATTTGCAAAAAGATGTCAGTCATTTCCAGTACAGTGGAAATACTTTTGAGTTAAAGGAGGTCACCAAATCTCAATACAAAAGCAACAAAACAGTACCTGGACCTACACTGGAATACTCAGAACTCACTTGACTATCCGTATCAGTAGCAGACAGATCAGCCACAGTGACTCAAGCAGGAAAGAGGGAAGAAATGTTCCAGATATAATTAACAACGTTCGGTGAACAAACATTCCCTACCACTACAACAAAACAAGTAGAGGTTCAGTCAACAAAGGTGTCGGTAATCACTAAGTAACAGTGTAAGTTAAACTCACACAGAAAAGCTCAAACTATGTACATATCACTTCGTATCGAGAACTAAGATGGAATAACTCTTGTAAGTTGCAAGAAAACTGGTGTTTGGATGCATGCATTTGAGCTAAGTGTAGACTGCAATAAAATCTCTCCATAATCCACTGCAGCTTGTCCTGAAATTAGGCATCATTTCAGTGTCCTCAGATCATAATTTTATTACACAGCAAGAGAAAGTCCACTGCTGTTGCAGTATCAGAAAAGTGAGACATATCTTACGAAATATTAGTATATAGCAAATTGTTATGAAGTTCTTAGTTCATAACATATACTACGTTCACATTTCAGTCTGAAAATTTTAATTAATTTGACTAGTGTGGTACAGATGTATTCACTGTGTAAGATACTCAACCAGCGACATGATATTGCAGCTCTGCATGTGGCCAACACATTACTACAGGCACTGATCAACAACACTTCCACAGACCACGCACTTGTGTGAACGGCCATAACAGCACTTTCAGTGGCTACCACTACAATGCCAGCCACTGCTCTGGTGTCCCTCTCTATGGACAGTGTTCACTGCAACTATCCTACTGCTCCTACAGCGAGCAACCCACTCCTCCACATCAGTAGAGTGCACTCATTCTACAGCTGTCAAACCAACAAGCAAAGCAGCTACTACAATTGACACTGTCCTGCATGCTCACATCGAGCCCACACACCCTCATGCCATCTCGTCTGCTGCTGACACAGACCGTGCCCCTCTCACTATCTCACTGCATACAACAGCTTGCCTGGACTCTACACCTGCAGCTGCTTGTACAGTACCTGATGGCAGAGAATCTTCACCACCTTTGCCTTCCTATTCTACAGGTCAGTTCTCAGTTTCACAGTGCTGTATGTGATGTTTTCTGTTCTGGAGTGCCTTCTGCTTGAGTAGGCCCAGTGAGGTTCGCCATTAAAGTTATTACAGATGGTACATGTCATACGCTACAAACTACAGGAGGACCCCCTGTCAACGCAAAAGCATGCCATATGTCAACTAGGAAAATTCATGCTGCAAAAGAATGCATTCAGGAACTTTTCCAACTATGAGTCAAACATACTTCGGACAGTAATTAGTCATCATCTATTCATCTTTTCCCCAAAAAGGACTCAACCCTCAGACTTTGCAGAGACTACCGTAGACTCAATGCCCGCACCATTTTAGACAACTCCCCATTCCCCGCATTCAAGATTTTGCGTTGCAGTTACAAGATGCTCGGCATTTTAGCATCATTGACTGCCATAAGGCATATCATCAGATTCCAATGCAGAAAGACGACATCCCTAAGATCACCATTATAACCCCCTTTGGCTTGTTCGAGTATTGCTATATGCCTTATGGACTTAAAAATGCAGCTCATATTTGGCAACATTTTGTAGACTCATTATTTTGCCAGTTCCCATTTTTTTATGCTTACCTTGATGGCATTTTAATTTTCTCCACCTCTGCTAATAAACATGAGCAATATCTAAATGAAGACAAATCCCAGCTGCACCAGCCAGAAGTTACATTTCTGGGCCACACAGTGAACTCTGAATGCATATGCCCCATGTCTGAATGTATCGCTCACATTACCAGTTTACCACCACCTGTCACTATTCGTGAGTTATGTCACTTCTTGCTCATGATCAATTTTTTCAAATGCCACATCCCTCATGCTGCCTTCCTACAGTATCCTCTAACTGATGCCTTGCAAGGCAGACATACCTTAGGCGATCACAAAGTTATGTGGGTCTAGGAGGACATGACTTCCACATTCAGCAACCTAAACCCGGCCCTGGTAATAAAATCACACTACCCTATCCCAGCGCCAATGTGCCTATCTCAATCACTACAGACACTAGTGACACCATGATCAGCGCTGTGCTGCAGCAACACATTCACAAGACTCTCAACTATTTTGTTTCTTTTCAAAAAACTATCTGCCTCTCATGTAAATGGTCAGCATTTGACAGGGAGCTACTGGCTATTTATGAAGCCACACGCTATTTCTGAGAGGATAAAGAAGGCACGTGATGTCACCGTTTACACAGATCACCGTCCACTGGTTGATGTGCTGCGTAACCCTGCTAGTGATCTCCCTCCACGTCACTTGAGGCATATTGATTTCATCAGCCAAATATACAACAGACATACATTTTATCAGAGGCTGGGTAACATCATAGCCAACTACATGTCATGCATTAATAACATTATGAGCCTGTTTGATCCCACAGAGCTCGTGCGACTACAAACTATTGATCTGTAGGTACAGTCGTTAGCTACTAACAGTTCCGACTCTCTCCACATTCAACCATGCCCTTTCTCTGGCACCACAAACTAATTCTGTGTGATACTTCGACTAACATACCAAGACCACTTGTACTCCTTCCCCTTCGGCAGGCCATTTTCTCTTCGCTGCACAGTCTAGCTCATCCAAGCATCAGAGTGATGGTATGCCTAGTAACTGAACGTTTCATTTATCCACATATCAAGAAAGGCTGTCATGACTGTCTTGAGTGGGCAAGAGCCTGCGTATCTTGCAATTGTGCCAAAGTTGGTCAAAATGCACATCCCCCTTGGTGACACTTTGAAATACCAAAGGGACACTTTAGACACATTCATATGGACCTTGTTGGCCCCCTGCTCCCTTCTAACAGCCACCATTACATTTATCAGTCACTTACTGTATTATATGGTGGGTAGAGGCAGCTCCTTTGAACAGTACCTCAGCAATTACCATGGTTTGAGCATTCATTACCTGCTGGCCCTCCTGTTTCCGCTGTGCCCTGCATCCATCACCATAGATCAGGGCAAGCAATTCGAATCTCTACTCTTCAAATGACTGTGTGTCCTATGAAGTGCCAAGCATTTCCATACAACAGCCTACCACCCACAAAATAACAGATTAGTGGAGCGCTGGCTCTGCACACTAAAGGCAGCGTTTATGTGCCACTCCGACTCTTAGTCTGATGCACTTCCGTGGGTACTGATAGGCATTCACACGGCATATAAAGATGATTTAAAAGCCTCTCTGGCAGAGATCCTTTACTACAAACCCCTGGTAATCCCAGCAGAATCTGTTGAGGACACTACTTCTCTTCAGGAAGAGAGGCTTCCCTCCTTAGTCGAGCAAGTTTGCTCTCATATCTTGCATACACGCATACTACGACCATGAGCACATACTCGCCCACCTGTCTTTTTACACAAGGAACTTGCAGACTGTGACTTTATCATGCTGCAAGATGACACCATTCACCCTGCTCTTACTCCACCGTATTCAGCACCTCACTGGGTTCTCAACAATTCTAAGAACACTATGACCACCCTGCTAAGTAGTATACCACAAATGGTCTCTCTTCGTAGAGTTAAACCAGCATGGGTCCTCACTGAACACATTTCAAATGATGGGGCCTCAGTGATTCCTCCAACTGTCAACACAACAAGTGAACTGGTTTCTAGTGATTGTTCAGCAGGCACTTCCCTCGCACCCTCCTTTATATCTTGTGAAGCCAGTGTTAGTGATCATGTCTCCCCCCAGTGACAGTGATGCGTCTGATGAACTTCCCATACCCTTCTCTTCACCGCCAACACCGCACTCAACTATGACCGCAGGGACCATGTTTACTGTTGACGTCTCAGCATTCTCAGTGAATAACATCTCAGTGCAACATCACAATGACTATTTGTTTGTTTTTTGCACACTTTCTCATGTATGTAAATCTAAGTATGTTACCTTCACGCTCGTCCTAGCTATTCACTTACCCAAAGAGTTTGTCAACAGTTCCCTTCGAGATTTTATCAACAAGGATGACATAATGTCAATTGTCATTCTATGCGACCATACACAGTCCCTCCCTTCCCCTCCTATTCAGATCCCGTGACCCTGCACCCCTACACCAATCGATGTGGATGAAAGATTATGTTATGTCTTCTCTGATTGTCTTCCCAATACAATTCCCTTCTCCTTTTACTCCTAAACCATGATACCATGCTCCGCACTCCCAGGAGAGAGGTGGGGGGTGGGGGTCTCTGTGGCAGTTTGATACATCGATCCATGTGATCTCTCTTTATGATGATCTCTGACTTCATTTGATGTCTGCTTTTGTTCTGTGTTGTTGCGTTTTGTGATCACGAAGTGAATAACTTATACCATTACTATGAAGTGGTGTTAAATGTTATTATTTCACCATAATATCACTACTCACCAAATAGTAATACTAGTCAAAGATACTTACAAGAAATAGTAAGCATTGATACTGGTAAACTAAATATTTTTGGTCAATTATGTGTGTTTCTTCGTATGTTTGTGCAGTTATACTGTGCTCACCATTAACATACTTTGCTTGTTGAAAGCTATTTTTATATTAATGTGATGTGTGCGAGATATGTCATGTTGCACGGCTTTATCCTTAACAATTTAAGGTTGAGGTAATGAACATAAAAGTTGTGGTAAAAGAGTGTCAAAGCATGCTGAAACACCATTCTCACATAAAAACAAAATGGGCTCTACTTCGACTACACCTATTTTTGAAACAAATTTCATCCATCAGATAAGCATAAGCTTCCATGAAGGAATGGGAGATCTTGTAAATCAGAATGTTTTGTGGCTTATCTGTGGCTACATTATGAAGAAAAGAGTGTCAGTGTTTTCTGCTTTGACTGCATTTGGTCCGTCCACTTAATGAACAATAGAAAGCCGCAGAAAGAGACAAATTTTCTTAAAGAAGGTTTCCGTAAATGGAAAAAAAAAAAAAAAAAAAAAAAATACAGAAAAGTTCAAGATACATGTGAAGAGTCTTCTTCATTGAGGGTCTCTCGTAATTACTCAGCAACATGAAAATAGCATGTCTGTAATTGACCGAGTTGCGCGATGTCTGCTGACCAATCAGGAAAAAGCTAGAACTGCTTTACTAGTAATTTTCAGTTCACTCAGATTCCTCGGTCAAACAAGAAATGCACTGAGAGGTCATGAAATGGTCTCTGGTAACCTCATGACACTTCTCAATGAGAGGAAGAATGATGTGATAGAACTGAAGATATCGCTGAAACATAGTGACACTTGGTTTGGGCCTGCAATATGAAACAAAGTACTGGAAATTATGGCTCATGTGATCCAGTGAGAAATTGTGCAGAAAATAAAAAATTCCCTATTTTATGGAACTATGGCAGGTTCAATGACAGACATGGCTGGCCAGTAGCAGTTCACTCTTTGTATCTGTTGTCTTGACCCTTAGGTGTTCAAAATAAAAGAACTTTTACTGGGTTTATACAGTCTGCAGGACTCCAAGGCACAAATGCTAGGACTACCATTAAAGACTTCCTTCTAAAACTGTAACTGGAAATAGAGTTCATACGCACCCTCTATTTTGATGGTGAAGTTAATATGCCTGGGGAGAACAAAGGTTTAAGGAAATTTTTCTTCAAGACCAGTCAAAGAGTTGTTACATCCACTGCAGGAATCATTGTTTGGATCTGGCACAGGAAGTTTCAAGAAGCTGTGATCCATTGGGTGATGTAATGGTAACTGTGAAAGATGTCTTGACTATAATTCTAGAATCTGCAAAAAAGAAAGATGCGTATGCAGATGTTGTGCTACCATCTGGTGTTGATGAGATGAATCCAAACCAAAAGTTCAATGACTGATTCCAATGTGTCCCACCCGAGAGCCTTTTAGAGTGAAATCTTTGACATGTTTCAGGGAAAACTATGAGCAAGTCCACAAAATGGTGACTGAAATAGTGAATGTACCGAGCTCAGTTAGAGATGAAAGAAGTTCAGACCTGCGGGACTATGCGAAGTGGCTCAAAAAGTTTGAAACTATATTTATATAACAGTTTGGATGGTGTGAGGAACCAGCCAGATCCCTACAGAATCGAAGGTTCTAAAAGTAGCTCTTGCAAATCATAGAACTACGGAAGCATTTAATATGCTGTAAGAGAAATCCAGAGATTATTCTAAAAATCTAAATATGAATGACCCAAATATTCCATGTGTTGTGTCTAGACAAGACAGCCTAGACACAATGAGAGGAAGCCGAAAGGCACGCGCTAAGCTAAAGCAGGATGGCGTGAGGTCTGAAACAGGATACGTAATGAATGCTATAAAGAAAAGTACGTAGCTTCTGGAATACTTAACTTTAATCCATCCTTTTGGTACATCTGGAGATTGTGGCGATACAAGTGAGACTCTTTAGATACATGCAATGTTACTAATGGCGCCTTGCTAGGTCGTAGCCATTGACTTAGCTGAAGGCTATTCTAACTATCTGCTCTGCAAATGAGCGAGGCTTCGTCAGTGTGCATCGCTAGCTACGTCGTCCGTACAACTGGGGCGAGTGCTAGTCCGTATCTCGAGACCTGCCTTGTGGTGGCGCTCGGTCTGCGATCACACAGTGGCGACACGCGGATCCGAGATGTACTAATGGACCGCGGCCGATTTAAAGCTACCACCTAGCAAGCGTGGTGTCTGGCGGTGACACCACACCATGTCTTAGAAAAATACCAGCAAAATTGCAACACATAGAAATACCATCTGTTCCCAAAGAATTGTCTCAAGAATGTAAATTCAGGAAAGATTTGTTTTAAATTCTTGCAGCTGATTCTTGGGGGTAGTGTGAGGATTGAATCACCTGCAAAGGAGTGCCTCCCTTGGCACTCATTATTATCCTGCACTGGAACAACTGAACCATAATCTTTGCCGGACTTTAGTTATCTATCATCATGCCTAGAAAAGAAAGAAATCCTATCCAAGATAATTGCCATCCCCATAAAGTGGCATTCCATTCCTCACACAACTTACACAACACCCTGTTCTGTTCCTTTGCCACTCCCACCCCCTACCCCATTGCCATAGGGACCAAAACTAGAGAAGGTTCAAGACCTTTTCAATCCACCCACCCAGCACAACCTAAAATATAAAATGTCAAAACAAAAACACCTTCAGCTGTCTATATTTCAAATTTTATTCTATTTTTGTGATAAGTTTTGGCATTTCATTATGCCATCTCCAGGCCTCTCGACCAATGTGTAGGAAGAATACAATCTCACATGCAGTCTAAATAGAGGCCAACATTCAGTAACTGGTATCAATAGACTTCTTTATTACCAAAGCAATCCCTTGCTTCAGTGTGTTGTTGCAGGTCTTTCTGTGGATGTAAACTCAGTTTCCATGTTGAGGGATTTGGTGAGGCAAGGTTTGAGGTTAAGAAAGATGAACAGGGAGCAGGGTTTTCTGAGGTGGCGTTGTGCATGCTGCTTTATTTACTAGAGGGCAAGAACTTCAATGTGAGAGAAGAGATGCAGGAATTTGAGATTGCAGAGCAGGAGAATTTTGCAAATGGAGAAGAGGTATTCAAGGAGGTTTGGGCCTGCAGGACTAGGTTGGTGAGGACTATGGACTGGCAGAATTTGAACAGATGGAAGCCATTGTGAAAGGAGGCATTGCAGCTAGGAATGGGTCATTTGATGGGAAGTCCAACTGGGGGGATTCCATGAGCTAGGCGACAATGCAAGAGCAGAATGTGAGACCAGGTTCTGGATAGGGATAGGGAAACTTTTCTGTATTGGCACAGATGGAAGAAGCAAGGATCCATGGTGGAGGATAAAAATGCGTAAAAATACATAAATTATGTAAGGATACATGTGAAAAATAGGAAAAATTTGTGGGAAAAATCGTAAAAAGAAGGGAACAGATGAAGTGTGGGATAAAAAGGTGAAACCTGAGGGAGTAGAGCCAGTAGTGAAAGTCAAACATGAACTAAAATTGATGTGAAAACACAATGACATAAAAGAAAAAATAAATTAAAAGACAATAACATGGGATGTATGGGGGGGGGTTTATGTGTTGTGAAGAGGAAGTGAATGGATTAGGTGAATTTAGTATGTGTAAGTTGAAATAAGAGAAAAGAAAGAGAGATGTTTGGAGGTGTGTATTAGGTCGAAGTCCAACAAGTTTGCGAAAATATGTTAGAGTGAGGCAGGAAGAATGGTCAATTTGAAGGTCAAGGTTTAATTGTGTTAGTGAGAATAATGTGGAAGGCCTTCACACACTGAAATTACCCTCTGAACCTTATACAGGAACAGATCTCCTGTGCCTTGTCTCTCCCATCACTTACCACCTCTCACATTCCCACCATTTGGTCACAAAGGAGCACTCACCTCCTGACTCAGTGCCACCCTAGACTGGAGAAAATGAGACATATTCTGTGCCAGGACTGTTACTACCTCCTGTTATGCTCTGAAACAAGGAATGTCCCACCCACTATCCTCTCCACCCCTCCGACAGTGATATTCTGCCACCCACTGATCTTACACAATATCCTTCTCCATCCCTAATACACCTCTGCTCCCATCCCCTTGCTTCATGGTTCATATCCCTGCAGTAAATGTAGATGCAAGACCTGTCGCATATATATTCCCACCACCACCTACTCCAGTCCGATCATAGGCATCACCTATTCCATCATAGGCAAGGCTACTTGGAAAGCAGTCATGTGGTCTACGGACTAAGCTGCTATCACTGTGCTGGATTCTACTTGAAAATGAAACCAACAACCAATCTCTCCACATGAATGACCACCAGAAAACTGTTACCAAGAGACAAATGGACCTCCCAGTTGCTGAGCATGCTGCCCAACACAATGTGCTGCACTTCAGTGACTGCTTCAAAGCCTGTGTCATCTGGATCTTTCCTACCAATACCAGCTTTTCTTAATTACACAGGTGGAAACTCTCCCTGCAATATATCCTACACTCCCTGTAACCCTCCTGGCCTCAAGCTGCTAATGTGCTTTCCCCAGTCTGTCACCTAGGGACACACTCTCTAGGATTCAGGTTCCCCTTAGAATGTTCTAATAAATAACATAATTATTTCAGTTACCAACATTTACACATGCTATACCTCAAGAATTACACTTTTAGTTGAGCAATTTGCTTTGTGCTTTATATTACACATTACTAAACTGCTTTGATATTTTTATGCTGATGTTCTGAAGCCTTCAAAATGATAATGTTATATGACAGTAACTGTGCTACAGAATGGAGTTATTATTCCTTTAGATTTAACAATTTTGTTTTAACAAATTATAAACTCAGAAATATGTTATTACTGAGTCAGTGTGGCTCGCTGTTTAAATTTATTTTTTGTTTTTAAAATCACCTGCCTTCTAGTACTCACCATGATGTCAATACCGAGATCAGATTGGAATCTCTGATCACTGCATATCTTTGGCAAGGTGGCTTCCCATGTTTTGCGAGGTGACAGAACGAGGAAGAAGGCGGTTGCTGGGAGTTGGCTCTGGACTGTGTGTGAGGAGCGACGTCGGTGTCAGAGGGCAAGGCTGCTTGGTCAGTGGGCCCAGCAGAAGCAGTTGGTTGGGGACGGAATGCCATGGGCTCAAAGATCCTAGTGTGGAGGGACAGTGTTGTCCTGATGGCGGTCATTCAAGCACTGAGAAGTGATTTCTTGGTTCTGCCTTGCATTCCGATGAAGAATTACGGCAAGTTTAGTGTATGAGGTGAACATAAGAATTCTAAAAAGGTGCACATTGGTGGTGCGTAGGTCAGACTTGCGAGTGGTGTAAGCTTTGCTTCAGTACTGCAGTCTCCAGTTAGAGTGCTGGTTGGGAGGAGAGCACTGATATCAGCATTGTCATCTAATTACATGCTTTAACGTAAATGACTGTTTTGGATCGAAGGTGGATCCAAGTGAGAGACCAAATCATTGCTTGTTCAAATGTTCAAATGGCTCTGAGCACTATGGGACTCAACATCTGAGGTCATCAGTCCCCTAGAACTTAGAACTACTTAAACCTAACTAACCTAAGGACATCACACACATCCATGTCCAAGGCAGGATTTGAACCTGTGAACATGGCAGTCGTGCAGTCCCAGACTGAAGTGCCTAGAACCACTCGGCCACAATGGCCGGCAGTGCTTGTGTTATTAAGAAACTTCAGTTGGCCCCCTGCTTGTTAAACTCTGTTATCTGCAGCTATAATGAGTAATTTGACACTCTGGTAGTGTCCACAAGTGAACTTTGGAGGTACTCTTAAGTGTTTGTAGTAATGGAAAGATTGACTGTGGAGCTTTTCAGTCGGACACTTATGAATCGTGTTAACTTCTTACAGTATTTTATGGTTCTACTTGTTGTGGTGAAATCGCTGATAGCATTTCATAATTTAGCTTGGGACATCGTTCTGTGGTTTGGTGTGGCCCTCCCAAGAATTTAAAGCCCCAGATATTTTTCTACTGCCTTTGCTGAGGTTCCCTTGCAAAAGTTGTTGTCTACCCCACCATACTGATGTTTTCTGTGGTGCAGTGTAGTCAAAGTGTTCAGTATTACCGAATCCACTCCCTCACCCTTTTTAAGATTTGCGAGCTGCCTCCACATCGACGTATAATTCCAGTATGCAATTTGCGTAAGTTGGTTGCACCCTGTTAACGTTTTGTACATCGTGGAAAAACTTTCCCATGCTGCACCTGATCCTGAAGGAGACCGCAGTGCACAACAGTGTATAACCACTATAAAATCAAAAGACATGTATTGAATATTATTTTTTTAATGCATGTAACCACTGAGCTTAAGAGTTGATTTGTGTGTTTTTTTTATTTATTTTGAAAGCAAAAGATTTACATACCTGATTAATTATAACATCTATGCTTAATTATTGGTCATAATTCATTGGGTGTCATATGCATCACATGTAAGGAGGTTTACGGTGTAAAGTATTTAAAAGGAAGGAAAATATTTTGTGATACGGTGCACATCATATAGGCTATGAGGTCTGAGTGTACATAGATAGTAATCATACTTTATTGCATTTAAGTTGTTGTTTTAATTAAAATTTTGTGATCAATATTTTATTGCCTTTAGAGATTGAAGGTGATATCTAGGAAAATTTTGGTATTTCCATGTGGCATTAGAATCTTTTATTTAACCTTGCATTATGCAATTTGTATTTTTCCATTGCTTAAAAATGGGTTTTGAGTTTTTCATTGTAAATTGATTCTCTGAGCTGTTCTTTGATCTGTTATGACAGGATGGACGCCAAGTTGGAAGTGTATCATGTGTCTCCACAAAAAAATGTAAATTTCGGTAGTAAAAGGAAAACATGTGCAAGTTGTAAGAATGAAATACTGAAGCTGAACGAAAGGATATCCAGTCTTCAGTTTACAATCGATGCTCAAAAGGTGGAAATAAGTAAACTACAATCTGAAAAACATGAGACGCTAATGAAGAAAGAAGACTCGGTCTCGGGAAAATGGAAGATAATGACTAATGGAAGTTGTACTCAGAAAGTAAAAGCTCTGAATGACAGTGAAAATTTAGTGCAAAAAAACTCATCTGAAGTGCTTTCTGCTGTGGATTCAGTGAACATGTCGGAAAGCATTGAAAAGTTGGAAAACAAAGCGGGCAAACAGTTGCTCATTGTAAGTAGGTCAAACAGCGAAAATACTGCATCAGGAGATATTCTAAAAACTCCAAAAATAAGTGCGCACACCTAAGTTACACTACCACAGACTCCAATGCAACAAAAGAAGCTACGTGAAAAAACATATCTCCAGCGAAACTGCAAACTGAAGAACGTTTAGAACACGTGCGGCGAAAAAACAACACTAGCCAGGTGAGAAGAACCACCTTAAATCCTCTGGTGAAACATATAACAATCTGTATGTTAGGTGATAGTCACGGCCGTGAAATTTCTGCAATGTTGATGAGAACATGTAGTTTCAAGGCATCTGGTTTCACAAAGCCAGGGGCTCCACTGAGTGAAATAACAGACCTAACATCAACTGATGTAGCTAGTTTGAATAAAGATGATTTCGCCGCATTAATAGGAGGATCAAAAGAAGTCTGTAAAACGAGGCATACAAGGTTATTACAGAAATGAGGAAATGTTTAAGGGGACCACACCCTGCCTATCTAACCCATGTTAATTTAGGCAAGAATTTGACCCATTTCTGTAAAAATACTATTTGATGCAGGACCTTAATATTTTACTGTATGTTACATGGTGCTAATAGAGTCAACTGTACTAAAATCTACTTTATCCATTTTATAGTTTTTAAGAAATACTTTTTTAAATTTATTAACAAAAAAATATTAAATTTTTTCTGCAGAAAATATTTTTTGTGAACTTCCTAATGGGGGAATATTAATGAATGTAGTACCAGAGGTGGCTTTTTATGTAACACAGAGTCTCTGAAAATTTCATTCATTTATCTATGATAGTTTCTGATATAATGGGGCATATGTACAGAAAATTTTAGTTTGTGGGAAATTGACTTTCAAGAAAAACTTTTGAAACTTGTTACTTACAGTTAATTAAAACTGTTCTGCTGCATATGATGGCCCTTCTTTGGCCTCTAGCAGGTCTTCCAGCTTCTTTTCCACCTTCCTGGATGTTTGTCTTGTTTTCTTGGCCATATTAGATGCAGGCCTGTCTGCATCGACTATCCTCATTTTATCACAATGTTACAGCCCAGTGATCATATTTTCACCAGTATTAATTTCCAGCTTTTTCAGTACCAAACACTTTGCAATATTACCACAATTGAATGTAATAACAGCATCATGAACTCCTAGTTTCATTGTATAAATGCCTACAAATACAGTTTTAGGAAGGCGGTTCCAAATCATGCTGTTGAAACATTCATTTGGGTTCTGTGTCTGCCCATGCAGACATTTCATTAGAAGGTCAGGATGAGCCAAGTCTCTGATAATAGGTTTAATTGCTGTAATAACAGCAGCAGGAAGAGAATGCTGGTGAGAATAAGATTCTCTAGTTGCTTGAGCACTATCGTATTTGCATCATGAATTTTCTCCTGGTGGACACAATCCATGACATGGCTTATCATCAGTAGAGGACTTATGGAAGAAATGGCCCAAACATCTCTCTTCATTGCCTCCAGACGTTCTTTATTTCTCTTAATTGCCTGCCCATAGTATACCTGCAAGTTTTCTATAACAACTACTCGAAATCGCATTTGAACAAAACTAACCACGTGTTTGAAAGCGTGTTGTTTACAAACAAAAGAATACCGATGGTTGCATCGTTCCAAGGATAGCCAACACACTTATATGCAGAAAAGTGGATGACAGAAAAGCAGGTGTGGCACATAAACACATAAAGTTCTGTGATGTCAGTAAAAGTTATATTGACTCAATTGAAAAAGACTTTGAACTTTCCATTACTAAACTGCCAGAGCTTAATTTTCATAGTTATTAACATACATTGAGCACCAAGTGGAAACCTGCCAGTCGTCATGAATAAACTAGAGGTTCTGCTGATCAGGATCAGTACACTAAATATGAAGATAGTGCTTTGTGGGGATTTCAGTATTGATTTTTCAGAAGACAGCAGCACCTGAGATGCTTTGATAAATATGACCAATACATTCAATATGATCCCCACAATATACTCCCCAACAAGATTAACAGAATGCACAAATTCCATTATTGACCAAATATTCATCTCAGAAACAAATTATAGAGTCACAAGCAGAGTACTGAGCATGGGTTGTAGTGATCATGAGGCACAGCTGCTGTGTATATGGGTCCGGCCATCCTGATATAGGTTTTCCGTGATTTCCCTAAATTGCTCCAGGCAAATGCCGGGATGGTTCCTTTGAAAGGGCACGGCCGACTTCCTTCCCTGTCCTTCCGTAATCCAATGAGACCGATGACCTTGCTGTCTGGTCTCCTCCCCCAAAAACAACCCAACAACTGCTGTGTATAGAAATGCCAACAAGTAGTAGCAGTTCCAAAAAAGTAGTTGAAAAAAGAACCTTTTCTGAAGATAGCATTAGAATTTTTAATCTCTGGGGAAAATTGGGAAAGCATTGCCACCCAGAACAATGTTGATAGCATGTACATGAGTTTTCAGAGCATCTTTCTTCACTATTTTAATGTAGCATTTCCAAAAGTAGTAAAAACAGTATAACCTAACAATAATAAGTAATGAGTAACTAAAGGCATAAAAATTTCCAGTGAGAGAAGCAGATTTATGCAGTACTGTTGAAAGAAATATAGAGTAACCCAAGAATTCGTAGATTATTCAAAGGCCTACAAAAGAATCTATGGTAGAGTAGTCAAAGAGGCAAAAATTATATGGAATGACAATTTGATAAGAATCTCATCTAACAAAATGAGATCCACGTGGAGAGTTATAAAGAAAGAAACTTGTAGTTCAGCACCAAAGAAAAATTCATTAACACTAGAAGGCTCAAAAGTCACAGACCCAAATTCAGT